>NC_057804.1:635789580-636111997 GCF_018294505.1 Triticum aestivum | reverse complement strand
CAACGCTCACTGTTATTCCAATCGATCGGCTTCAGTTAGCAGCAGTAGCGAAGGAATTACTCGATCAGGTTCAGTTAACAGCCATCGATCGATCACTCAGGTTTAGTAACACGTAGACTGCAGTGCAATCGCTCGGGTTCAGTTAGAGCCCAACACCTCGCTCAGGTTCAGTTAGAGCCAACGCCTCGCACACACACGCGTATGTGTACGAGAGAAACGCGCATCGCTCGGCCCCCGACCTCCCATCGTAACCGGGAACTCCCCGGAATTTTCCTCGCCCTTGCTTCTACCATGGGTTTTTCCGTCATGGACGGCCCAAAGAATGTCATGCAGCTGCGTCTCCAGCCCGCCCAGGACGAAATGCCCATTTTCTGTCATGATTTTTTGTCATAGAAGTAGGAGCCCACCACATCTATGATGATACCGGGTTTTGTCACAATTATCTTCATAGAAGTGTCATATGTATGTCAGAAAAAAAATTCGTTCGGCCCAAAATGTCACGGATGTGTCTTTTTTTGTAGTGTGTCCAAGGATATCCCGGAGTACCCATGTGATCATCCTACGGTCCGCCAGCCGGGCTCAAAGGGATCATAATATTATTCATGCTAGAAACTTCCGTGTGCAGCCACAAGCTATTATGGGCTCTAGCATAGTTGAGTATGTTGCATGACCTCTTTCAGTGGTGGGCTAGCAAATGTAGGGGAAAGTAGGTGTAACTGTCCACCCAGACTAAAGAGTTATTGTTTCAGAAAGACTGTGTCTCGAATCTCCGGCCATGGATGTATTCGAGTCTTGTGGGTAAAAGTGCGCAAACCTCTACAGGTTGTACAAACTAATCATGGTTAGCCGTGTCCCCGGTTATGGACGTTTTGAGTATCTAGTTCTTAGATTATCATGTTGATCTCGTCACTCTAAATATAGTTTGATTGGGTTAATGATGATGATTAATTGGGATTGAGTTTGAGGAACCTTATCAATGTTTAACAACCACCATGATAGTTAAATAAAATTTATACCTTTGTTTTAGGAAAAAATGGTTTTATGCAAAACTCTAACCATAGAGCTTTCAACCAGCCAAATATGCATGTAGTGGTATCCTTTATTCTGTTCATTACTCTATGTGTTACATTGCCAGCATGTTCCATGTGCTGACACGTTTCGGGCTGCAACATTTCATGTTGCAGACTTTTCAGACGACGAGTAAGTTGCCATAGGTCGTTGTCTTTCACTCAGCTATGCCGTTGGAGTTGTTGGAGTCACTTTATCTTCCAAGCCTTCTGCTGTTATCGTTTTTAGATGGCCTTAAGCCTTCTGGTCGCTACTAGATGGTATCAGAGCCCACACTGACTATAGGAAACGACCAATAATTAAGCTAAAGCCCTAGATCACTACTCTCTTCTCATTTCTGACTCCTCTCCCTTTTCTACTCTATAGGATGGCGGATGCAAGGAGCAAGTTCACCCAACCGGATGAAGATACACCTTTTGGACGACACTTGAAAGAAGTTACTAGATACCTGAACATTGGAATACCAAGCTTCACCGGGACCTACAAGACCACTTTACCAGAAGAGGAGCGTTGGATGATTCAAGGTCAAGTTCCAGGAAGGACGTTTATGCCAGTCACTAAGCCCATAGAGTTTTCCTTTGATGCAGCAACCTGGAGTCTAGGAAAGAGTATGGCAGCCCACATCACCATGGGACGCATTGGAGAAGTTTACCACAAGGATCTCAAGGATACTATCTACCAGATTTGTGGGCGCCGAGATGAGCAATGGGAGATGATCAGCACCAGGAGGGATAGACCCATAGAAGCTTTCATCTAGGAGTTCAACCAGCACATTCATCGCCAGGAGAACCAGATGTGTGCAGGCATGATAGATCTGAAGAAGGCAATGACCAGGATCACGGAGCTGGAGGAAGAACTCAAGTCTACACGCGATGGATATGAGGAGGAAATGATGATACTCGTGGAGAAGAATGACGATCTGATAAGGAAGCTAGGAGTATTCATGGGAGACCCCGCGCCAGGAGGAGAAGATGACGATTGCACTTGTTCGGATAACTACATTATCATCAACGACACCGACTCATACCCCGAAGATAGCAACGATGACCATGTTGATGAAGCTGGAGAAGATATCATGGAGTCTTCCATCGATCAAATTTTCTAGTCGACCACCATATCAATAGTAGTATTCCCCCCATGTATATAGTATAGTCCAAGCACTTCTGTAATGATAGTTAGACCGATTGTATGCCCTTGTTGATTTGATTGAAGTGAATTGATTTTGTTTGACTCATGTGCATATGGGTAGTGTTTTCCCTCTAGATCTCATTCTATTCTATTTTCTCATCTTTTCTAAACCCATCAGATGCCTCCGAGACGTGACAATGGATTTGCTTTCCCGCCGGAGATCACTCAGTTCAGTTGATCCAGCAGCAGAACACCCTAATGCAGTTACTAGTCCAGAATCAGAACCAGGGGAACAACAACAACAACCCACCACAACCACCACTTGTTGATCACTTAGCCCGCTTTCTAAGGCTGAATCCGTCGATGTTCTCCAGTAGCACCGAGCCGATAGTTGCAGATGACTGGCTCCGAAAGATTGGAAGGGAGTTGACCACTGTAGGATGCACAGATACGGAGAGAGTGCGTTTTGCCGCACATCAGTTTGATGGACCCGCAGCATCATGGTGGGAGAATTTCATAGCCACTTACCCCATCGACACTGTCACATGGGACCAGTTTCAGCAGGCTTTTCGCACTGCCCATGTTTCAGCAGTAGCTATGGCCATGAAGAAGCGCGAGTTTCACAACTTGCGCCAAGGAGGATGCACAGTGGGCCAATATGTGGATGATTTTAGTAAGTTAGCACGTTATGCCCCGGATGACGTTGCTACGGATGCAGCTAAGAAGAAGTTTCTGGAAGGACTGAATGATGAGCTGAGCATGCAGTTGATGGTTGCAACCTTCAACAACTACCAGGAGTTGGTAGATAAAGCTCTCATGATTGAAGGGAAGCAGCAGCAGATAGACAACCGCAATAGGAAGTATGGACAAGGGAAGTACAATTCAGGAGCTCAGGAGAGACCCCATTTTACCCCGAACTCGGGAGGACACATTTACCATAACCATGGAGTCCACAATTCCAATGGAGGGAGTTCGCACAACCATATTGGCCCCAAGAATGGGAACGGGAACGGAGGAAGCAACGGCCAGAACCGTTCCAACTCAGCAACACCCACCAAGAAGGATCTAAGTCACATTACTTGTTTCAAGCGCGGGAAGAATGGACATTATGCCACAGAGTGTTCTGAAGCTAAGAATGGAAATGGCAACGGAAGCTCTGGGAAGAAGCCCAACCCTTTCAACAGGGGACAAGTAAACCACGTTAACGTGGAGGAGGTTGAAGCGCAACCAGATGCAGTAATAGGTAAGGTTTTCGTTAAGTCATTTACTGCAATCGTTCTTTTTGATACTGGTGCATCGCATTCATACATATCAAGGGGATTTGTGGATAAGAATAAGTTGCCCACCAAAGTTCTTAGAACACCGATGTTAGTAAGTTCGCCGGGAGCAGAACATATGGCAAGCCAAGGATGTTTTCAGATGCCATTGACCATAGGTAGGCATGGTTTCCCCTCAGACCTGCTAATTCTGGAGTCGCAAGGTTTGGATGTGATTTTGGGTATGGATTGGCTATCGATGTATGGAGGTAATATCGATTGTGCCAGGAAGTCGATTATGCTCACCATCCCAAAAGGAAGGAGGATTACGTATGTATCTCGGCATGTGCCGAAGAGGATTCAAGTGAATTCCTTATCAGGAGTTGTACAAGAGGAAGTACCAGTGGTGAAGGATTTCCCTGATGTATTTCCAGAAGAGTTGCCAGGCATGCCACCAGATAGAGACATTGAGTTTTTGATTGAGCTTTTGCCAGGCACAGGGCCAATATCTAAGAGACCGTATAGGATGCGTGCAAAGGATTTGGAGGAAATTAAGAAGCAGATTAAGGAGTTACTAGATAAAGGCTATATTTGCCCAAGTTCGTCACCTTGGGGATCACCAGTGCTTCTTGTGGAGAAGAAGGATGGATCGTTGAGGATGGCTATCGATTATCGAGTATTAAATGAAGTAACGATCAAGAACAAGTACCCACTGCCGATGATCAATGATTTGTTTGACCAGTTGCAAGGAGCTAAATTATTTTCCAAGATCGATCTGTGATCAGGATACCATCAGTTGGAGATTCGAGAGCAGGATATACCTAAGACAGCTTTTACCACAAGGTACGGGATATATGAGTATACTGTTATGTCATTTGGTCTGACTAACGCACCTGCCTATTTCATGAACATGATGAACAAGGTTTTTATGGAGTTTCTGGATAAGTTTGTCGTGGTGTTCATTGATGACATATTGGTCTACTTGAAGAATGAAGAGGAGCATAAGGAGCATTTGCGTTTGGTTCAAGAGAAGCTCAGGGAACGTCAGTTATATGCCAAGTTCAGCAAATGTGAGTTTTGGTTGAAGGAACTTGGATTCCTCGGACATGTTATATCCGGAGATGGAATAGCAGTAGACCCCACCAAGGTTGTCACTATGACAGATTGGGAAGCACCCACGTCAGTTGGAGAGATCCGAAGTTTTCTTGGACTCGTAGGATACTACCGAAGGTTCATTGAGAATTTCTCTAAGATTGCAAAGCACATGACAGAGTTGTTGAAGAAGGACACCAAGTTCAAATGGGCTGAGGAATGTGAGACCAGTTTTCAGGAGTTGAAGAAACGTTTGGTTACAGATCGAGTGTTGATTCTGCCAGATCAACACAAGGATTATCAAGTGTATTGCGACGCTTCTTGTAGAGGACTTAGAGCAGTACTGATGCAGGAGGGAAGAGTTGTTTCATATTGAGGGAGTCCTGGATTAGGGGGTATCCGGACGACCGGACAATATACTTTGTCCGGACTGTTGGAGCGTGAAGATACAAGACTCAAGACTCCATCCCGTGTTCGGATGGGACTCTCCTTTGCGTGGAAGACAAGCTTGGCGATCCGGATATCGATCACAATTACAATCATAATCATCACAGTCTAGCTTCTAGGGCTTAGCCTCTACGATCTCGTGGTAGATCTACTCTTGTATTACTCATATCATCAATATTAATCAAGAAGGAAGTAGGGTTTTACCTCCATCGAGAGGGCCCGAACCTGGATAAACATTGTGTCCCTTGCTTCCTGTTACCATCAGCTTAAGACGCACAGATTGGGACCCCCTACCCGAGATCCGCCGGTTTTGACACCGACATTGGTGCTTTCATTGAGAGTTCCTCTATGTCGTCGCTGCAAGGCTCGATGGCTCGTCTCATTGTCAAGGACAACATTACATCTAGGGGAGCTCTGGCTGTAGGCCAAACTCTCCGACTTGGTGGCTTCGTCATGGCCGCCCCATCGGTTGTCGCGCCGACGATGGCCTCTCGGGTCGTCACGCATAACCTTCACATCACTTTGGAACTCGCCGAATAGATGGATCCGATAGAGCTCTCCTCCCTTAATGAGCTCTTGGACCGCATCGCCGCTTTGGGAGTCGCTATGGACTATGACTGGATCGGGCTTAAACCCGACCAAAGGGACATTAAATCCCCGCCGTCCACCCATGAGATAGCGGTAGTGGAGGAACCACATACAGATTACCCCTTTATTCTGAGGATGAATTATGTCCGGATCACCAAGCTCCCTGAGCCGCACTCCGGCTCAAGGGAAGGCATGACCCAGATCCCGGACTAAGGATCGGGTATTCGACTGGAAAAATTGGGCAGCACCCCAGATCCCGAGCTGTCAAACTCGGAAGCTCCCCTGCCCCTAGGCGCCAGATCGGATCAGGATCCGGATTCAACCACGAACACCCACCCGTACTTAGACCGTCTCTCCCACATCAGACAAGAGCCCCATGAGACAGTACATTGCTACTAGGCCATATTCATCCTCGTGTTAAATAAGGTTGAGGACTGTCGTGAGGAAGACGCAGTCTCACTTTTCTACAAAAGTTGTACAAATAAAGGGATTCTTAATGCCATAAGTCGCCATGACATAGTACACTTTACTGTCTTGGCAACCATAGTACAGAAGTACTGTGCGATGGAAAGCGCCTGGAAAACCCAAACAGAATTTTGGGATAGTCCGGCTCTCACCAAAACCTTTGTTCGAGCTAAACGGGCGAACTCTCGAAAGTCGACCGATCCAATCCCCAAGAAGACAAAGCCCACCCCAGGGGGTGGAACCGTATTGGAAGAATGGCTCAATGGGCCATGTAAACTCCATGGTACGCCGGACACAACACTAACCCATAGCCTTAGGGCATGTTGGATACTCCGGTAGGTAGCAAAAAGTGGCGAGGATCTTCTTGTAAGCCATAAAGCAGAACAATATCCCGCTAAAAAACACAATACAGTACTATCTTCAAGACTTTCGCCTCAAACAATAGGCGCAAGCGAGCTCATCGAAGCTCCGCTGAAATCCGCCATGTGGCAAAAATAAATCCGTGGAACGACACTGCTATAACATTCAATGCTAGTGACGAACCTTGATTCCAGACCGTCCGGGCACCAGCCGATCTGGTCCTTAGCCCAATCGTGGACGTCTTTCGGCTCACTAAAGTACTCATGGACAGCGGAAGCGGATTAAACTTGATCTACGAAGAAACACTCAACAAGATGGAAATTGATAAAAGCCGCATTGAACAAAGCTGCACAACCATAAGGGGGATTATCCCTAGTCGGGAAGCGCGGTGTGCGGGAAAAATCACACTTGATATGGTATTCGGCACCCCGGAGACTTATAGGTCTGAAGAAATCACATTCCAAGTGGCTCCTTTCAGCAGCGGATACCATACCCTTCTAGGGCGGGATGCGTTTACAACCTTTCAAGCTATAACCCATTACGGGTACATGAACCTTAAAATGCCCGGACCCAATGGAATCATCACTCTAGCCAGTGATCCGGACGTTGCACTTCGCGCCGAAAACAAAACCGCAGCACTAGCCCTGGAAGCATTATCCGAAGCCCTAGCAGCCGAAGAATTAACAACACTGCGTGCCACCGTGGACAGGGACGACGTGATACTCGACAAACAACCGAAGTCCACCTCACTTAAATCCGCAGACGAGATAGTCAAATTCCAAGTCCATCCAACGGACCCCATGAAGACAGCTTCCATAGGGACACAGTTGAGCCCCGCAATGGACGCCGCACTGCGAGACTTCTTATGCGAGAATTGGGACATTTTCGTCTGGCACCCGTCGGACATGCCGGGCATCCCACGGAGATTGGCCGAACATAGCCTCAATATACTAAAAGATACAAACCTGTCAAGCAGACTCTAAGGTGGTTTTCAGAGCCCAAACGGCAAGCCATGGGGGAAGAGCTAGCCAAGCTACTTGAGGCCGGATTCATCAGAGATATCAAGCATCCGGATTGGCTGGCAAATCTGGTAATGGTACCAAAGAAGGACAAATCCTGGCACTCTTGCGTCGACTTCAAAGACCTCAACAAGGCTTTCCCCAAGGATCCCTTTCCCCTCCCTCGCATCTATCAAATCATCGACGCCACAGCAGGACACGACTCACTGTGTTTCCTCGACGCATACTCTGGATACCATCAAATAAAGATGGCAGAGTCCGACCAAGCTTCAACAGCTTTCATAACGCCATATGGCCCTTTCTGCTTCAACACTATGCCTTTCGGGCTTAAGAATGCCGACGCAACCTATCAACGCATGATTCAAACATGCCTGGAAAAGCAAATCGGCAAAACAGTGGAGGCATATGTGGACGACGTGGTCATAAAAACAAGACACGTCGAAACCCTAATAGATGACTTGAGGCTTACATTTGATAACCTCCAGACATACGACATCAAGCTGAACCCGGAAAAATGTGTTTTCAGCGTCCCCTCGGGAAAACTACTGGGCTTCATTGTTTCCAATAGAGGAATTGAAGCGAATCCGGCAAAAATCCGAGCTCTGTTGCAATTGGCTATACCAACAGACCTCAAGCACATCCAGAAACTAGCTGGATGCGTGGCTGCTTTGAGCCGCTTTATCTCCAGGTTAGGAGAAAAGGCATTACCTCTTTACCGCCTTCTTCGGTGCACCGAACACTTCCTGTGGACGGATGTAGCCGCGGCCGGATTCGAGAAATAAAGACCTTATTGGCCAGTAATCCAGTCCTAACAGTGCCAAATATCGGCGAACCTATGCTGCTGTACATAGCTGCAACACGTCAAGTTGTAAGCGCAGTGCTCGTCGTTGAACGAGAGGTTGACGGATACAAATTCCCGATCCAAAAGTCATTTTATTACGTATCCACGGTCCTCAACCCATGCAAATCCCGATACCCACACTATCAAACAATATCATACGCGGTCTTCATGGCATCCCAGAAGCTATGACACTACTTTCAAGAGTGTTCGATTACAGTGGCCTACGAAGTACCACTCAACGACCTAATAAATAACCGCGACGCTACGGGCCGGATCGCGAAATGGGCCATCGAGCTCCTTCCATTCAACATAACATACAAGCCACGGCGGGCCATCAAGTCACAAGTACTAGCTGACTTTGTCGTGGAATGGACAGAAGCCGAACTCCCTAAAGAGTACGACGCGTACTCTAAATCGATCATGCACTTTGACAGCTCTAAAATGCTGGCCGGATTGGGAGCAAGTGTAGTCCTGCCGTCTCCCACCGGAGAGACGGTCCAGTACGTCCTCCAAATATTATACACAGACTCCAACAATGCAGCCAAATACGAGGCTCTGTTGCATGCTCTTTGGATGGCAGTCTCTATGGGCATTCAACGCCTAGAAGTGCGCTGGGATTCAAACCTCGCAATATCACAAATAAACAGAGACTTTGATGCCAAGGATCCGAAAATGGCGGCCTACTGTAATGCCGTCCTCAAAATGTCAGCTCGGTTCGAGGGGCTCGAATTACACCATGTGGCTCGAGAAAACAATCAAGCGGCGGATATCCTCGCCCGCATCGGCGCTAAACGCGACCCTGTCCCACCTAACATATTCCTGGAAAGACTGTTCAAGCCATCCATGGTATGGGAAGGGGAGTCCGACAATACTAGCAAGGATACGAATACACCCCCATATTCCAAACTATCAGACATAATCGGAGGCTCTACCACCAAAATAACATCTTTGGCCCATAAAATCATGGTTGTAATCGCCCCGTGCACTACTAGGAAAAGGGCTATAGATGGGATGAACACTAATGGCGCACCTGTCAGGTGGTGCGCCATTAGTATATACTAATGGCGCACCATGTTTCGGTACGCCATTAGTGTGGAAGACACTAATGGCGCACCAGGAACATGGTGCGCCACTAGAAACAATTTTTTTAATTTTTCTAAACATTCTAATGGCGCACTGGCCACACCGTGCGCCATTAGAATATATACTTTTTTTTGCAAAACTTCTAATGGCACACCAGAAGCTGGTGCGCCATTATTAACCAGGGTCGACCCCCTGCTCCACCGGCCGCCGCCGCCGACCGCACCCTCCACCGACCCCCCATCCTACCGCACCCTCCCCCGCTCCACCGGCCGCCGCCGGCGGCCCCCGGCCCGCACCCTCCCCCACTCCACCGCCGCCGACGACCACCCGCACCCTCCCCCACTCCACCGCCACCGACGTCCCACCGCGCCCTCCCCCGTTCCACCGGACGCCGCTGCTGATCCCCGGCCCGCACCCTCCCCACTCCACCGCCGCCGCCGACCCCCCGCACCCTCCCCCACTCCACCGCCGTTGACGTCCCCCCGCACCCTCGCCCGCTCCACCGGCCGCCGCCGCCGACCCCCGGCCCGCACCGCCCCCCACTCCATCGTCGCTGACGACCACCCGCACCCTCTCCCCCGCACCCTCCCCGGCCCGCTCCACCGTCACAAATGAATGCAACTAAAATTGCAAAAAAACAAATTTGATTATATTTTCAAATAACAAATTTGATGATATTTTCAAATAATAAATTTGATGATATTTTTTCATATTCATAAATATTTTCAAATAACAAATTTGATGATATTTTTTAAAAAATTATTACTATTGGTATAAAAAAATATTACTGTTATGATTTAAACAAGTTTGAACATATTTAAACATAACTAAATATCAAACAGCATTTTAAATGCATAAATACAAAAAATGGGGAGCCTGGGAATCGAACCCAGGACATCCTGGTGTGTGTGCTGCGTGCTGACCAGTCGGGCTAGTGGGCTTTTCTGATTTAGATATGGGTTAGGTTATATATAACCTGAGAAGTCGTACTTATGGCGCACTAGGTTTAGGTGCGCCATTAGAACCCTCCCCCCACACCACCTACTCACCTTACTGTGGCCTCCCTCCCCAACCGTACGCCGCCGCCCTCTCCCCTTCCTCCCCCTTGAGCGTCGCCGCCCCCTCCGTCCACCGCAGCCGCCCACGCGCCCCCGCCGCCTCGCTCTCCCCTTCCTCCCACTCGAGCGCCGCCGCCCTCTCCATCCGCCACAGCCGCCCACGCGCCCCTGCCGCCTCCCTCTACTCTTCATCCCCCTCGAGCGCCACCTCCCCCCAAGCCCCGCCTCCCCCGCAAGCACCGCCTCCCTCCCTAACCCTCGGAGCCGCCGAAGAGTTGGAGCCTCGGTGCTGCCCCACGTCCACCAGGAGAGGAGGCCCCACGTCCACCAGGAGAGGAGGCCCCACGTCCACCAGGAGAGGAGGCCCCACATCCACCAGGAGAGGAGGCCCGCAACCTCCCCGCCTCCCCCAAGCTCGTCGTCTCCGCCTTCCCTCGTCTCCGCTCCGGCCACCACCTCATCGTGGTCAGGTAATCTTCATTGCCCTCCTCCCTCTGCCTGTCTTCTCCTCTATTCCTCCTCTCCTCCCTCCCGGCCATGCCCTCTTCTTCTCTCTTTTGCTAGGTTTAGGTCAAATCCCTCCCGGCCATGTCCATCTTCTTGCTCTGTAGCAAGTGTCCATCTTCCTTTGTAGGCATGGCGATGATTTTGTTTAGAATGGGGCTTAATTTAGGAACCAAACATTGGTCAGATGGGGCTCCTAATCATGTTAAATTCAAAGTTGCTAAATACAATCTTTACGTTGAATTGGTGTCATGTAGGAGCAAATACCCGCGGTTTTAGAATTTTTTAGGCAACACAATGGGTGATCTTCCAACTGCTAGTCATAGAAATGATAGTCACGCAGTTGCAAGTTTTCTATCAGTTCCCGAACTGCTAGGATTTTCTTTCTGCTCCTTACCTAGACATAAACTTGGCAAGTTTTAGCAACAAGAATACAAATGATAGTCACGCAGTTGCACATGATCTCTGCTAGTTATAGAAATTCATTGCTTGTCCTATGTTTTCTGTTAGGGTATTGTTCAAGAAGCTTGCTTGAGTTTGTGTCCTTTAATGTGTAAATCTGCAGTTCTAGCCACTGTTTGCAGTTCTAGCCACTCCTTGCTGCTAGTTGTGCTCAAAATTAGCTCAAGAAGTTGCATCTAGCTTTTACAAAGTTGTTTTGGCTTAGAGGATAAGTTGTTGTATATACTGTCATAAAATTTGCTTCATATGCTTGTATCTGGGTGCTAAAATCACTTTTGTTAGAGCTGTATTATTTCAGCAAAACTGATAGATTTAGTTCATTGATATGCTTCCTCTGATCTTCTTTCGCAAGAGGCCGAGAGGTGGTAACAGATAGATTTAGTTCATTGGTACAGACAAATTTGTTAATATTCTTCAGGAAGCTTGCTTGAGTTGTTTATATACTTGCTTGCTTGCTAGCAAAAACAATAGCTTTGTTTACGGTGTTAACTAATTCATGCCACCAAATGGTAGAGACAGAGACCAGGTCTCTTCTAGTTTCCCATGAATTAATAAACCATGCATGGTATCAAGTGAGCCATGCACAGCCATGAAAATAGCTTGCTTGCTACTGTTTTAAATAGTTAGTCAAATGAATTGCTTGCTTGCTACTATTTTTATTCAAAAATTATTGGAGTTTATATCATATATATTGCTGGCATGTATTTCATATGTTCTGTAGCATTAAGGCTACATAGCATGCCATTTTTGGGCCTTGTATTAATTGCTTTCCCTTCATGTTTGCAGGTTTAAGTGAAAAAAGAGGAAGAAAGGAGAATCAGGGTAGGGTTTCATGGCTAGAAGATATATTGCTGGGTTTTGTCTCGGACCATCGTGTCGTGATGATATTGGGGGGTTTTGTCTCTGACCATCGTGTCATGATGATATTGTGGGGTGTAGTGGGGTTGCAGCGGGGCGGGGTGGCATAATGATTTTGCAGGTACCCCGAGAGGCCCTTGAGTTTGCCGGAATGTCGATTAACTTCCGTTCCGGCAAATTCGGGTACTCCATATGTCCTATTTTCAGCCAAGGGCATGCTGAAATGTTCCGTGAATTTTAGCATGACTTTGCTAAAAATAGGACATATGGGGTACTTGAGACTAATGCATGGGCCGGGGTATCTTAGTACTTAGTTAAGTAGGATCAACTGCCCCTTTATTCTTGCTGCATTAAACCATAGGTGGCAATAGAGCCAAGTGGTCTTTCCTTTTAAGCGTGGTACCTTTTTGTTTTGCTAATGTGTACTAGGTGCTCCCATCTTCTGTGTCATTGTTACCCTAATTTATAGTCCAGTACAATTGGCCTTTCAGTATAGCCTATTATACCTCGCAAAAAAAAGTATAGCCTGTTATCATGCATGTTTTATGATCTATTGTAAGGGTACTAATTGGTCTCTTCTACTGCTTATCAGAGATGGGGGGAAGCAGCCACCGCCGCTCTGCGACACCGCAGTACGAGTTGGATGCTTCCGAGTTCTTCAGTATCATACTTGGGACTTTAGTGTCATCCATGACGCAGGTATATAAAACGAGAGATCTCCCCTTCACCCATCTCATTATGATATCTGTTGTTTGCTACATTACTCATTGTCCCAAACTGCAGAGGCTGCCTGACAGTTTTATGAACATGCTGGGTGAAGATCTGCCAAATAATGTGAAGCTACGACAGGCCGGTAGTGGGTTTCACAGGCAGTGGGATGTGGAATTGGTGATCAAGGAGGGCCACATGTACTTGTCTCGTGGGTGGGAGAAGTTCTACCGTGCCTACGACCTGCGGCTGGGGTACTTCCTTCTCTTCAGGTACGATGACAACGCCACCATGCTCATCGTGAAGGTGTTCAACGCGACTATGTGTCGCATGCGCTACGCTGATGATGATGATGCCGGTACGTTCTGCCTCTTCTTATTCCTCTACATTTGGCTTTGTCTCACATCGATTGTTAATGGTCATTGTTGCATTTAGACAGGTAATGGGAGCAGCAGCAGCGACACTTGCTACAGCCAAAGCAGCAGCGACTATGGTTGTAGCAAAAGCAACACCGATTCTGGCTTTAGCGAAAGCAGCAGCGATTCTGGCAGCAACATAGACAACAAGAAGGATGATCCAGACTGGAGTGCGGTAGAAGAAGAGAAGAGTGGGGATGAGGAGCTGCAGGATGACGATGGGCATCAGGCTGAGGATGACCTAGCGCTGGTGGTGGCTGACCAAGGGCAAGAGATGGTGGTGGCTGACCATGGGCAAGAGATGGTGGTGGCTGACCATGGGCAAGAGATGGAGGTGGCTGAGGATGACCTAGCGATGGTCGTGCCCGTCCTGCCTGAAGGTGGCCTCGCGATGGTGGTGGTGCCTGACAATGACCACGCACCGATGGTGGCGCCGGCGATCCCACAGCTGGGCGACATGACCACGCCAATTGTGGTAGAAGACTACATCCCACTGCCTCCACCACCTCGCCGCTCTTGGCGCATCAGACTGAGGAAAGAAAAGGACAAGAACAATGAGAACTGAACTATGTCAGGTATGTCAGATCTCCAAAATGATATATATATATACTTAGTTACCTATGTTATCTCTAATATGCTTAGTTTCCTATAGGTTAGCTTCATTTTACCTAAGTTGGCTCTAATATGCTAACTTAGAGCTTATATGCTTAGTTTCCTATAGGTTAGCTCCAAAATAACTTATGTTAGCACAAAATGATCAAGTTTACATAATAAGCTTATAGTCTTTTTCTTATTCTTCTTCTTTTCCAAAATGACATAGGTTAGCTTCATTTTACATAAGTTGGCTCTAATATGCTAACTTAGAGCTTATATGCTTAGTTTCCTATAGGTTAGCTCCAAAATTACTTATGTTAGCACAAAATGATCAAGTTTACATAATAAGCTTATAGTCTTCTTCTTATTCTTCTTCTTTTCCAAAATGACATAGGTTAGCTTCATTTTACCTAAGTTGGCTCTAATATACTAACTTAGAGCTTATATGCTTAGTTTCCTATAGGTTAGCTCCAAAATAACTTATGTTAGCACAAAATGATCAAGTTTACATAATAAGCTTATAGTCTTCTTCTTATTCTTCTTCTTTTCCAAAATGACATAGGTTAGCTTCATTTTACCTAAGTTGGCTCTAATATGCTAACTTAGAGCTTATATGCTTAGTTTCCTATAGGTTAGCTCCAAAATTACTTATGTTAGCACAAAATGATCAAGTTTACATAATAAGCTTATAGTCTTCTTCTTATTCTTCTTCTTTTCCAAAATTCTTCTTATTCTTCTTCTAGTGTTCTTCTTCTTCTAGTCTTCTTCTTCTTCTTCTTCTAACTTCTTGTTTATCATTTTGCAGATTTGTTTAATCCACGAAAGCTTGCATGGATGGAGTGCTTCTTTTCCATTTGTGTTTTTATTTTGTATCAATGTGAAACTTTTGTGAATTGATGGATAACGGTGTTGGATGAACAATGTGAAACTTTTTTGATATGTAACGATGGAACTATGTGTTGGCTATGTATGTATATATGATGGAACTTGTGTGTTGGCTATGATTGTTATATGGATGCTTGTTGTATATATATGTGTTGGATATCTCATATGTGAAATAGTGACCTGAGATAAAGAAAAAACAAAAAAAATTAAAAAAATTGTTACTAATGGCGCACTACCATGTGGTGCGCCATTAGTATAGCAGACACTAGTGGCGCACTATGGGCAAAACTAATGGCGCACTACATGGTGCACCATTAGTATACCAGATACTAATGGCGAACCAGTGGTGCGCCGTTAGTAAAAATTACTAGTGGCGTGATACTAATGGCGCACCAGTAGTGCGCCATTAGTAGGCAAACCGGTGCGCCATTAGTAGGCCTTTTCCTTGTAGTGGTGGATTGAGCCTTTCTTGGCCTACCTAAATAGGCAGGAGCTCCCCGAAGACCAAAATGAAGCACGCTACATCGTTCGACGTTCTAAAGCTTACAAGTCCATGAAGGGGAACTCTATAAGAAAAGTGCGACCGGAGTGCTCCAAAGGTGCATCTCCGAAGAGGAAGGGCGGAAGCTCTTAGCTGAATTCCATGCCGGACTGGGCGGGAACCACGCTGCGGCTCGAGCACTAGTCAGCAAGGCCTTCCGTACAGGCTTCTATTGGCCGACGGCCCGAGCAGACGCGCAGGACCTTGTCCAACACTGCCTCGGTTGCCAGCTCTTTGCCAATCAGAGTCATATGCCCCCTACCGCTCTCCAAACAATCCCCATAACTTGGCCCTTCACGGTCTGGGGGTTGGATATGGTCGGACCTCTTAAAGGGGGAAGCCATAAGAAAAAATACTTATTGGTCATGGTGGACAACTTCACCAAATGGATAGAAGCCAAACCAGTCAAAACGGTCGAATCCGGACCAGTAATAGACTTCATATCCGGGGTCGTACACCGATATGGTGTCCCACATAGCATCATCACTGATACTGGCTCAAATTTCGTAGTCGATGAAGTGAAAACTTGGTGCGGCAAAATGGGCTTTAAGCTTGACTACGCCTCTGTCTACCATCCCCAAACAAACGGCCAGGTCGAACAAGGCAAACGGTCTCATCATGAGTAGCATCAAACCCAGACTAGTGCGATCCTTGACAGAGTCGGATACGCACTGGGTTGAAGAGCTCGACTCCGTACTCTAGAGGCTGCGGACCACGCCGAGTCGCACCACCGGATATACACCATTTTTATGGTGTATGGCGCGGAAGCAGTACTACCCTGCGACATAATACATGATTTTCCACGCGTAGACATGTATGAAGAGAAGGAAGCCGAGTTAGATCGGCAGGATAACTTGGATACCCTGGAGGAGGAGCGCGACGTCGCAAAAGCCCGCTCCGCATTCTATCAGCAGCGGGCTCAACGATACCAAAGCAAAGAAGTGCGGGCCAAAACTTATAATATTGGCGATCTCATTCTACGCCTACCGGAGAAGAAGAAGGACAATCTCAAACCCAAGTGGGAAGGTCCCTTCGTCATTGACAAAGTTCTCACCGGAGGAGCGTACCGCTTACGTAACGCATCCGATAACAGACTCGAGCCGAACCCATGGAACGCGGCCAGACTCCAGAGATTCTACGCCTAGTGCCGAACTCAGTGTTCTTCTCCTTACCCCCTCCTTTTTAATTATGCTCCCGCCCTTTTCCTTTCTCAACCTTTTTTCCTCTTCACACAAAGTATTTAATACAGTACGGACTCCCGGATCACTCCGGCCGCACTATGTGTGTAAGTAATACATGGGGGCTTCCTATACGGAAGATAAAATGGCTTTTTGCCCATCACATACGCGTTTCTTTTTCCATATGTGGCTTTTCTTGACCATTATATGCATCGATATGACTTAGGATATGGCCAAGCTGGGTTGCCTGACTCTTGTGTTTATGCCCTATGTTCCCGTTAATTTGGCTAGGGCATAAGGGGAGCACGTCTGCGATTGTTACTGCCGGTTCAGCCGGATGTGTACCTCAGACTAGGTGAAGCTGAAAGCTAGCGTGCTTAAGAGAATATTCGGTCGGTAAACAAAAGATGTATTCGTTTATTACAACGTAAATCCCCAGAAGTTTTGTATCCTGCGCCCTTGTTCATAGTCCGGACATGTGCATCGTCGCATGCATACCCAGGGAAAGGAACCCCTAGCGGAACTATCCTCCCTGGAAGATGTTTCTTACTATCCATGTAATATAACATAACTAGTTGGGTACTTGTCTGTTCAAGCACTTATGACCCCTATGCCTGGTTTCCATGCATACCCCGGTTCTGTATAACTGAGCGGGTATTCGGACACAACCCGGACTGTAGGATCCGGGGGCTGAAGCGAAAAGGTCTGCCATGACAAATGATTTTAATCCGGCTAGGGACTACTTATGTCCATTGAATTACACAGTCACTTGGACTGACTATAGTCCTCCTCTATACCATCCAACAGGCTATCTAGCTTACAATCCTCCTGAGAATACTTTGCGGCTAACGCTACCTGGTCATATAGCAGACTCACCTGAATTTCTTGCCCATCTAGCCCCACCGGTCCGACTTCGGCCATATGGTTCGGGTCCAGCTTGGTGTAGCGCGTCTTCACCATAGCCCAGGCTTCTCTTGCACCTTGCTGGTAGGCTGACATCTTCCACAATCGGAAGCGCCGCCGTGCTCCTTGAAGCATATCCACAAGCTCCCCCATGCCATTCGACAGGAAGCTTGATGGCCACAAGGCTTGAGCAATGCCCCGCATCACCTGCCGAGCTCGCTCGTGCAGTTGTGAGAGGTCTTGTAGTAAATCGCCTGCAGATGAGGGCATCTTCTCCTCAGGGCGACCCGTTAACATTCCTACAAGCAAAATTCTTTCAATATACTTCCTCGCCGAACTATACTAGACTTTGTCTAGACACTTACCATAAATGCCGCGTCGAAGCCTTTTGTTCTCCTTCATGGAGTCCGCCAGCTGAGCACGGACGTCTTTTAATTCCACGTCCAGCTGGACTTTGGTATCTTGAAGATTGTTCTTCTCCTGCCTAATTTTCGTAAGAACGTGCTCGCCAGCCTTTGCTGCCTTTTGAGATGCGAGTCGTCATCTCTTACACCCTCAGGATTCACCCTGGGATTGTCTGCAGAATTTTCTGTTAGACTTGTCATACCATCCATTTACTAACTGGTGCATTTTCATACAATTGAGACAAATGTTTCCAGATGAGGCCTTCTAGGATTCCTCTAACTTGGCAATTGTGGCCCTCAGCTGGGCCTTACACTCCTTCGGATCCCGAGACAATTGCTCATTATTATCTACAAGGACCTTAAATTGATCCTTAAAACAGTTGTTCCAACCGTTTCGAGTCTCAGGGGCTACTGCTATACATGCTTATCAAATTTTCTTACCCATATATCTTTGGTATACTGGTCCGTCGCTCGGGCAAGCCTGCCTTGAGCAGCTCGGATGTATGCATCTCCCGAATTGAAGGAATTAAATGCCTCTCCGGAAAATATGTTGTTCTGAAGTACGGCCCGTCGGCTCCGGTGATTCATGGCGCTCTCTACTTCGGAATTCGTGGCCGAGAGCATATCCGAGTCCTCTGTCGGAGAACTATGCGGTGTCGGCCCCGCATCCGCCTCCGCTCTCGAAGCCGGTTCTGGAATCCGGCTGTTGGAGGCGTGATTAGCGGGATTCCCGGATATAGTCCGGCTGCTCCTCTTCCTGCTGGGACACAAAGGGCGCTATTATACTTCAAATACAATAATCGTAGGACAGGTTTCCACCTTACCTCTGTAGCGGCGTGTCGACACTAACCGCCTTCCTCTTGAGCCTGCCCGATCCGGACGCCCGTAGCCGACAGGTCCCTAGGGGCTTGGCCCCGCGCTCCGATCCTCGTCTCTGCAAAAACACGACACTTCAGGGGTAAGGCATGACATGTCAAAGGAGTCCTCTTTGGAGGATAGGGTTTTCGGCTTGGCTTACACGCGACGTAGGTAGCAGTCCGGGATAGTCGGAAATAATAGCACTGAGGCGCCATCGCAGCTAGACTGATAAAATATCCCGTTGACTAGCTCCATGGTAATATCAGGATCTTCTTCGAGTCCTAGATCTAGGCCCCTTCCGGGGTCCTCTGGCTGCGGGGAAGGGCTGGAGATTCCTTCTACGGCCCTCATCAGTTCCTGCTCGGAAATATCGAGGCAGATAATCTTAGCGAAGAACGCCACAATAAGTGAAGCGGGGAAAGGAATGATGACGTACCCAGTTTGGGGTGTTGTACATGGAGAATCCACCCCGCGGTTTAATGTGAAGGAATTCTTCCTCTTCTCCTTTGTATGAATCGGATAATATCCTTGCCAGATCAGTGGCGGAGTCCGGAACCTTACGACCACAGCGGGTGGCATCATCTTCCCCGTTGAAGTGCCACATGGGCTTCCCCCGATATTGAAGCGGTTGCACTCCCCTTATTATGCATATTGCCATAACCTCGACTATCATCAGTCCGGATTTGGCCAGTAACTTTATCCTACTCATCAGGAAGTGTATTTCCCTAGTATCCTCCTCTTGGGGGCCCTAGGGGCGCCAGCTTAGACGCGCCCTTGGCGGGGCGTTACTAAACTTGGGGAGACCTGTCCGGACTGGATCCGGAAGGGGAACGCCATCAATGTAAAACCACTCCAAAGGCCAGTTCTCTGGTGCCTTCTTGGGAGTGCCGGATAGGTATCCATTCTTGGCAATGCACCATACTTCGGCCCCGCCCACTTGACATAGGGATTCTCCCTGGCCAAGAGGGATAAGGCAGAACAGCTTCTTCCATAACCAGAAGTGAGCCTTGCAGCCTAGAAATAGCTCACAAAGGTCAATGTACCCTACTATATGTAGTACGGAAGCAGGGGTAAAGTTGTGCAACTGGAGGTCGTAGAACTCCAGGAGCCCGCGAAGGAACGGGTGGATGGGAAACCCGACGCAAGGCATATTCGCTCCTCTGGAGATGGATTTGGAGATCCCTCCGCTTGTTCCCCGCTGTTATAGGTGGCTATTCCGGCTCGGACGGGGACCATGAACGCCGATGGGAGAAACCCTTGTCTTTGTAACTCTATCAAACGGCTATGTGGAACTGAATACTCTTCCCAGTCCCACGGCTTGGAGCAAGGAGAGCGAGTAGAAGAGCTGTGACGACCGGCCATGTTGGAATGGTTTTTCCAGAGCGCTCTGTTGGATGCTTGGTCGAGGGGGAAGAGTGAGGTTTGGATTTGAGAATCCCCGTCTCTTCAAATAGACGGTCAACCCGAAGGATCGGGGGTGGCAAATGCAAAATGCCTCGGCCCCTCGCATTCACTCAACACGTGGAGATGGTCATTATTGAGGCTCTGAAGTCGAGGAGTACAACATTGATGGGAAGTCGGACACTATTTGTCGTAACAGGTACTTTGGAGTATTCGGAGATGGAACCCGCCTTGCAATGCCGAAGATAAGACTGCGCGCTGGACTCATCGTCATTGAAGCCTGGTTCAGGAGCTACTGAGGGAGTCCTGGATTAGGGGGTATCCAGAAGACCGGACTATATACTTCATCCGGACTGTTAGAGCGTGAAGATACAAGACTCAAGACTCCATCCCGTGTCCGGATGGGACTTTCCTTTGCGTGGAAGACAAGCTTGGCGATTTGGAAATTGTATTTCCTTCCTTGTAACCGACTCCGTGTAAACCCTAGCCCTCTCCAGTGTCTATATAAACCAGAGAGGTTGGTCCTTAGAAGGCCGATCACAATTACAATCATAATCATCATAGGCTAGCTTCTAGGGCTCAGCCTCTATGATCTCGTGGTAGATCTACTCTTGTATTACTCATATCATCAATATTAATCAATAAAGAAGTAGGGTTTTACCTCCATCGAGAGGGCCCAAACCTGGGTAAACATTGTGTCCCTTGCTTCCTGTTACCATCAGCCTAAGACGCACAGATCGGGACCCCCTACCCGACATCCGCCTATTTTGACACCGACACATATGCCTCACGACAGCTTAAACCCCATGAGTTGAATTATGCTACACACGATTTGGAGTTAGCAGCCGTAGTGCATGTGTTGAAGACATGGAGGCATTTTCCCATCGGAAATAATCATTGTGAGGTGTATACGGATCACAAGAGTTTGAAGTATATCTTCATGCAGAAGGACTTAAATCACAAACAGAGGAGATGGTTGGAGCTCATAAAGGATTATGATATGAGGTTGCATTATCATCTCGGAAAGGCTAACGTAGTAGCCGATGCTTTGAGCCGCAAGAGTCATGTCAATACGCTCATCAACGGAGAATTACCCAAGGAGTTAGCATAGGATCTTCAAGAACTAAGTTTGGAGGTAGTTCCACGAGGCTATGTAGCAGCATTGGAAATTCAGTCTACTTTGATGAATAAGATCAGAGAAGCTCAGAAGACGGACAAGGAGATTGCCGAGATAAAGGAAAGGATGAGCAAAGGAAAAGCTAAAAGAATTCGTGAGGATGAGCACGATACCTTATGGTTTAAGGACCGCGTTTATGTGCCTACCACTACTAGGAAAAAGCCTACTAATGGCGCACTGGTTTTGCCTACTAATGGCGCATTACCAGTGCGCCATTAGTAGCACGCCACTAGTATTTTTTACTAATGGCGCACCACTGGTTTGCCATTAGTATCTGGTATACTAATGGGCACCAGGCAGTGCGCCATTAGGTTTACCCATAGTGCGCCACTAGTGTCTTCTTTACCAATGGCGCATCACATTGTAGTGCGCCATTAGTAACAATTTTTTTAATTTTTTTTCTTAATCTCAGGTCACTATTTCACCTATGAGATATCCAACACATATATATACAACAAGCATCCATATAACAATTATAGCCAACACACAAGTTCCATCATATATACATACATAGCCAACACACAAGTTCCATCATATATACATACATAGCCAACACATAGTTCCATCGTTATATATTACAAAAGTTTCACATTGTTCATCCAACACCGTTATCCATCAATTCACAAAAGTTTCACATTGATACAAAATAAACACAAATGGAAAAGAAGCACTCCATCCACGCAAGCTTCCGTCAATTAAATCAAATCTGCAAAATGATAAACAAGAAGTTAGAAGAAGAAAAGAAGAAGACTAGAAGAATACTAGAAGAAGAAGAACACTAGAAGAAGAATAAGAAGAATTTTGGAAAAGAAGAAGAATAAGAAGAAGACTATAAGCTTATTATGTAAACTTGATCATTTTGTGCTAACATAAGTTATTTTGGAGCTAACCTATAGGAAACTAAGCATATAAGCTCTAAGTTAGTATATTAGAGCCAACTTAGGTAAAATGAAGCTAACCTATGTCATTTTGGAAAAGAAGAAGAATAAGAAAAAGACTATAAGCTTATTATGTAAACTTGATCATTTTGTGCTAACATAAATTATTTTGGAGCTAACCTATAGGAAACTAAGCATATAAGGTCTAAGTTATCATATTAGAGCCAACTTAGGTAAAAATGAAGCTAACCTATAGGAAACTAAGCATATTAGAGATAACATAGGTAACTAAGTATATATATATATATATATATCATTTTGGATAACTAACCTATAGGAGATCTGACATACCTGACAAAGTTCAGTGCTCATGCATTGTTCTTCTCCTTCTCCTTCTCCTTCCTCTCCCTGATGCGCCAAGAGCGGCGAGGCGGTGGAGGCAGTGGATGCAGTGGGATGTAGTCTTCTACCACAATTGGCGTGGTCATGTCGCCCAGCTGTGGGATCGCCGGCGCCACCACCGGTGCGTGGTCATTGTCAGGCACCACTACCATCGCGAGTCCACCTTCAGGCACGACCATCGCCAGGTCATCCTCAGCCACCTCCATCTCTTGCCCATGGTCAGCCACCACCATCTCTTGCCCTTGGTCAGCCACCACCAGCGCTAGGTCATCCTCAGCCTGATGCCCATCGTCATCCTGCAGCTCCTCATCCTCACTCTGCTCCTCTTCTCCCGCACTCCATTCCGGATCATCCTTCTTGTTGTCTATGCTGTTGCCAGAATCGTTGCTGCTTTCGCTACAGCCAGAATCGCTGCTACTTTCGCTACAGCCATAGTCGCTGCTGCTTTGGCTGTAGCCAGTGTTGCTGCTGCTCCCATTACCTGTCCAAAATGCAACAATGACCGTTAACAATCGATATGAGACAAAGCCAAATGTAGAGGAATAAGAAGAGGCAGAACGTACCAGCATCATCATCGGCAGCGTAGCGCATGCGACACATAGTCGTGTTGAACACCTTCACGATGAGCATGGTGGCGTCGTCGTCGTACCTAAAGAGAAGGAAGTACCCCAGCCGCAGGTCGTAGGCATGGTAGAACTTCTCCCACCCACGAGACAAGTACATGTGGCCCTTCTTGATCACCAACTCCACATCCCACTGCCTGCGAAACCCGCTGCCGGCCTGTCGCAGCTTCACATTATTTGGCGGATCTCCACCCATCAGCATGTTCATAAAACTGTCAGGCAGCCTCTATAGTTTGGGACAATGAGTGATGTAGCAAACACCAAATATCATAATGAGATGGGTGAAGGGGAGATCTCTCGTTTTATATACCTGCGTCATGGATGATACTGAAGTCTCAAGTATGATAGTGAAGAACTCGGAAGCATCCAACTCGTACTGCGGGGTCGCAGTTCGGCGGTGGCTGCTTCCCGCCATCTCTGATAAGCAGCAAAAGAGACCAATTAGTACCCTTACAACAGATCATAAAACATGCATGATAACAGGTATTAGTCGCAAGTACCTCATATGTCCTATTTTTAGCAAAGTCATGCTAAAATTCATGGAAAATTTCAGCATTACCTTTGCTAAAAATAGGACATATGGAGTACCCGAATTTGCCGGAACGGAAGTTAATCGACATTCCGGTAAACTCAAGGGCCTCTCGGGGTACCTGCAAAATCATCACGACACAATTGTCATGGCATTGTTTTTACTATATGCACCATGGCTAATTTCTTTTCTTTTTGCAACATGGCAAATTTCTTTTGCACCGGGCCATGGCAAATATAGTCTATGCATCATGAAAATTATAGTGTATGGATCATGGCATTTATTATTCTACATTTTTATTCTATGGATCATGCCAGGAAATTATAGTCTATGCATTTTTTTAATCTCTAGATCATGATCACTACTAGTCATTGATAATTTATTTTCTACTGTACATTCAACATAGAACAATTCAAGACGAAGTTTAGTACAGAGCAGAATGAGATATGTGAAATAAGTTCAGAATATACATTTTGTAGGTAGATGACAGAAAACAGTGAAATCACACTAGTTTGCTTCTTACACGGACATCTAGGCAAACCATTGGAGTACTGAAACAAAATAACAATAAAGATAGAAGCATATATGAATTTCATCACAACTAATTAACCATTTACATATTCTGATCTCGTTGTAGGATTATTCAAGAGATGATTCAGTACATAGTGATCGCCAGCTAATTTCCACTTTCGGACCATGGCAGCCAATTTCCTTAACACTATCATTTCAACTTTCCACTGAATGTTGTACAAGTTTACTGGCTACTGAAGAGCCCTATAGCTCAAAAAGAGAGCCTTCATTTCTTTCAGCAGAGCCCTATGATTCTAGAACAAAGCTTAAGAAGCAAATAATGGATTGATCCACTCGATTTCGATCAGTAATCAGCAGCTGCTGGATTGATCCTTTGTAGTCTCTGGATTTCCTCCAAACGGCCTGATTCTCTCAGAATTAGTACAGAGCTGCAACAATATGCACACTAGCATGCAGCTTGCTCACCAGTAATGTCCTAACCAATCTTAAGCAGAAAATACAACAAATTCTACAGCTTTATATTCTAGTCAGTGGCTACAAGTGCAAGGGAACTAGACTAATGGCTACTGTACTTGGGAGAGGTCCTAATATAGCAAACATCTGCTGCTTTCATTTTTAGAAACTGCACTACCCTTACATTTCTTCAAATTTGGATGGTCCATGGAAACAATTGGCGCGGTGAAGGCAAGCTGCTAATTTCTTCTCACAATTGGCGCGGACGCGGTGACGAACCCTAGAAGCTTGCCAATTTCTGCTCACAACTAATTGGCGCGGTCGCGGTGCTGTGAGTGCGCCTGGGCGGGGCCAGGGCGCGGCCTGAGCATAGTGGAGGCGCGGTAGCGGTGCGGTGAGCGCGCCTGGGCGGGGCCAGGGCGCGGCCAGGGGCCGAGGGGAGCACGGCCACGGGGGGCGACGAAATCGAAGGGGGGGAGGGTAACCGGTGCAGCTCACCGAGAGGAAGACGATGGCGAGCTCGTGCGGGGTCGGGTTGACGAGGTGACGCGGATCGACGGTGAGGCCGCGGTGGACGGAGGTGGAAGAAGACCTCGATCCGCACGATGCAGAGTCGTCGAGCTCGAACGGCTGGCCGCAGGGGTCGTCGGAGCGGGCGCGGGGGAGCCGGAGCGGGTGTGGAGCGGGCGCGGGGGTCGTTGGAGCGGGCCGGGGGTCGTCGGAGCGGGTGTGGCCGGCGGGGGAGGGAAGGGGGATCTGGCGAGGGAGAGGGAAGGGGGGATCGGGCGAAGGGGTATCCAGCTATAGCAATGGCGCACCCCCCCGTTGTGCGCCTTTAGTAACTTTTTTACAGCAATGGCGCACCCCACTCCGGTGTGCCATTAGTAACATTTTTTTTTCATTATTTCTTGTTGCATCTAATAATTTGTTTTTTATCAAATTTGTTATTTTCATGAGGACTAGAACAGAAGATATCATCAAATATCATCAAATTTGTTTTTTTATTTTTAATTGAAAATATCATCAAATTTGTTATTTGAAGATATCATCAAATTTCTTATTTGAAAATATCATCAAATTTGTTATTTAAAAATATCTTCAAAAAGTGGGGGAGGGTGCGGGTGTCGGCGGCGGCGGTGGAGCGGGCCGGGGGAGGGTGCGGGGTGTCGGCGGCGGCGGTGGAGCGGGGGAGGGTGCGGGGGGTCATCGGTGGCGGTGGAGCGGGGGGAGGGTGGGGGGTGCTCGGCGGCGAGGGGGATCTGGCGAGGGGGATAGCTATCGAGAGGGAGGGGGATCGAGATCGAGTGCCATTAGTAGTTTTGCAAAAAAAAAGAATAAAAAAATACAGTAATGGCGCACTGTCTGCCTAGTGCGCCATTACTAGTTAGAACAAGTAATGGCGCACTTCTACCTGATGCGCCATTAGTATGTATGGAAAAATGGAAAAAAAATTAATACTTGCGGCGCACCCTATTTCTGATGCAACCTGTTTCTGGTTGCGGTGGGTCGTCGGCGGCGGTGGAGCTAGCGGGGGAGGGTTGCGGTGGGTCGTCGACGGCGGTGGAGCTAGCGGGGGAGGGTTGCGGTGGGTCATTGGCGGCGGTGGAGCTAGCGGGGGAGGGTTGCGGTGGGTCGTCGTCAGCGGTGGAGCTAGCGGGGGAGGGTGCGGGTGGGATCGAGATCGAGATCAAAAAGTGTCCATGAAATTTATATATATATATATACTATTGGCGCACCAGGTCATAGTGCGCCATTACTAGTCTAAACTAGTAATGGCGCACCAGGCCAGAGTGCGCCATTAGTTGTTTTGCAAAAAAAAGAATAAAAAAAATACAGTAATGGCGCACGATCTGCCTCGTGCGCCATTACTAGTTAGAACTAGTAATGGCGCACTTCGACCTGATGCGCCATTAGTATGTATGGAAAAATGAAAAAAAATTAATACTAGTGGCGCACCATGTCTCTGGTGCGCCATTAGTGTCTTCCACACTAATGGCGCATCACCGTCTGGTGCGCCATTAGTATGTAGTAGTGGCGCACTGCTTCCTTGGTGCGCCATTAGTATCAATCCTATCGACAGCCCTTTTCCTAGTAGTGTAATGACCCGGAGATCAGAAAGTTGATTCTGCAGGAGGCCCATGATTCGTCGTATTCGATTCACCCAGGAAATACCAAGATGTATCTAGATTTGAAGGACAGTTTTTGGTGGACCAGAATGAAGAAGGATATTGCGGAGTACGTAGCAATTTGTGATGTATGTCAGAGAGTGAAGGCAGAGCATTAGAAGCCAGCAAGATTGCTACAACCATTGCCGTTACCCGAATGGAAGTGGGATAAGCTAGGCATGGATTTTATCACGGGATTGCCCAGAACTCGTTCAGGATATGATTTGATATGGGCTGTAGTCGATCGATTGACGAAAGTAGCTCATTTCATCCCAGTGAAGACCACTTACACCAGTGCTAAGTTGGCAAAGATATACATGACCAGGATCGTATGTCTGCATGGAGTTCCAAGGACCATTGTATCATATAGAGGAACCCAGTTTACCTCAAAGTTCTGGAATCAGTTGCATGAGACTTTGGGTACCAGGCTAGAATTCAGTATAGCCTTTCATCCACAGACAGATGGACAGACCGAGAGAGTCAATCAAATTCTTGAGGACGTGTTGAGAGCTTGTGCGCTTGATTATGGATCTAGTTGGGACGACAATTTGCCATATGCAGAGTTCTCTTGCAACAACAGCTATCAAGCCAGTTTGAAGATGGCCCCTTTTGAAGCTTTGTACGGAAGGAGGTGCATGACACCGTTGTTGTGGGATGAAGTTGGAGACTGTCAGTTGTTTGGACCAGATTTGATTAAAGAGTCTAAAGAGAAGGTTAAGCTGATTCGCGATAGACTCAAGGTAGCCCAGTCTAGACAGAAGAGCTATGCGGATTCTAAACGCAAGGAGACAGTTTACGAAGTCAGAGATAGAGTATATCTTCGTGTGTCCCCACTTCGAGGAGTTAAATGTTTTGGAGTTAAGGGAAAGTTAGCACCATGCTTTGTGGGACCATACAAAGTTTTGGAATGTATGGGAGAGGTAGCTTACAAGTTGGAATTGCCAGAAGGATTGTTAGGAGTTCATGATATATTCCACGTTTCCCAGTTGAAGAAGTGTCAGCCCCGCCGCCGCCGCGTCCCGCTTTCGCCCCGCAGCGCCTCGCCCCGCCGGAGCCGCCGGTCCCGATCCGATCCGCCGCCATTTTTTTCGGTTGTAGGTAAAAAACCCGAGTTTTTTAAAACCCTAGTTTCGTTTTTTTAGATTAGACCGGTTCATTTTTCCCCCAGTTTAGTTTATTAGCGGAAGTTCATCCGTACGTTAGTTTTAACGAGCGGTGTTCACCCGTTAGCCGTAGAAAGCGAACGTTCGTTCGTTAGCCTGTTCGTCAGTTTTTCTTTTTCCAGGGTTTTTCCGCGATTATTTTCGATCGCGATTTTTGCCCTAATTTTCATTTTAGTTTATCTTTTCGCTCGTTTATCGGAATCAGGAGATTCAAGCACCCAGATCTTTGTCTCGAAGCCCTCTTTCTGTTGAACCAACTTGAATGACATTTTGGTACTGTAAAATTTGACTTTAGTCCAGATTAGTAAATGGATCTTGTTTCTTTCGCAGTTGGAGTTTCGTTTCTTCATTTGATTTGATTCTTTTTCTAAACAGGAGTTCTTAAGTTGAACTTTCTGGTCAGATTTCTTATTTGAGTTTTACCCGTGCTTCTAGATGAGTGCTTATTGTATGCTTGTTTGTTGGTGCCAGAGTACCCGGAGTGTGAAGTGTGCTACTACGAGTCTTTAGGTTTCACTGATCACCCGCAAGTCAAGTAACACATTGATCATACCTCTTTACTACCCAGTTTTATTGCATTAGATAAGTCCTCAAACAATTGCATGGTTAGGATCTGATTAATATGTGGGTTTCGGGAAGTAGATGATGAGGTAGAACCTATTGCCCTGTTTATTATCAAACCTTTGGGAGTTACTTCTACGTTATGCTTATACTGCTATGCTATGCTTGTAGACGAGGATTGGGTGAGTGTATCCATGACATACGTGAGTGTTGTTACTTAATGGTTAACTTAAGGTGGCTACTTAAATACACATTTGTATGGATTGCTTGAGGCACCCTGGAGTACCCAGTGGTTGTCAGGGCACTTGGAGAATCCAGTGTTGTCCAAGGATATCCCGGAGTACCCGTGTGATATCCTATGATCCGCCACCCAGGCTCAAAGGGATCATAAGATTATTCATGCTAGAAACTTCCGTGTGCAGCCACAAGCTATTATGGGCTCTAGCATAGTTGAGTATGTTGAATGACCTATTTCAGTGGTGGGCTAGGAGATGTAGGGGAAAGTAGGTGTAACTGTCCATCCAGAGTAAAGAGGTATTGTTTCAGAAAGACTGTGTCTCGAATCTCCGACCATGGATGTATTCGAGTCTTGTGGGGAAAAGTGTGCAAACCTCTGCGGAGTGTACAAACTAATCATGGTTAGCCGTGTCCCCGGTTATGGACGTTTTGAGTATCTAGTTCTTGGATTATCATGTTGATCTCGTCACTCTAAATATAATTTGATTGGGTTAATGATGATGATTAATTGTGATTGAGTTGGAGGAACCTTCTCAATGTTTAACAACCACCATAATAGTTAAATAAAATTTATTCCTTTGTTGTAGGGAAAAATTGGCTTTATGCAAAACTGTAACCATAGAGCTTTCCACCAGCCAAATATGCATGTAGTGGTAGCCTTTATTCTGTTCATTACTCTATGTGTTACATTGCCAGCATATTCCATGTGCTGACCCGTTTCGGGCTGCAACATTTCATGTTGCAGACTTTTCAGATGACGAGTAACACTACTAGGGAAAAGCCTAGCAGCAGCGCGGGTTCTAGGTGTATCAATAGCGCGGGCACCGGCGCTACTAATAAGGTGATGTAGCTAACTCGTAGCAGCAGCGCGTGCGCTCCCGCGCTACTGATATAAAAGTGTAGCAACAGCGTTCTTACAGGGAGCTCGCTACTGCTAATAGCTATAGCGCACTTCTCCTGTGCGCGCTACTGCTACTACCGCGCTGCTGCTAACTTTTCTCCACTTGCTATTGCTAATTTTAGTAGTTTTTTGTTGTTTTTTCGGCATATTTGTTTTGTATTTGAATAGGCTTTATAGAAGAATCTTTAGCACATACAAATGTCATCATGATACACATACAAAATGCCTGCGAGACCACAAATGTAATCATAGCATATACATACAAATAGTCTCATCATAATCATCATCCAACACAAAGTGGTATCTTGTCATCATATCGAAAATAGCGATACATGGAAGTCTCGAATACTTGCAACTACAACGTCATCCATCGAAACAAAGGTATACGCGAGAAGAGCTATCACTATGAGAGAGAGCGGAACTATGCAGTACATGAGGTGGCGGTTACGAGTCCTCTCTCGCGCTAGCGTGAACCTCAAGTAACTAGCTTCTCCTTCTTGTCTGCTTTTGAAGCCTTTATGGCTGGCGCCCAAGAACCCATTCACTTGCGCCTGACACTCATGCCACTCGTTGTACACCCCCGGAACCTTCCCTTTGTACATGACATAGCATTTCCATCTTGCCATCAAGAAACTAGGTACCTGTTAGAGATGCATGTTCATGAAGAGGATGTACAATCATATATATGCAACAAAATATACTATAGCAACACCAAAAAAGAAAGGGTTAGCATCTAGATGCAACATACAGTACGCAAACTAATTAACTAGAGGTACGCAGGTCATCGTACGCAAACTAACAAAGTAGTGTTACGCAAGTTCGGCAGGGACTATGGACATCACAAAGTTTCATCGCTACAAAAAGTATACAAGTTCAACCGACACATATCATCGTCATCGGCATCATAAATCACTAGAAGTTCCATCCTTCCATATCATCGAGGATGGACCCTAGCTTCTTGAACGGCGTGAGGTCTAGACGTTGCATGCCTATGGGAGTTCGGACGTCAGCTCGCGATATAGGGCCGTGGTGGAACATCCCCTTCTCATCGACGACTTCTTTCATGGTGATCGTAGCAATGTCGCTTTGGATGCGAAAGAAGTCATCTCTAAGTTTATAATCCGCTTCTCCATGAGATTCTAGCCACTTCTGGATATGATCATCATTTCTGCTTCTCATGCGAAGCTTTTGGTGATCCATGTTGAACTGAATCATGATATGGACGATGTAGAATCCATCCTTCTTGCTTGGTTTTGGGACAAGGATACAGGAGAAGTTAGTTTTATGCACAAAATCCATCTTCTTGTTCCTTTGTTTCCTGATCTGCATGTGGCCACCTCTAATGCTGAAGCCTTGTAGAGCATCATCTAGAATATTCATTATGTGGGTGTAGTCTTTTTTCTCGTAGTCTCTAGAAGGGTCGAAATAGACAGCGTGGGAGACTTGCGGGTAAAGAACGATAAGGACGGCGCGCCCATTGCTGCGGGGAAAAGACACCTCAAATTATTCCCCATATGAGAGAGAAGGAATGATTGAAATGTACGAAAGGGTTGTCCGGAACTAACTTACTTTGGATGATAAGGCACGAGGACAATTTCCTGGTCCTTATTCTGTACCATGAAGTTTTGGAGGTACTCCCTAGAAGTTTCACGCTCAAAGTCGCCGAGACTAAAGAAAGACTCGTGCATGTAGTACGGACCCACCACACAGATTTGCGAGACTTCTTCACTCTTCATGACGGAGCTCATATATAGTGCAAAAAGGCGGACAATTGTAAAATCGAGCCGCCTTGTCAGAAACATCTCAAAGATATGGTCAGACCGCAGGAAGAACACCTCCGCGAGCCGTGTCTCGACGTAGCACTTCCCCTCAGGCACACGAGCCGCGTATGTCGGATATCCTGGATCCTTTGAGGCTAGTAGGCTTTTCTTACTCGACAGCACATGGTCATGCAGTCTCCTGAGATCCCCTGATAGTGCCTCCAGCGGTTTCGGCGGTAGCATCGGCTCGCCCGTGAGATGGAACACGGCCGCACCGTTCACGGATACACGCTCTTCATAATGCATCATCTGGCTGCTTTGTGCTCTGGCTTGTTTGGAGGCAGTTATCTTCCCTGATCTCTTCCTCTCCTTTTTCTTGGGCACACCTACCAGACCCTTCCTTAACCCCTGCCCCAGGGTTCCCAGGCTAAGCACTATACAACCCCCGGCTAGTTGAGCCTGTGTTGAGGTGACATCTTCACGCGTGTCCTGTGAGGAATTCATGAAGAGAGACTTTTTGCAATCCTTCCAACGACCTTCCTGCCCGGGCATATCATCCATATCCTCATTAGCATGCTGATAGCCTGATTCGTCATATGGTTGACTCATCATATCTATGTCACAGTCATACGCGTTTGTATTGAGGAAACCCATAGGGTCGACCTCCGTCTCATCATCCATTCTCTGTTCTACAGGACCGATTACATCAGCCAGTACTATTGCACCCCCTTCATCACGTCATCCGTCGCTCTCACTCAGCACTACAAGAGCTGGTAATTGCGTAGGAGGGGTGGTGGTCTCCGCACATGCTTGTTGATGTGTGGTTATTGGTGTGCTCTCGGCCGGCTCCAGACGAATAAGATTCTTCGGCCATAGCAGCACCCAACCCTTGCAGCTTCCAATCCACGGCAGGGTCTCGTCGTCCTCTCCCACATGCTGTACTGGAGGAGGCAATGCCTCGTGCCCTGATTTCACACTGGACAAGCTAACCCTGAAGTGCCTAGCGGGGATCGGCTGGTTGTGGAACGTGGGTTTCAAGGGGTTCAATACCATCCCCTTTCCCACGTCGACCTTCTGGACTTTTATCAAGTAGAGTATGGTGCACGGGGTTTCTTCACCCTGCAAACACATATGTCTGTGGCGTAAAACAACCGAAAGGTAACGAAAATGGAATATTCTATATATAAATGTTGGTGCGACATGTAATTACCGTGACGGCATCGAGCTCAGCCAAAGACGAAGGCCCACCTAGCGCGCCAGAGACTAAGGACGAGCTTCTATAAGCAGGAGCGACCGCGAGAGGAGGCCCGGTTGCGTGAGAAAGTGATGATGCGGTGTTGTTGTTATTCATGGAGTTGCTCCCGACGAAACTGGGCATAGGGAAATCATGTACCGTCTTGTCTGGATTTTTCTTCGTCCAGTTGATGATAGCTGGAACCAAGTTAGTAGCAAAATCATTTCTACAGGCAGTTACAGCTGCATTGACATCCTGCTGTAGCAACTCATTTTTCTCCTCAGCTATTTTTTCCGCGTCCTCAGCTGTTTTTTTCTCGACTGCAAGCTTCACCTTCGCGTCGATGTCCGCCTGACTAAACTTCTTTTTCTGCTTCTTGGCCTCTACGCCCTCATTGTAAAACACCTTCCATGTGGCGCTGTCTCCAACGCTGTGCACACGACCATATTGTGGCCGCTGGCCCAAAGGGAGTCCCTTAAGTTCGTTCAAGGCCCGGTTGAGAGGGGTGTCCCACTTGGGGCTCGTCGGAGAAGTTGGGTTTTCGGCTGCAAGCTGGTGATGCTTCTCCAGTAGTCTAATCAATTTCCTCATGATATGGTCCGTGTAAAAAACCTTTTTCTCCATGTCCCACTTGTAGCGGGCCCTGATGAAGTCACGCTCTAAGGGGTTGGTGAACTTCGCAAAGGGGTCTGGGAGACCTGCGGCTTCCCGTTACGCGTCCTCCTTATCCCATATGGGCCTTTTACCGAGGTAGCCACAGTTTCCGAGGTGATGCTTCCCCATGTTCCTTTGTTGAAGGCTCTTGAATTTCGGAGCCTTAGCCTTGGCTGCCTCTGTAGCGCAAGTGTCCTTGAACTTTTTGAACTCCTCTTCCGTAAGTGTCGGATTTTCCTCCAGAATCTTGGACAGGGTTTCCTCAGCCTCAATAGCTCGTTTCACCCTCCCTTTCCAGGAGGCCAAATCATTGCTAAACATGACCATGGCATGATTGTTAATCTTTTTCATCTTAGGATCATCCCACCTTTGTTCTATGTTATCATCCCGGTCAGGGAACTTGAATCTCTTGTGCAACTTCGTTAGGAGCAACTGTGTCAAATGTTCTTTACTCCTTAAGTCATCGTCGTTGATGCTCGCGCATTCCTGTAGGATGCATCCTACTTGGTTCCCATAGCACTTGGGAGGTTCTTCCGGCTCTAATGGCTCAAACTTGCCAGGTGCCATCTTTGTGATCACAAGTCGTCCAATCCCTAGTTTGTTAGGTTTTCGTATCCTCTGCTTCTTATGCTTCCTCTTTTCGGTAGCGGCATCGGCGCCGGTACCTTCCCTATCGGTATCTTCCCCGTCGGTACCTTCCCCACCGGTCTCGGCAGCGCCATCTGTGCCGACGCCGTCGGTGTCGATGTCGGCGTCAGTACCATCATCGAGGCCGACCTGCAAACCTTGCTTAGCAGTCAAATAGTCGAGGTACTCTTGTTCACCCCCATAATCCATCTCGTCTGCATCTTGGTCAGAAGGCCCAGTTTCTTCGTTGTTCGACATGTTTCCTATGATTAAGTGTCCTTGTTTATTTCTAAAAGTATGAATAAATGAGAAATGACATAAAAAAGAAATCTAGTGCCAGCACTCGATATAGTATGAAAACTATGTAGCACAAATCATGCCTTTATTCACGGCAAATTTCAGCATGACTGTCGGTGTCAAAACCAGTGGATCTCGGGTAGGGGGTCCCGATCTGTGCGTCAATGCTGATGGTAACAGGAAGCAAGGGACATAGATGTTTACCCAGGTTTGGGCCCTCTCGATGGAGGTAAAACCCTACTTCCTGCTTGATTAATATTGATGATATGGGTAGTACAAGAGTAGATCTACAACGAGATTGTAGAGGCTAATCCTAAGAGCTAGCCTATGATGGTATGATTGTAATTGTGATCGGCCTTCTAAGGACCAACCTCTCCAGTTTATATAGACACTGGAGAGGGCTAGGGTTTACACGGAGTCGGTTACAAGAAAGGAAACACAATATCCGGATCGCCAAGCTTGCCTTCCATGCAAAGGAGAGTCCCATCCGGACACGGGGCCAAAGTCTTGAGTCTTGTATCTTCACGCTTCAATAGTCCGGACGTTGTACACAGTCCGGCTGTCCGGATATCCCCTAATCCAGGACTCCCTCAGTAGCCCCTGAACCAGGCTTCAATGACGATGAGTCCGGTGCGCAGTATTGTCTTCGGCATTGCAAGGCGGGTTCCTTCTCCGAATACTCCAAAGTACCTATTATGATGAATAGTCTCCGGCCTCCAATCAATGTCGTGCTCCTTGGCTTCAGTGCCTCAGTAATGACCATCTCCACGTGTCGAGCGAATGCGACGAGTCGAGGCATTTTTGCATTTGCCACCCTCGATCGTCCGGGCCAACCGTCTATTTGAAGGGACAGGGATTCTCAGATCCAAACCTCACTCTCCCTCCCAAGGCTAGCATCCAACAAAGCGCTCCACGAAAAACTATTCTAGCATGGCCGGCCGTCGCAGCTCTTCTGCTCGCCCTTCCCGTTCCAAGTCGGGGGATTGGGGAGAGTGTTCAGTTCCTCATAGCCGTTTGATAGAGTTACAAACCCAAGGGTTTCTCCCACCGGCGTTCATGGTCCCCGTCCGAGCTGGAATAGCCACTTATGACGGAGGGGAACAAGCTGAGGGATCTCCTAACCCATCTCCGGAGGAGCGTATATGCCTCATCCCGCATCTGATGAGGGGCGTCGGGTTTCCTATCCACCCGTTTCTCTACGGGCTCCTGGAGTTCTAAGGCCTCCAGTTACAAAATCTTACCCCGGCCTCCATTCTGCACATAGAGGGGTATGTCGCACTTTGCGAGCTGTTTTTAGGCTGCGAACCACATTTCGGATTATGGAGGAAGCTGTTCTGCCTCGTCCCCCGCACCCAGGGAGAGTCCCTATGTCAAGTGGGCGGGGCCGAAGTATGGCGCATTGCCGAGACCGGATACCTGTCCGGCACTCCCGAGAAGGCACCGGAAAACTGGCCTTCAGAGTGGTTCTATATAGACGATGTTCCCCTTCCGGATCCAGTCCGAACAGGTCTCCCCAAGTTCAGCAACACCCCGCCTAAGCTGGCACCCCCGGGGCCCTCAAGAGGAGGACACAAAGGAAATATACCTCCTGATGAACAGGATAAAGTTACTTGCCAAATCCGGACTGACGATAGTTGAGGTCATGGCGATATGCATAAGGCGGGGAGTGCAACCGCTCCAACATCGAGGGAAGCCCATGTGGAATTTCAACGGGGAAGATGACGCCACCCGCTGCGGCCGTAAGGGTCCGGACTCCATTGCCGCTTTGGCAAGGATATTGTCTGATTTGAACAAAGGGGAAGAGGAGGAATTCCTTCGCATAAAAACACGGGACGGATTCTCCATGTACAACCCCCCAAAGTGGGTAAGTTGCCATTCTTTTCCCCGCTTCACTTACTCTAGCGTTCTTCCGCTAAGATTACTTGCATCAATGCTTCTGAGCAGGAACTGAGGAGGGCCGTAGAAGGAATCTTCAGCCCCTCCCCGCAACCAGAGGACCCTGGAAGGGCCCTAGATCCGGGACTCAAAGTTGATCCGGATATCACTGTGGAGCTTGTCAACGTGGTATTTTATCAAGCGAGCTGGGATGGCGCCCTAGTGGCCATTACGGCCGACTACCCCTGGACTGCTCCTCGCGGGTAAGCCGAACTAAAAACCCTATCCTCCGAAGAGGACTCCCCCAGGTAATATAATTTATCCTTAAGGCATCGTCCTATTTACAGAAATGACGGCCGGAGCGAGGGGCCGAGCCCCTCGGGACTCGTCAACCACGGGCGTCCGGATCGGGCAGGCTCAAGAGGAAGGCGGTGAGGGTTGACACACCGCTACAGAGGTAAAGTAATAACATGTCCTGTAATTATAGAATTTTGAAGTATGATAGCACCCTCTGTGTCTGGTAGGAAGAGGAATAACCGGACTATATCCGGAGACCCAACCAATCACGCCTGCACCTGTCGGGTTCCAGAACCGGCTTCGGGGGCGGAGGCGGACACGGGGCCAGCACCACACAGCTCCCCGACAGAGGATGCGGATATGTGTTCGGCCACGAACTCTGAAGTGGAGAGCGCCATGAATCACCGGCGCCGGAGGGCCGTGCTCCATAACAACATCTTTTCCGAAGAGGCTTTTAATGCCTTGAATTCGGCAGACACATATGTCCGAGCTGCTCGATGCGGGCTTGCCCAAGCGACAAACCAGTATACCAAAGACATACGGGTAAGAAATTTTGATAAGTATGCATAGCAGTATCCCCTAAGACTTGGAATAGTTGGGACAACTGTTTGAAGGATCAATATATGCACAGGTCCTTGTGGACAAGAATGAACAATTGGCGCTTGAGCTAGAGACATGGAAGGCCCAGCTGACTGATGCGGTAGCCAAGTTAGAGGGATCCTGAAAGGCCCCCTCTGGTAATATTTGTCTCCATTATACGCAGATGTACCAGTTAGTAAATGGCTGGTGCGGTTAGTCTAACAAAAAATTCTGTAGACAAGCCCGGGGTGAATCCGGAGGGCGTAATAGGTGACGACTCGCATCTCCAACGGCAGCTAAACGCTGGCGAGCGCATCCTTACGCAAGTGACGAAAGAGAAGAACAAGCTACAAGATGCAAATATTCGTCTAGACGTGGAATTAAAGGACGTCCGTGCTCAACTGGCGGACTCCGTGAAGGAGAACAAAAGGCTTCGACGCGGCATTTATGGTAAGAGCTCAAGCGAACTATTTGATAGTTCGGCAAGGAAGTTTTTTTGAAATTTTTTTGCCTGCAGGAATGTTAACTGGTCGCCCTGAAGAGGAGATGCCCTCATCTATAGGTGATTTGCTGCAAGAAATTCCGCAGTTGCACGAGCGTGCTCGGCAGGTGATGCATAGCGTTGCTCAGCCCTTGTGGTCATCAAGCCTCCTGCCGAATGGCATGGGGGAGCTTGTGGACCTACTTCAAGGAGCCCGACGATGCTTTCGCCTGTGGAAGATATCAGCATGCCGGCAAGGAGCAAGAGAAGCCTGGGCAATGGTGAAGACACACTACACCAAGCTGGACACGAACCATATGGCCGAAGTAGGACCGGCGGGGCCTGATGGGCAAGAAATTCTAGTGAGTCTGGTATATGACCAGGTAGCGTTAGCCGCTAAATATTCTCAACAGGATTGTAGGTTAGATAGCTTGTTAGATGGTATAGAGGAGGAATATAGTCAGTCTCAGTGACTTTGTAATTTAATTGGCATATATAGCCCCTAGCAAGATTGAAATCATTTGTCATGGCGGACCTTTTCGCTTCAGCCCCCGGATCCTATAGTCCGGGGTGTGTCCGAATACCCGCTCGGTTATACAAGAACCGGGGTATGCGTGGAGACCAGGCATAGGGGTCATAAGTGCTTGAATAGACAAGTACCCAACTAGTTATGTTATATTGCATGGATAGCAAGAAACATCTTCCAGGGAGAATAGTTCCGTTAGGGGTTCCTTTCCCTGGGAATGCATGTGTCAATGCACATGTCCGGACTACGAATGACGGCACAGGATACAAAGCTTCTGGGGTTTTTTATTGTAACCAACGAATACATCCTTTGTTCACCGATCGAATATTCTCTTAAGGAAACAAGCTTTCGGCTTCACCCAGTCTGAGGTACACATCCGGCTTAACCGGCAGTAACAATCACAGAGGTGCTCCCCTTATGCCCTAGCCAAATTAATGGGAACGTAGGGCATAAACACAAGAGCCAGGCAACCCATCTTGGCCACATCTTAAGTCATATTAATGCATATAATGGTGAAAAAAGGGCACATATGGAAAAAGAACGCATATGCAATGGGAAAAAGGCATTCAAAGTAATTATGTCTAGCTTCCGAATAGGAAGCCCCCAGGTACAGCTTACACACCTAATACGGCCGGAATGATCCGGGAGTACGCACTGTATTAAATATTTTGTGTGAAGAGAAAAGGGGTCAAGAAAGGACAGAAAAAGAGGTGGAGCATAATTAAAAAGGAAGGGTAAGGAGACGAACACTTAGTTCGGCGTTAGGCGTAGAATCTCCAGAGTCTGGCCGCGTTCCATGGGTTCGGCTCGAATCTGTTATCCAAAGCATTACGTAGACGGTACGCCCCTCCAGTGAGGACTTTGTCAATGACGAAGGGACCTTCCCACTTGGGTTTGAGTTTGTCCTTCTTCTTCTCCGATAGGCGCAGAACGAGCTCGCCAATATTGTAAGTTTTGGCCCGCACTTCTCTTCTTCGATATCGTCAAGCCTGCTCCTGATAGAATGCGGAACAGGCTTTTGCAACATCACGCTCCTCCTCCAGGGCATCCAAGTTATCCTGCCGATCTAACTCGGCTTCCTTCTCTTCGTACATGCGTACGCATGGCGAATCATGTATTATGTCGCAGGGTAGTACTACTTCCACACCGTACACCATAAAAAATGGTGTATATCCGGTGGTTCGATTTGGTGTGGTCTGCAGCCCCCAGAGTACGGAGTCGAGCTCATCTACCCAGTGCGTATCCGATTCTGTTAAAGATCGCACTAGTCTGGGTTTGATGCCGCTCATGATGAGACCGTTTGCCCGTTCGACCTGGCCGTTTGTTTGAAGGTGGTAGACGTAAGCGTAGTCGAGCTTAATGCCCATTTTGCCACACCAAGTTTTCACTTCATCGGCTGTGAAATTTGAGCCATTATCAATAAAGATGCTGTGGGGGACACCGTACCGGTGTACGACCCCGGATATGAAGTCCATTACTGGTCCGGATTCGGCCGTTTTAATTGGTTTGGCTTCTATCCGTTTGGTGAATTTGTCCACCATGACCAATAAGTATTTTTTCTTATGGCTTCCCCCTTTAACAGGTCCGACCATATCCAGCCCCCAAACTGCAAAGGGCCAAGTTACGGGGATTGTTTGGAGAGCGGTAGGGGGCATATGACTCTGATTGGCGAAGAGTTGGCAACAGACGTAATGTTGGACAAGGTCCCGTGCGTCTGCTCGGGCCGTTGGCCAATAGAAGCCTGTACGGATGGCCTTGTTGACTAGCGCTCGAGCCACGGTGTGATGTCCGCCCAGTCCGGCATGGATTTCAGCCAAGAGTTGCTGCCCTTCCTCTTCGGAGATGCACCTTTGGAGCACTCCGGTCGTGCTTTTCTTATAGGGTTCCCCTTCGTGGACCTGGTAAGCTTTAGAGCGCCTGACTATGCTGCGTGCATCATTTTGGTCCTCGGGGAGCTCCTGCCTGTTTAGGTAAGCCAAGAAAGGCTCGGTCCACTGGGCAATTACGGCCATGATTTCGTGGGCCGAAGATGTTATTTCGGTGGTAGAGCCTCCAATTGTGTCTGATGGTTCGGAGTCTGGAGGTGTGTTCGGATCCGTGTTGGTATTGCCGAACTCCCCTTCCCATACTACGGATGGCTTGAACAGCCTTTCCAGGAATATATTAGGTGGGACAGGGTCGCGCTTGGCGCCGATGCGGGCGAGGACGTCCGCCGCTTGATTGTTCTCTCGAGCAACATGGTGGAATTCGAGCCCCTCGAACTGAGCTGACATTTTGAGGACGGCATTATGATAGGCCGCCATTTTCGGATCCTTGGCATCAAAGTCTCCATTTATTTTTGATATTGTGAGGTTCGAATCCTCACGCACTTCCAGGCGTTGGATGCCCATAGAGACTGCCATCCGAAGACCATGCAACAGAGCCTCATATTCGGCTGCATTGTTGGAGTCTGCATATAATATTTGTAGAACATACTGGACCATGTCCCCGGTGGGAGACGTCAGGACTACCCCTGCTCCCAGTCCGGCCAGCATTTTGGAGCCATCAAAGTGCATGATCCAGTTAGAGTACGCACCGTACTCTTTAGGGAGTTCGGCTTCTGTCCATTCGGCGACAAAGTCAGCCAGTACTTGCGACTTAATGGCTCGCCGTGGTTTGTATATTATGTCGAACGGGAGGAGCTTGATAGCCCATTTAGCAATCCGGCCCATAGCGTCGCGGTTATTAATTATGTCATTGAGTGGTACTTCGGAGGCGATGGTAATCGAACACTCTTGAAAGTAGTGTCTTAGCTTCCGGGATGCCATGAAGACCGCGTATGCTATTTTTTGATAGTGTGGGTATCCGGATTTGCATGGGGTGAGGACCGTGGATACGTAATAAACCGGCTTTTGAAGCGGGAATTTGTATCTTTCCACCTCTCCTTCGATGACGAGCACTGTGCTTACCACTTGATGTGTTGCAGCTATGTATAGTAGCATAGGTTCGCCGATGTTTGGCGCTGTTAGGACTGGATTACTGGCCAATAAGGTCTTTATCTCATCGAGTCCGGCCACGGCTGCATCCGTCCATACAAAGTGTTCGGTGCGCCGAAGGAGGCGGTAAATAGGCAATGCTTTCTCTCCTAGCCTGGATAAGAATCTCAGCGGAAACAGGCAAACGGGTGTGGAGTCCCATCAACACCATCGGCAAGTTGAGTGCGGACCGTAACCCTATCATAGCACTTACTCGTCAGATAATACCTGCAACATAATATGTTGCAGCCGTGTAGGTCAGTACGTTGAATGTACTGGCAAGTCACACCACAAGAGATAAATAAATGTCCTATTTATACATGCAATATGGCTGGTGGATGGTTCTAAATTTAATTTGCATAAAGCTGATTTTTCCTTATCACCAAAAGAATATCATATTGTTACTACATAATTCATCATAATATGATTGAGATGGTTGCTCCATTCAATCTATACCCAAATTCATTAAAACCCATTAAATTAATTAAGAGTGATGAGATCGCTCAATTCCCACTTTCCAGATGCTCAAATTGTCCATAACCGGGGACACGGCTAATCGATTAATTTTACACTCTGCAGAGGTTTGCACACTTTTCCCCACAAGACTCGATCACCTCCTTTGTAGTCCTCACACTGCCTGGTGTTTGAGAATCGGAAGATCAAGACATAGTCTTTCTGACGTGTTCCCTCTTAACCCTGGGTAGACCGATACACCTACATATATAACTACATCTGCTAGTCTACAACGGTAAGAGGTCACACAACGTACTCAACTAAGCTAGAGCCCATAATAGCTGGTGGCTGTGCAGGTAAGCTTCTAGTCATGAAAAATTGATGAATCCCTTTGAGCCTGGGTGGCAGTCCATAGGGTGATCACACGGGTACTCCGGGATCCCTTGGGCAAGTCCACTGGTTTCTGCAGGGTGCCCCTTACCAATCCACCCAGATGTGTGTTAATGTTGCCACCTTAAGGTTACCCTTAATTATTATATCACTCGCAACTTTCATGATCTCACATACCAATCCCCGTCTACAATGGCATAGCAAAATCCCTACAACGTTGGTGACAAAGAAGTAAAGGCTCAGACCTACCTCATTGCACTACTGGGTTTATAATATAGCCAACTAACATATTCATGCAAACCTTACATCAAAGGACTAAATGCATATATAAAACATAGGTGTAAAAGGGCATGATCAAGATGTAACTTGCCTTGTACTGTTGATGAAGATGAAATATTATATTGGGTCGTCTCTCCTTCTCGGTACGATATATCTAACGATATAAGAAACTACTTTAACACACAACAACATCCAAATAAAGATCGAAATAAAATATTCAAATTACAATACAAAATAAAAAAATAAAAATAAAAACATTCCTACATAATTTGTTAGGACTTGGTTACGGGTTGAGATACGATCAAGAATGAAAATATGATCTAGGGTTTTGTTCTAGGGTTGGGTCAAAGTGAAGATCACGGGTTAAAGAATTGTGAGGCAAGGTTCTACGACAAAGTCTATAATGAAAATGGTAGGTGGAGTTTGTGGCATAAAGATTTATGTTACAAAATGTATGTAACATCTCATGAAGTCTAAATTTGTATAATGATAGCATATGACCAGAGAGGTTCCTAATGATCTTTCAAGAAAGCTGAATCAAGAATCAAATTAAACTAATGATGAAATTGAATTACGATAAAAGGAAAACTATATGAAGTGTTAAGGTTGAAACAGTGGCTAGACATAGATGAGAAATTAGGAAAAAAATATTCTAACAGCAAGATATGGACTGAAGGATCATTTTTTCTGAAGGAAACATTTTCAAAAGAATTACAGATTGATAGATATAGCAAAAATACTCAAATACAAATTTTAAATTTGGTCAAATTTAATTTACCAAAAGTGAAATATTTTTGTCTCATGATAAACTTCATGTTTCAACGAATCCGTGGATATAAAATTTGTCGAATTCGGACTTACGGTCTAGGAGATATGAATTTCTGAAGTTTGAGTATTTTTCTTGAAAAACAATTACGGGATTTACACAGTGCTCACCGGAGCTTCGCTGGAGTTTCGTCGGAGTTGGAGAAGAAAAGGTCGCGACGTCAATGAATGGCCGAACGGCGGAGAGGAGGCTGAGGCGAACTTGACAGATGCAGAGGTGAGATCATCCTCGTCCTCAGGCGCGGTGGAGAAGGCGCCGGAGTTGCGAAAACGGGTAAATCCCGGCGAGCAATTCCTCTCGGAATAGAGCGATATAAAGAGGGGTTTTCAGGTAGAGGGATGAGGGCTTCGAGGTGCACCTAGGGGTCCTATTTATAGTGGCCGAGGGAGCCGGTACAGGGAGATCAAACGAGCTCATTGTGGCCTCTAATGACGGATTGATTCCGGAACAATTAAGACATCAAAGTGGAATTTTAATCCTCTGAATGGGTTCTCCATGCAATACAAAAGATCTTTCGTGTTGATAAGAAGTGGAAAGAGCGAACGTTCCAAGTGCTAGAGGGAGAGGAAGATGTATAGGTGCCATGGCTGTTTCTGTTCTCCTCTAGATTGAAACGTACAGAGGAGGAAAAAGGGTTCCTGGACTTGGGCTAAAAAAAAGATGGGCCTTAAAGGGGAACTAGGCCCAAGGGGGAAAATGGAAAGAGAGAAAGAAAAAAAATATAGAAGTGGGCATGGTCCAAATAGGCTTAGGACATAATTACAAAATAATATATTTTTTTGTCCAAAAGTTTTAAAACAGCAAATAAAATAAATGTTCACATTTATTTTTAATTTAAGTGTGCAAAGCGTTTGTATAAAAAACAAAGAAATTTTTATTAATAAATGTTCAAATGAACCTAAATAACATTCATATATTTCGAAAATAGTTTTAGCCAAAAACTAAATAGTTATCCTGCTCTTATTATTCAATAAGTGTATTATAATTATCCCCAAAAATGTTCTCTTTTGTAAATTCTCAATTGAAAATTAATAATTGAGCCATATTAAACATTTCCAAATATAGTTTTGGAGAAGTCATGTTATCTCCCCTTATAAATTTTATGGATTAATTTGGAAATATTTAAACGACAGTAAAACTCCAAATAATATCATATTTCAATTGGAACACCAAAATCCAAACAAACTCCATATGAAATGTTCATCCACCACATTTGAGAAAGTCATCTTATTCTCACTCCAAAATTGTGATTGTGGTTTCCAATATTTCAAAAAAAAGTCAAACGGAAATTAAAGCTCTTTGATTTCTTGAATAAACTTCCCCAACCATAGTTTTCTTTATTGGACAAAATGTTATCCAACTTTTATAACATGATTAGAAAAAGTTTTAAACAAGAACTCAAAAGGTTTTAATTCCCGTGAAAGAAATAAAATAATTTCACACAATCCATGGCACAACAATCAAATAGACAATCCTATTTATTTATTTAATATAACATTCCAAAATATAGAATTTTGGGATGTTACATTATAGAACTTGGCTTGTATATTCCAATGATGGGCTTCCTCAAAAGTGCCCTAGGTCTTCGTGAGCAAGCAAGTTGGATGCACCCCACTTAGTTTCTTTTATTGAGCTTTCATATATTTATAGCTCTAGTGCATCCGTTGCATGGCAATCCCTACTCACTCACATTGATATCTATTAATGGGCATCTCCATAGCCCGTTGATACGCCTAGTTGATGTGAGACTATCTTCTCCTTTTTGTCTTCTCCACAACCACCATTCTATTCCACATATAGTGCTATCCATGGCTCACGCTGATGTATTGCATGAAAGTTGAAAAAGTTTGAGATTATTAAAGTATGAAACAATTGCTTGGCTTGTCATCGGGGTTGTGCATGATTAAATACTTTGTGTGATGAAGATAGAGCATAGCCAGACTATATGATTTTGTAGGGATAACTTTCTTTAGCCATGTTATTTTGAGAAGACATGATTACTTTGATTAGTATGCTTGAAGTATTACTATTTCTTATGTCAATATGAACTTTTATTTTGTATTCATTTGGATCTGAACATTCATGCCACAATAAAGAAAATTACATTATGAATTATGCTAGGTAGCATTCCACATCAAAAATTTCTTTTCAATCATTTACCTACTCGAGGACGAGCAGGAATTAAGCTTGGGGATGCTTGATACGTCTCCAACGTATCTATAATTTTTGATTGTTCCATGCTATTATATTACCCCTTTTGGATGTTTATGGGGTTTATTTTACACATTTATATCATCTTTGGGACTAACCTACTAACCGGAGGCCCAGCCCATATTGTTTTTTTCCTGTTTCAGTATTTCGAAGAAAAGGAATATCAAACGGAGTCCAAACGGAATGAAACCTTCGGGAGCGTTATTTTTGGAACAAATCTGATCCGTAGAGCTTGGAGTGCAAGTCAAGAAGCCTCCGAGGGCCCCACGAGATAGGAGGGCGCCCCCCCTGTAGGGCGCGCCCCTGTCTCATGGGCCCCTTGGGTGGCCACCGACGTACTTCTTCCTCCTATATATACCTACGGACCCCGAAAACATCCAAGAGCACCACGAAACACAATTTCCACCGCCGTAACCTTTTGTATCCGCGAGATCCCATCTTGGAGCCCTTGTCTGCACTCTGCCGGAGGGGGAATCGACCACAGAGGGCTGCTACATCAACATCCTTGCCCCTCCAATGAGTTGTGAGTAGTTTACCACAGACCTACGGGGCCATAGTTATTAGCTAGATGGCTTCTTCTCCCTTTTTGGATCTCAATACAATGTTCTCCCCCTCTCTTGTGGAGATCTATTCGATGTAAACCCTTTTTGCGGTGTGTTTGTCGAGATCCGATGAATTGTGGGTTTATGATCAAGTTTATCTATGAATAATATTTGAATCTTCTCTGAATTCTTTTATGTATGATTGAGTTATCTTTGCAAGTCTCTTTGAATTATCAGTTTGGTTCGGCCTACTAGATTGGTCTTTCTTGCCATGGGAGAAGTGCTTAGCTTTGGGTTCAATCTTGCGGCGTTCTTACCCAGTGACAGAAAGGGTTGCAAGACATGTATTGTATTGTTGCCATCGAGGATAACAAGATGGGATTTATATCATATTGCATGTGTTTATCCCTCTACATCATGTCATCTTGCTTAATGTGTTGCTCTGTTCTTATGAACTTAATACTCTAGATGCATGCTGGATAGCGGTCGATGTGTGGAGTAATAGTAGTAGATGCAGGCAGGAGTCGGTCTACTTGTTATGGACGTGATGCCTATATACATGATCATGCCTAGATAATCTCATAACTATGCGCTTTTCTATCAATTGCTCGACAGTAATTTGTTCACCCACCGTAATACTTATGCTATCTTGAGAGAAGCCTCTAGTGAAACCTATGGCCCCCAGGTCTATCTCTTATCATATTTGCTTTCCATATACTTTATTTGCATCTTTACTTTTTGCATCTATATTACAAAATACCAAAAATATATTTATCTTATCATACTATCTTTATTAGATCTCACTTATGCAAGTGGCCCTGAAGGGATTGACAACCCCTTTATTGTGTTGGTTGCAAGTTCTCAGTTTGTTTGTGTAGGTGCGTGGGATTTTTGAGGAGCCTCCTACTGGATTGATACCTTGGTTCTCAAAACTGAGGGAAATACTTACGCTACACTTTGCTGCATCACCCTCTCCTCTTCGAGGAAAACCAACGCAAGCTCAAGACGTAGCAGCGGGTCAGAGGAGCGACAATACCCGGTTTCCCAGAAGGAGGCTCATGGAAGGCCGACTTAAGAGGAAGGGCATAAGGAATATTTATCTTACAAGGGAAGCAGTAAACAAGACTAGGATTCCACTTGTAATATAATTGTCCTAGTCCTACTAGGACTCCACATGTAACCCACCCCTCCAACTTACATAAGGAGGGATAGGGCACCCCAAGAGGGACAAGTTACAGAAGGTTTTAGACAGACAAGTCAATAGCTCTCAAGATAGAGCACCATTGTAATCATGATCATTATCGTCAATATCAATGAAGAAAGATGTAGGCTTTTACCTCCACCGTGAGGGGCCGAACCTGGGTAAAAAACCTCGCATCTCTCATCCCACCCAACCCCTCTCAAGCTACCACATAGATGTGTTGGCCTCGCGACTAAGTCCTGACACTTAGGACATCCGCCGTGACAAATCCATGACAGGTTCTCTATAAAGCAGTGGCCTTAATATCCCTTAGATTACCTTATGGACCCACTACCACGGGAGGGTAGGACAAAAGATGGCATGCAAGTTCTTATTATAATCATGTATAACTATATACGTAATACATGTCTACATTGAATAGATGAATTGGAGCTATTGTGTATCGCTCTATGTTGTGACTGTTATACGATGAATGTCATCCACACAAATATCCATCATTGATACAATGTCTGCGCTTTGCTCGTATTGTCTTTGCTAAGTTACTATTGTTGTTGCTACAGTTACAATCACTACAAAACTGTTGGGGAACGTTGCAGAAAATTAAAAAATTTCCTACGGTTTCACCAAGATCCATCTATGAGTTCATCTAAGCAACAAGTCATGGGAGAGAGATTGCATCTACATACCACTTGTAGATCTCATGCGGAAGCGTTCAAGAGAATGGTGATGATGGAGTCGTACTCGCCGTGATCCAAATCACCGATGACCAAGTGCCGAACGGACAGCACCTCCGCGTTCAACACACGTACGGAGCGGATGACGTCTCCTCCTTCTTGATCCAGCAAGGGGGAAGGAGAGGTTGATGATGATCCAGCAGCACAACGGCATGGTGGTGGATGTAGCAGAACTCCGGCAAGGCTTCGCCAAGCTGCTGCGGGAGGAGGACGAGGTGTAGCAGGGGGAGGGAGGCGCCAAGACACAGGGTGCGGCTGCCCTCCCCCTTTCCCTCCTTTATATAGGCCCCCGGGGGGGGGGCGCTGGCCCTGGGTGATCCCATCTCCCAAGGGGGGCGGCGGCCAGGGGGGTGGAGTGCCCCCCAAGGCAAGTGGGGCGCCCCCCCCCCACCTAGGGTTTCCAACCCTAGGCGCAGGGGGGGGGGGCGCCAGCCCACTAGGGGCTGGTTCCCCTCCCACTTCAGTCCACGGGGCCCTCCGGGATAGGTGGGCCCACCCGATGGACCCCCGGGACCCTTCTGGTGGTCCCGGTACAATACCGGGTGACCCCGAAACTTTCCCGATGGCCGAAACAGCACTTCCTATAAATAATTCTTTACCTCCGGACCATTCCAGAACTCCTCGTGACGTCTGGGATCTCATCCGGGATTCCGAACAACATTCGGTTTGCTGCATACTCATATTCATACAACCCTAGCGTCACCGAACCTTAAGTGTGTAGACCCTACGGGTTCGGGAGACATGCAGACATGACCGAGACAGCTCTCCGGTCAATAACCAACAGCGGGATCTGGATACCCATGTTGGCTCCCACATACTCCTCGATGATCTCATCGGATGAACCACGATGTTGAGGATTCAAGCAACCCTGTATACTATTCCCTTTGTCAGACGGTATGTTACTTGCCCGAGATTCGATCGTTGGTATCCCAATACCTCGTTCAATCTCGTTACCGGCAAGTCACCTTACTCGTACCATAATGCATGATCCCGTGACCAGACACTTGGTCACTTTGAGCTCATTATGATGATGCACTACCGAGTGGGCCCAGTGATACCTCTCCGTTATACGGAGTGACAAATCCCAGTCTCGATCCGTGTCAACCCAACAGACACTTTCAGAGATACCTGTAATGCACCTTTATAGTCACTCAGTTATGTTGTGATGTTTGGTACACCCAAAGCACTCCTACGGTATCCGGGAGTTGCACGATCTCATGGTCTAAGGAAGAGATACTAGACATTGGAAAAGCTCTAGCAAAAACGAACTACACGATCTTGTGCTATGCTTAGGATTGGGTCTTGTCCATCACATCATTCTCCTAATGACGTGATCCCGTTGTCAATGACATCCAATGCCCATAGTCAGGAAACCATGACTATCCATTGACCAACGAGCTAGTAAACTAGAGGCTCACTAGGGACGTATTGTGGTCTATGTATTCACACGTGTATTACGATTTCCGGATAATACAATTATAGCATGAATAAAAGACAATTATCATGAATAAGGAAATATAATAATAATCCTTTTATTATTGCCTCTAGGGCATATTTCCAACAGTCCCCACTTGCACTAGAGTCAATAATCTTGTTACATTGTGATGAATCGAACACCCATAGAGTTCTGGTGTTGATCATGTTTTGCTCGCGGAAGAGGTTTAGTCAATGGATCTGCGACATTCAGATCCGTACGTACTTTGCAAATATCTATGTCTCCATCTTGAACATTTTCACGGATGGAGTTGAAACGACGCTTGATGTGCCTGGTCTTCTTGTGAAACCTGGGCTCCTTGGCAAGGGCAATAGCTCCAGTGTTGTCACAGAAGAGTTTGATCGGCTCCGACGCATTGGGTATGACTCCTAGGTAGGTGATGAACTACTTCACCCAAATCGCTTCATGCGCTGCCTCCGAGGCTGCCATGTACTCCGCTTCACATGTAGATGCCACCACAACGCTCTGCTTGCAGCTGCACCAGCTTACTGCCCCACCATTCAACATATACACGAATCCGGTTTGTGACTTAGACTCATCCAGATATGTGTCGAAGCTAGCATCAACGTAACCCTTTACGACGAGCTCTTCGTCACCTCCATAAACGAGAAACATGTCCCTTGTCCTTTTCAGGTACTTCAGGATATTCTTGACCGCTGCCCAGTGTTCCTTGCCGGGATTACTTTGGTACCTTCCTACCAAACTTACAGCAAGGTTTACATCAGGTCTGGTACACAGCATGTCATACATAATAGATCCTATGGCCGAGGCATAGGGGATGACACTCATCTCTTCTTTATCTTTTGTCGTGGTCGGGCATTGAGCCGAGCTCAATCTCACACCTTGCAATATAGGCAAGAACCCTTTCTTGGACTGATCCATTTTGAACTTCTTCAAAATCTTATCAAGGTATGTGCTTTGTGAAAGACCTATGAGGCGTCTCGATCTATCCCTATAGATTTTGATGCCTAATATGTAAGCAGCTTCTCCAAGGTCCTTCATTGAAAAACACTTATTCAAGTAGGCCTTAATGCTGTCCAAGAATTCTATATCATTTCCCATCAAAAGTATGTCATCTACATATAATGTGAGAAATGCTACAGAGCTCCCACTCACTTTCTTGTAAACACAGGCTTCTCCATAAGTCTGCATAAACCCAATTGCTTTGATCATCTCATCAAAGCGAATGTTCCTACTCTGAGATGCTTGCACCAGCCCATAAATGGATCGCTGGAGCTTGCATACTTTTTTAGCATTTTTAGGATCGATAAAACCTTCCGGCTACATCATATACAGCTCTTCCTTAAGATAACCGTTAAGGAATGCCGTTTTGACGTCCATCGGCCATATCTCATAATCATAGTATGCGGCAATTTCTAACATGATTCGGACGGACTTAAGCTTCGCTACGGGAGAGAAAGTCTCATCGTAGTCAATCCCTTGAACTTTCCGATAACCCTTAGCGACAAGTCAAGCTTTATAGATGGTGACATTACCATTCGCGTCCGTCTTCTACTTAAAGATCCATTTGTTTTCTATCGCTCGCCGATCATCGGGCAAGTCTGTCAAAGTCCATACTTTGTTTTCATACATGGATTCTATCTCGGATTGCATGGCTTCTAGCCATTTGTTGGAATCTGGGCCCGCCATCGCTTCTTCATAGTTCGAAGGTTCACCGTTGTCTAATAACATGATTTCTAGGACAGGGTTGCCATACCACTCTGGTGTGGAACGTGTCCTTGTGGACCTACGAAGTTCAGTAGCAACTTGATCCGAAGTACCTTGATCATCATCATTAATTTCCTATCTAGTCGGTGTAGGCACCACAGGAACATTTTCCTGAGCTGCACTACTTTCCGGTTCAAGAGGTAGTACTTCATCGAGTTCTACTTTCCTCCCACTTACTCCTTTCGAGAGAAACTCTTTTTCCAAAAAGGATCCGTTCTTGGCAACAAAGATCTTGCCTTCGGATCTAAGGTAGAAGGTATACCCAATGGTTTCCTTAGGGTATCCTATGAAGACACATTTTTTCGACTTCGGTTCAAGCTTTTCAGGTTGAAGTTTCTTGACATAAGCATCGCATCCCCAAACTTTTAGAAACGACAGCTCAGGTTTCTTCCCAAACCATAATTCATACGGTGTCATCTCAACGGATTTAGACGGTGCCCTATTTTAAGTGAATGTAGCTGTCTCTAGAGCGTATCCCCAAAATGATAGCGGTAATTCGGTAAGAGACATCATAGATCGCACCATATCCAATAGAGTGCGATTACGACGTTCGGACACACCGTTACGCTGAGGTGTTCCAGGCGGTGTGAGTTGTGAAACGATTCCACATTTCCTTAAGTGTGTACCAAATTCGTGACTTAAATATTCTCCTCCACGATCCGATCGTAAGAATTTTATCTTTGGGTCATGTTGATTCTCTACTTCATTCTAAAATTCCTTGAACTTTTCAAAGGTCTCAGACTTGTGTTTCATCAAGTAGACATACCCATATCTACTTAAGTCATCAGTGAGAGTGAGAACATAACGATATCCTCCGCGAGTCTCAAAGCTCATTGGACCACACACATCAGTATGTATGATTTCCAATAAGTTGGTTGCTCGCTCCATTGTTCCAGAGAACGGAGTCTTGGTCATTTTGCCCATGAGGCATGGTTCGCATGTGTTAAATGATTCATAATCGAGAGACTCTAAAAGTCCATTAGCATGGAGCTTCTTCATGCGCTTGACACCAATGTGACCAAGGCGGCAGTGCCACAAGTATGTGGGACTATCGTTATCAACTTTACATCTTTTGGTATTCACATTATGAATATGTGTAACATTACGTTCGAGATTCATTAACATTGACCATCGGGGCATGACCATAAAACATATCTCTCATATAAATAGAACAATCATTATTCTCGAATTTAAATGAGTAGCCATCTCGCATCAAACGAGATCCACATACAATGTTCATGCTCAAACTTGGCACTAAATAACAATTATTGAGGTTCATAACTAATCCCGTGGGTAAATGTAGAGGTAGCGTGCCGACGGCGATCACATAGACCTTGGAACCATTCCCGACGTGCATCGTCACCTCGTCCTTCGCCAGTCTCCACTTATTCCGCAGCTCCTGCTGTGAGTTACAAATATGAGCAACGGCACCGGTATCAAATACCCAGGAGTTACTACAAGTACTGGTAAGGTAAACATCAATTACATGTATATCAAATATACCTTTAGTGTTGCCGGCCTTCTTGTCCGCTAAGTATTTGGGGCAGTTCCGCTTCCAGTGACCCTTCCCTTTGCAATAAAAGCACTCAGTCTCAGGCTTGGGTCCATTCTTTGACTTCTTCCTGGCAACTGGCTTACCGGGCGCGGCAACATCTTTGTCGTCCTTCTTGAAGTTCTTCTTACCCTTGCCCTTCTTGAACTTAGTGGTCTTATTGACCATCAACACTTGATGTTCTTTCTTGATTTCAACCTCTGCTGACTTCAGCATTGAAAATACTTCAGGAATGGTCTTCACCATCCCCTGCATATTGTAGTTCAACACAAAGCTCTTGTAGCTCGGTGGGAGCGACTGAAGGATTATGTCAATGACCGCCTCGTCCGGGAGGTTGATCTCCAGCTGGGACAGGCGGTTGTGCAACCCAGACATTTTGAGTATGTGCTCATTGACAGAACTGTTTTCCTCCATCTTACAACTATAGAACTTGTCAGAGACTTCATATCTCTCGACCTGGGCATGAGCTTGAAAAACCATTTTCAGCTCCTTGAACATCTCATATGCTCCGTGTCGCTCAAAACGCTTTTGGATCCCCAGTTCTAAGCTGTAAAGCATGCCGCATTGAACGAGGGAGTAATCATCAGCACGTGATTGCCAAGTGTTCATAACATCTTGGTTCTCTGGGATTGGTGCTTCACCTAGCGGTGCTTCTAGGACATAATCTTTCTTGGCTGCTATGAGGACGATCCTCAGGTTCCGGACCCAGTCCGAATAGTTGCTGCCATCATCTTTCAGCTTGGTTTTCTCTAGGAACACGTTGAAGTTCATGTTGACATGAGCGTTGGCCATTTGATCTACAAGACATATTTTGCAAAGGTTTTAGACTAAGTTCATGATAATTAAGTCCATCTAATCAAAATATTTAATGAACTCCCACTCAGATTGACATCCCTCTAGTCATCTAAGTGTTACAGGATCCGAGTCGACTAGGCCGTGTCTGATCATCATGTGAGATGGACTAGTCATCATCGGTGAACATCTCCATGTTGATCGTATCTTCCATACGACTAATGTTCGACCTTTCGGTCTCTTGTGTTCCGAGGCCATGCCTGTACATGCTAGGCTCGTCAAGTTAACCCTAAGTGTTTCTGCATGTGTAAAACTGTCTTACACCCGTTGTATGTGAACGTAAGGATCTATCACACCCGATCATCACGTGGTGCTTCGAAACGACGAACTTTAGCAACGGCGCATAGTTAGGGGGAACACTTTCTTGAAATTATTATAAGGGAACATCTTATTTACTACCGTCGTTCTAAGTAAACAAGATGCATAAACATAATAAACATCACATGCAATTATATAAAGTAGTGACATGATATGGCCAATATCATATAGCTCCTTCGATCTCCTTCTTCGGGGCTCCATGATCATCTTCGTCACCAGCATGACACCATGATCTCCATCACCATGATCTCCATCATCGTGTCTTCATGAAGTTGTCACGCAAACGACTACTTCTACTTCTATGGCTAACACGTTTAGCAATAAAGTAAAGTAATTTACATGGCGTTCTTCAATGACACGCAGGTCATACAAAAATAAAGACAACTCCTATGGCTCCTGCCAGTTGTCATACTCATCGACATGCAAGTCGTGATTCCTATTACAAGAACATGATCTCATACATCACAATATATCATTCATCATTCATCACAACATCTGACCATATCACATCACATGACAATTGCTGCAAAAACAAGTTAGACGTCCTCTAATTGTTGTTGCATCTTTTACGTGGCTGCAATTGGGTTCTAGCAAGAACGTTTTCTTACCTACGAATAACCACAACGTGATTTTGTCAACTTCTATTTACCCTTCATAAGGACCCTTTTCGTCGAATCCGCTCCAACTAAAGTAGGAGAGACAGACACCCGCTAGCCACCTTATGCAACTAGTGCATGTCAGTCGGTGGAACCTGTCTCACGTAAGCGTACGTGTAAGGTCGGTCCGGGCCGCTTCATCCCACAATACCGCTGAAGCAAGAAAAGACTAGTAGCAGCAAGCAAGTTTACAAGATATACGCCCACAACAAAATTGTGTTCTACTCGTGCAATAGAGAACTACGCATAGACCTAGCTCATGATGCCACTGTTGGGGAACGTTGCAGAAAATTAAAAAATTTCCTACGATTTCACCAACATTCATCTAAGAGTTCATCTAAGCAACGAGTCATGGGAGAGAGATTGCATCTACATACCACTTGTAGATCGCGTGCGGAAGTGTTCAAGAGAACGGTGATGATGGAGTCGTACTCGTCGTGATCCAAATCACCGATGACCAAGTGCCGAACGGACAGCACCTCCGCGTTCAACACACGTACGGAGCGGATGACGTCTCCTCCTTCTTCATCCAGCAAGGGGGAATGAGAGGTTGATGATGATCTAGCAGCACAACAGTGTGGTGGTGGATGCAGCAGAACTCCGGCAGGGCTTCGCCAAGCTGCTGCGGGAGGAGGACGAGGTGTAGCAGGGGGAGGGAGGCGCCAAGACACAGGGTGCGGCTTCCCTCCCCCTTGCCCTCCTTTATATAGGCCCCCAGGGGGGGCGCCGGCCCTGGGAGATCCCATCTCCCAAGGGGGGGCGGCCAGGGGGGTGGAGTGCCCCCCAAGGCAAGTGGGGCGCACCCCCACCTAGGGTTTCCAACCCTAGGCGCAGGGGGGGGGCCAGGGGGCGCACCAGCCCACTAGGGGCTGGTTCCCCTCCCACTTCAGTCCACGGGGCCCTCCGGGATAGGTGGCCCCACCCGGTGGACCCCTGGGACCCTTCCGGTGGTCCTGGTACAACACCGGGTGACCCCGAAACATTCCCGATGGCCGAAACATCACTTCCTATATATAATTCTTTACCTCCGGACCATTCCGGAACTCCTCGTGACGTCCAGTATCTCATCCGAGACTCCTAACAACATTCGGTTTGCTGCATACTCATATTCATACAACCCTAGCGTCACCGAACCTTAAGTGTGTAGACCCTACGGGTTCGGGAGACATGCAGACGTGACCGAGATGGCTCTCCGGTCAATAACCAACAGCGGGATCTGGATACCCATGTTGGCTCCCACATACTCCTCGATGATCTCATCAGATGAACCACGATGTCGAGGATTCAAGCAACCCAGTATACTATTCCCTTTGTCAGACGGTATGTTACTTGCCCGAGATTCGATCGTCGGTATCCCAATACCTTGTTCAATCTCGTTACCGGCAAGTCACTTTACTCGTACCGTAATGCATGATCACGTGACCAGACACTTGGTCACTTTGAGCTCATTATGATGATGCACTACCGAGTGGGCCCAGTGATACCTCTCCGTTATACGGAGTGACAAATCCCAGTCTCGATCCGTGTCAACCCAACAGACACTTTCAGAGATACCTGTAATGCACCTTTATAGTCACTCAGTTATGTTGTGATGTTTGGTACACCCAAAGCACTCCTACGGTATCCGGGAGTTGCACGATCTCATGGTCTAAGGAAGAGATACTAGACATTGGAAAAGCTCTAGCAAAAACGAACTACACGATCTTGTGCTATGCTTAGGATTGGGTCTTGTCCATCACATCATTCTCCTAATGACGTGATCCCGTTGTCAATGACATCCAATGCCCATAGTCAGGAAACCATGACTATCCATTGACCAACGAGCTAGTCAACTAGAGGCTCACTAGGGACGTATTGCGGTCTATGTATTCACACGTGTATTACGATTTCCGGATAATACAATTATAGCATGAATAAAAGACAATTAGCATGAACAAGGAAATATAATAATAATCCTTTTATTATTGCCTCTAGGGCATATTTCCAACAAAAACTTCCACTCTTACTATTACTATTGCTACTATTACCGCTACCATCAAACTATCATACTACTGTGCTACTAAATACTTTGTTGCAAAAATATTATTTTCCAGGTGTGGTTGAATTGACAACTCAACTGCTAAGGCTCATAAATATTCTTGGACCCCCTTGTGTCAAATCAATAAATTTGGGTGAAATACTAACCTCGAAGACTATCTCGATGCCCTATACTTGTGGGTCATCAAATATCACCAACTGAATCAAGAGCGAAGCAACTAGCACGTGAAAACAAAGATGGATAGCAACTCAAATCAACCTAGTATTATTAGTACAATGTTGCTTCCTCAATTGTTTCTTCACAGATCTTCGTATCCGTCTATCATGGACAACAGGAGTATGAAATGAGCCATATGAATCTAAATATCTTGAAGGTGTAATGAGACATTTATCCCAGGTAGCATGAATTTGAGCAGGGGGGTTGATTATACATATGATAGACTATACAAGATTCCTCATCGGAATCCTCTCCGGCTAGCATCCAGGAGCGGCTACCGGCTGGAGTGACTCATAATGCCCGCCTAACCCATGAGCAAGTGCCCGAACCATCAATGAGTGATAAGGGAAGCAAGGCGAGCGACACAACATCTGAATCGTGTGCATGCCTCTCCCTTTCCTTGTATTAGGCACGACGGTTTCTCCAATCTTCGGTATATGCTGCTCAACCAATCCCAGTACAGGCATTGCCATTAGCTCTCCCACCACAAATTCCTTTGGATTTGGGGAAAACATCACGTGTGACCCGTATGCCGCCCATCTCCTCCTCTGCCCCGGATCCGCCGATTTCAATTCAATCATAGCATAGTGAATGAGCTCGTGGGAATAAAGCACCATCTCTGAACATCCTTGCTCGCTCCACCCTCATTGCCGAGATGGCAATTCTAACTGACTGATCCTCATCGAGCATCTCGATGTTCAAAAATAATCTGCAGATCTCTCTGAACTCGGCCATCTTCACCATAGGTCCCATCGCCATGTACCATATCCACTCCTCTAAGACCACCATGATGATCATTCCGCTCCCCTTCTTCGTCTCCCCCAAGCTTCGTCTCTCTGCCCAGATGTGGTGACGTGGACTAGAAAAGAGGAAAATCCTTTTCGCAAGTAGCATGTGATGTGTATGTATATCTATTTCTCATCATAATTATGAGGAGTAAATAAATAAAAAAGATGAAAACAAAAATTAGATGTCAAACCGCTAGGGGCAAATGTTATCTTGAGTCAACAAAATTTCCATCAACATGAGACATGGTCCCCATTCTTTAGCAGCCATTGTTTTCTACTGCTAGTAGTCGTCGCTCGGTCAAGACGCGGGTCATCCCCTCGCCCATGTCCTATTGTGGTCCTGTCCGCTCCCCTCACTCCACTCCCCTTGAGCCGAGTGTCACCAAATTCCAAGCTATAATGTTCAACCAGTGCCACGATGGTGGGCTGGTGGAGAATGAGGAGCGCACCAACCAAGCTGCCCTGATGAGGATGTGCAATAAGAGGGTGCTTGGATACGTTTTAGTCCCATGACTAAAAGTAGTGGGACTAAAACTTGCTAGCCTCACCCATGCTTGGATCCAAATATTAAAGATACTAAAATCAAGTTAATGAGCATTTGTTATCCTTCAAACCCTCCAATCCAGAACTCACCTATGTTAAAGGAGATGACTTAAATGAGGAGAGAGAGGACTAATCCACATTTTAGTAGGGGTACCCCTGACTAAAAATTTTTAGTATCAAGACTAGTTTTAGCCCCTCTTTAGTCAGGGGTGCTTGGAACTTTAGCCTCTTAAAGAGACTATTTTTAGTCAGACTAAAATAAGTCTCTTGGATCCAAGCACCCTCTAAATCCCATGTCCTTCACAAACAAACTTATGCATCTACATGGAATTTAGAACATGGCCTAGATAACCAACACAAGCCTAGGCACAACCGCACAACGAAACCCCAAGGAATCGTGAGTGGGACCCCCACTATTATGAGACCTCGTTGCAGCGGGGGTGGGGGGGGGGGGGAGGGGAGGCTTGCTCCTTTTCTGCCCACGTATGCAGGGAGCCATAACATGGCACTTGCGTTGATGTTTCCTTTCTCTCATAGGGTTGATAGACGACAAGTGGTATGGACACATTCTTTTTCTCTTCCTACTAGGTCCTCACGTTTTTATTTCATGAGGATCATAGATTGTTGTGTGACAATCGTTAGCAATTATACATCACATTATTACATTAGATGTGCATACCGACTGGCCTTTCCGTTCTCTATTATTTCAGTGTTGTGCTGGTGATTTCTGTACTGCTGGCACGTGTTTTTCTTTACTTCTCTTCAAATGCACTAGTGTTCCGCAATTTGTTCTCCCAACTCTAGATATTTTTCCTTTCTATTTCTATGACCGTGTTGTGATCCTTTTAGAAGGCGTGTCAAGTGTTTTCTCCTCCTTTTGCAAGAAAATAATAGAGGCAATGCATCAATAGTAATAACATTGAGAGCTCAACAACACGCCACCCTCTCCTTCGCTTCCTCTCCCCCGACCTCTCATAGCACCAACACATTTCCCTCTCCACCATGTTATCTTCCTAACCGTCCTTGGACCTAGTGCCTTCCAACTACGAATCCAGGGTCCCCATGGCTTCCCCATCTGTCTCTATGTTTGGTGTTTCCATGGATACAATGACACCTGGTTCACTGACCAACAAATCCTTTTCTTCCATCGAAACCAACATCGCTAGTGAGTATGTACTACACGTTTGATTTCAATCCAACATTTGCATCTACTCAGTGCATGCATAATAATTGATGATACAGTGCTGGATTAATAAAGGAGCACATAGTATCTGGAAGATGAATACTTGTGTCTATACTTTGTAGAAGTATATAAAAGAACTTAGTGTATACTTCCTTAGTTCATACTTATGACTAATAAAATTTTGCTACTTTTTTTGTTTCTTCCTCCCCACTAGCAACACCACTGGCTTGCCATCTGCCAACGGTTTAACAGAAGGCGGCTAATAGGCTCAAACTCATCGAGAACCACTGTCGTCGGGTCTAAGGGATTGGGCACAGGCGCCAATGCCAGCAACATGGAGTCATCCTCACCGTACTTAGTTGGTTGCCTACGCTTCTTTGTTGCTTCCTCCTCATGTTCACCTGGAATATTAGGGTACCATTTCTTCATGCGACAACCATGTCGGGGCCAATAGGCTACGCTGAAGGAAGTAGGGAGTTCTTCCTGGTCATATGTCAAACGCATGATCTGCATGCGGCTGGAGGACTGTTGTGCCGACAGTAGGAGAGGCTCCTACTATTTATATATTAATTAAAAGGTGGATATGTACAGATGAGGGTAGGTTACAAAGCCATGTTGGCTAGAGGTTTGAAGATTTTTGCAATGCTAGGTTTGGTACAAAAATGTTAAGAAAATTGGCCACCTCAGGTGCCACTCTAAATTTCAGAATCCACAGATCAGCTTGAAGAGCTCTCCTTCAGTCTTGTAGGGAAGCAGGTATCTTCACAAAGCATAACCTGTTCCTTTGCTTCCATATGATCCAAGCAGCCAAGATATATATTTCCTTAAACAGGAGCTGCTGCCAGGTTTGAGCTGCACGGTCAAACATGTCCTGCATCTCCAATGTGGTGTCCCAACGTATGTTGATAGATTGCCAGAATGTCTTACTGAATGTGCAAGTGAAAAACAGGTGTTTGTTCGTTTCGAGTGGCTCGGATCCACAGAGAAGGCATGAGTGATCAGCCCCTATGTTGAAGTGCCTTCTGCAGAAAAAGTCTCTAGTGTTGACCCTATCCATGTGCATCAACCAAACAAACACTTTGTGTTGCATGAGACATTTAGATTTCCAGATCTTTGTGATGTATTGGGGTAGCATCAGTACTCTGAAGCAAAATTTATAAATATGTTTTGGCCTGAAAGTTGTGTCTCCCTAATATGTGAGCCACTCATCCGCAACCAGCATGAGTTTACCTCAATGATGATACCAAGGTTGACTGAACCAATAGGATTTTAAAGATCTCCAGCATGGTGCTCGTCAACTGACGCTTTAATGAGCGTGTACCTACACACAACACACAAACTTTACTTTGCCCCAATGACACAAGAAGGTTGCGAGGCTTCCGTCTTGGCGAAAACAAAGAGATTAAACATATGGTGTGGAAAACAAGTGATGAAAGTAAAGTAATGATTAAAAGCAAGTAGACGAGGTTGTAATCAATGTAAAAGGACGGACCTAGGGACATAGTTTCACTAGTGGTGTCTCTCCATAAAACATTAAACATGTTGGGTGAAAAAATTACAGTTTGACAATTGACAAATCATGGGGGCATAACAATGCTATTATGACAAGATGAAGTTCATTGTATTATTCATGTAGGCATCATGCCAAACATACATAGAACGTTATCCCACTATGTCTATGACTAATAATCCACCATGAGAGCGCTTCTATGCTTGCCTGTCACTGGTATTAAGTTGCAAAGCAACGGAAAATTGCATTAATCAACATACATAATGTAAGCAATATTTACATGAAATAAGTAGATATAAACACCTCTGTTTTACCCTTAATAGCAACAATACATCCTTGGCCTTAGTTGTTTCTGTCATTCAAGCGCATACACGAAGGAGGCATTAACCTACTATGTAGCCAAATTAACCACACGCATCGGAGAGCATGCAAGAACATAAATAAAACATGGATATGATAATAGTAATAAGACCATATAGGTAGCATGAACAATCTGATCATAATTTCACAATTCATCGGATCCCAGCAAACACAGCATTTAGCAGTTACATAATATAAGTCTTGATCATGTTAGGCAACACACAAGACCATGGCACAGTAGTACAAGGAGAAGAGACAACCATCTAGTTACTGCTATGGACCCTTAGTCCAAGGATGAACTATGCATCACCTCAGAGGCAATCATGACGATGAAGAAGCCTCTCGTGACAATTTCCCCCTCTGACAGGGTGCCGGACAGGACTCTAGGAACCCTGTCGTGGATTTGTCACGGCAGATGTCCTTGTGAAAGGACTTAGTCGTGGAGCCATCACTACGGGTTAACTTGAAGGGGTTAAAGCGGACACAAAGACACAAGGGTTTATACTAGTTCGGCCCCTTCGATGAAGGTAAAAGCCTACGTCTAGTTGTGATGGAATTGATGTGGTTTCGATGGCTAGGGAGCAAACAAGCTTCGCCTAGGCTCGAGTTGTTTTTATCTGTCCTTGAACCGCCGCTGGGTCGTCCCCTTATATACACGGGTGACGCCCGTCGGTCCACAGAGTCCCACACCGGTTCATACTCGTATCTCGGTTGGTCTCTCTCTATTCCTAACTTACAATGCAAGTTTACATATCAAACCGGTTTACGGCTACAGGTTCTAAACTGACTACAGGCCTTGGGCCTTCATCTGCTTAATCACCTTTAAACTACTAATGAAGCTAACCCGGCCCAGGTAGGCCGGTTCACGCCCAGTGGTAATATCCCCAACATTAGGCCCCAGATTGATTTGAACTGGTTCATGTCAATCCTTCACAAAAATCTTTGTCTTCAACATCTTCTGGTAATTGGTAAACCGCCATGTCGTCATCATCTCTGGTTGCTGTAAACCGGCATGACGTCATCATGAAGTTAACATTTATGATGCCTTCTTTTATTAATAGATCTGCGATACCCAAGGCAGCAGCTCCACTTCCGAATCTTGTGGCTCCTGGATTCGCGCGCCTGACACACGTCCCCTGCCTTTTAAATAGGACCGAAGGGTCATTTCCTTTTCTCCCCTTCGTCTTTTTCTCTTCGTCTTCCTCGCGTCGCCAGCCTCGGAGCTCCGTCCGGATTGATAGATCCCGCAGTCCTTCAAAGCCTGCCGATAAACCGAGCGCGCCAGTGCAAACCGGCGAGTCCAAGGATGATGACGTTGTAATTACCGGCGTAGGTCGCTTTGAACCAGGGAATCCTGTCGCTTTGGCCAAGCATACTGTGAAAGAAGTTTTTTCTGCCATGAACAAAGGCAAATGGGATGTTGATCTGGAAACATATGCTGCTCTGAGTGCCCAAGATCTTCATTCTGGTTACTTGAATCAGCTATATACTAGTCGTGACTGTGAAGCTGGCCTGGTAAAGATGATGAGAGATAAATTTGAGGTAACTTCCTTGTGCTTCTTCTTTCTTTAATTACTGCCACTTTATTAATCCTCCTAGCCCCCAAGGGCCGGTTTGTAACCTTCTTCAAGCCGGGACTTGAATATAGTCCTCAATACTTTGAAATCCATCAATGTAGCCCCCAAGGGCCGGTTCAACTTAGTATAGTTAAACCGGGACTCCAATAAAGATTCTAACATCAGAACATAACTGAGCAAATAGCCATTAGCCCCCAAGTGCCAAGTTGAATACCTGTATTGAGCTTGGGGCTTTGCGATTTAGTAATAGATGAAAATTGAAGGTGCATTAGCCCCCAAGTATCAAGCGTATAACTTGTTATGTGGTTGGTACTTCAAATTCTTGTACCGTTTGTTTAAAGCCAAGCATTGTCTTTATGCAGGCTGGAGTGAGGATCAAAGAGGACCGGATTACTGATCTGCAGGAAACTTTGAAAACCCAACAAGCTGAAACCGACAAGGCAAGGGAAGAAATAACCAGCACTTTGAGCATCACAGAACAGCTGAAGGAGGGCTTCAAGAAGGAGCGGACTGATTGGGCCACTGAGAAGGCCGCTTTAATAAAAAGAGCTGAAAACGCTGAAGCTGCCCTTAAACCGGAGGTAGATGAGCTGACCGTCGTAAAGCGGCAAGTACATTCCATGACCGCTGCTATCTTTGGTAAGCTCCTTTTGGTTTCCTTGACAACTCTGGCCTGCTTATAATAGATCCGGTTTGTGATCTCTCCTGTATTGTTGCAGGTACACGCATTGGTCACTTAGGGTCAGATGTTCGGAAGAAGTTGAAGGCTGCCTACACTTTAATTGAACAGCTGTATACCGGAGCGCAGCGGATCATCACCACTGCATCTCATAACAATCCGGCACCCACTTTAAATCAAGACACTCTTAATAGGTTGTCAATGCTTCCTGCTCGGATTGAAGAACTGAAAAAATTTGCTGCTCGAACCGGAGCCATTAATGCCTTGATCCGGGCAAAAGCATGGGTGCCGGATTTCGATCCTGTTGAGGCAGCTCAAGGCTATCACAACTTGAAGGAAGACGGCTCAGAGTTCAATGAAGATGATTTGAGGGCGATAAACCGTGCAGTACGCCCTCTGGCTTGTCAATTGGCTGAAGAGGCAGACTTGTCGCATTATCAAGCTCAGTACAATGATCAGAACAAACGAGTGCCTGCACCAACTCCTGAAGCGGAGAATCTGATTCCTCCAATCCGTAAGCATACTTACGCTCCTGATATTGAACCGTCTTCTCTGATCCACGAAGAGGCTGTCTTTCAAGCTTTAATGGGAATCGACTGGACCACTGTTGATTTCCAGCCAATGGATAGAGATGAGGAAGCTGAAACGGCGCGGGACGACCCACAATCATCAGACCGGGGCGATGAACAGGCTTGAACCGGAAGCCAGTTTAAATAGCTGCTTTATTATGTTCCGCCGGAACAACAATGATCTTATTTGGGCACCGTGTTACCTTGTAATAGGATAGTCAATACTTCTGCCTTGAATATGCCTTCGTGCATAAGTACTGATGCTTTTGCTTGAAACCCTCAATTTATATTTCCTGCAATCAGAAAATCTTGAACTTCGGTGGCGGTTATACCGCCAACCGGTTTATGACCTTTATATATATATCATCAATGTATTTAAGACGTATAATCAAATATGTGATACAAAATACCTGCCATCGCTGGGCATGAAGTTGGCTTAGCCAGGCTTGAAACGGAGTATTTATAAACCGTTACCATCAAAGGGGAGAAAACAACTCCCATGTAAACCGTGCTGGGTCATTATGAGCCCCCCTGCTACTTCATGATGTTAACAGGAAAGTTAAACCGGGCATATTTCTCCGGATTACAAATGAACCGATTTCCGTCAGCTGAACCGGTAAAAAAGTGTTGTTGGTTTAAAGGAAACACAACAAAAATTGAAGAATAGTCATAAAAGAAATATGGAAGCAAAGGCAATGATAAAAACCGTTTGCAAAAACATGCTTTACTGAGCTGATCAGATGGTGTTACCATGGTCGGACAGGACCAAGCCCCCAATAGGAGTGACAATGGTTCAAGTCAGCCAGGTCCCCAAATGAAACCGTGGCATTTATGCCGATCAAAAGGCGTGGCAATGGTTCGGGTTCGACCAAGCCCCCAAGTGATTCTGTGGCCTTAGGCCGATCAAGAGGCGTGACTGGTTCAGACTTGACCATGTCCCCAAGTGATCTGGTGGCTTTCGCCTATCAAAAGGTGTCGCATTGGTTCGGACACGACCAAGGCCCCAAGTGATATCACAAAGCTTTTTTGAAAAGCAAATTTCAAGGGGTAAACCGGAGGCCGCTTTAAAACAGAACCACTCCATGTAACCACACATGATATGAAAGGACAGAGACCCCGCTTTAGCTGAGGCTCCGGTTTTATTATATCAATGATAATATATACACTGCCATAATATGTACATAGATAGAGCCGATGGCTCAAGTGTAGTAAGGCCGAAGATGAGCTATATTCCACGGCCTGTTGGTCTCCTCCTCTGATGTGCGTGAGTCTTTATGCTCTCGAATATCAATCAGATAGTACGACCCGTTGTGCAGATTCTTGCTGACCACGAAAGGTCCCTCCCAAGGTGGGGATAACTTGTGCATATCCGTCTGATCTTGGATGAGCCGAAGCACCAAATCTCCTTCTTGAAAAGTTCTGGTTCTGACCCGGCGACTGTGATAGCGACGAAGATCTTGTTGATAAATCGCCGAGCGGGCAGCCGCTATGTCACGCTCCTCATCTAATAGGTCCAAAGCATCTTGCCGTGCTGTCTCATTGTCCGCTTCAACATAAGCCGCCACACGAGGCGAATCGTGCCGGATATCACTAGGGAGAACCGCCTCTGCTCCGTAGACCATAAAAAACGGTGTGTATCCTGTAGATCGGTTGGGCGTAGTGTTGATACTCCATAGCACAGATGGTAGCTCTTCAACCCAACATCCCGGTGTTCTTTGCAATGGAACCATAAGCCGGGGTTTGATGCCTCGCAAGATCTCTTGATTAGCTCGTTCTGCCTGCCCATTGGACTGGGGGTGAGCCACTGATGATACGTCAAGTCTGATGTGCTCACGTTCACAGAATTCCTTCATAGCACCCTTGGATAAATTGGTACCATTGTCAGTAATGATACTGTGTGGAAAGCCAAACCGGAAAATCACCTTTTTAATGAACTGCATCGCTGTAGCTGCATCACACTTGCTGACAGGCTCCGCTTCAACCCACTTGGTAAACTTGTCAACTGCCACCAAAAGGTGGGTTTTCTTATCCTTGGATCTTTTAAAAGGTCCGACCATATCCAGCCCCCATGTTGCAAACGACCAAGTAATTGGAATCATCCTCAATTCTTGAGCCGGCACATGAGCACGCCTTGAAAATTTCTGACAGCCATCACACCGTTTAACCAAGTCCTCCGCATCAGCATGAGCTGTCACCAGTAAAACCCGTGACGAAACGCCTTAGCCACCAGAGACTTTGAACCGGCATGGTGACCACAATCCCCTTCATGGATTTCGCGTAAAATTTCACAGCCTTCCTCAGGAGAGACGCAGCGTTGAAACGCCCCTGATACACTGCAATGATGCAATTCGCCATTGATAATTGTCATAGATTTGGATCGCCGGACTATCTGCCTGGCTAGAGTCTCATCCTCTGGCAACTCTCCCCGGTTCATGTACGCAAGATAAGGAACTGTCCAATCCGGTATAATATGCAGGGCTGCCACCAATTGAGCCTCCGGATCAGGAATAGCCAAATCCGCTTCACCCGGGAGCTTGACTGACGGGTTGTGCAACACATCGAGAAAGACATTAGGCGGGACCGGTTTACGCTGAGAGCCCAACCGGCTTAAAGCGTCCGCCGCTTCATTTTTTCGACGATCCACGTGCTCCACCTGATAACCCTTGAAGTGACCCGCAACAATATCCACCTCACGACGATATGCAGCCATAAGCGGGTCCTTAGAATCCCAAGTGCCAGATACCTGTTGAGCCACGAGGTCCGAGTCACCGAAGCACTTAACCCGACTTAGATTCATCTCTTTAGCCATCCGGAGACCATGGAGCAAAGCTTCATACTCAGCTGCATTATTAGTACAAGGGAACATTAAGCGGAGAACATAACAAAACTTATCACCTCGTGGGGAAGTTAATACGACTCCAGCCCCCGAGCCTTCCAATTGCCTGGATCCATCAAAATGGATAGTCCAATATGTGTGATCCGGCTTCTCCTCTGGTGCTTGCAACTCCGTCCAATCATTGATGAAATCAACAAGTGCTTGAGACTTCACCGCCGTCCGAGGCACGTACTTCAATCCGTGCGGCCCAAGTTCTATGGCCCACTTGGCAATCCGGCCAGTCGCCTCCCGGTTCTGTATGATATCGCCCAAGGGAGCTGAACTGACCACTGTGATGGGGTGCCCTTGGAAATACTGCTTCAACTTCCGGCTTGCCATGAAAACTCCATATACCAGCTTCTGCCAATGCGGATACCTTTGCTTGGATTCAATAAGCACCTCGCTGATATAGTAAACCGGCCGCTGAACCGGATACTCCTTGCCTGCCTCCTTGCGTTCTACCACAATAGCCACGCTAACTGCACGAGCATTGGCCGCTACGTATAACAATAACGGCTCCTTGTCGACCGGAGCTGCAAGAACGGGCGGATTGGCTAATTGCCGCTTCAAGTCCTCCAACGCTTCATCAGCAGCTGGACTCCAGATGAATTGATCTGTCTTTCTCAACATCTGGTATAAAGGGATGGCCTTCTCTCCGAGGCGGCTGATAAACCGGCTCAGTGCGGCGATCCGACCCGCCAAACGCTGAACATCGTTGATACACTTCGGTTTAGCCAGGGAGGTGATAGCCGTAATCTTCTCCGGATTAGCCTCAATTCCTCTGTTGGACACAAGAAAGCCCAGTAACTTGCCTGCCGGAACACCAAAGACACATTTGGCAGGGTTAAGCATCATCTTATAAACCCGCAAGTTGTCAAAGGTTTCCTTCAAATCATCAACCAGCGTCTCCTTCTGCCTTGACTTGACTACAATATCATCCACATAGGCGTGCACATTGCGGCCGATCTGTTTATGCAGGCAATTCTGTACACACCGTTGATAAGTGGCTTGGGCGCTCTTGAGCCCAAAAGGCATAGATACATAGCAGAAGGCTCCAAAGGGAGTAATAAACGCCGTCTTCTCCTGGTCCTTAACCGCCATTTTGATCTGATGATACCCAGAATACGCATCCAAAAAACTCAAACGCTCACAACCCGCCGTGGCGTCAATAATCTGGTCAATGCGAGGGAGGGCAAAAGGATCCGCTGGACAAGCCTTGTTAAGATCCGTGTAATCCACACACATACGCCAAGTGCCATTTTTCTTAAGAACCAGCACCGGATTAGCGAGCCATTCTGGATGGAACACTTCAATGATAAAACCAGCTGCTAAGAGCCTGGCCACTTCTTCTCCAATAGCTTTGCGCCTTTCTTCGTTAAACCGGCGGAGAAACTGTTTTACCGGTTTATACTTGGGATCAACATTAAGAGTGTGCTCAGCGAGTTCCCTCGGTACACCTGGCATGTCAGAAGGCTTCCATGCAAAAATGTCCCGATTCTCACGGATGAACTCGATGAGCGCGCTTTCCTATTTAGGGTCCAAGTTGGCACTGACAGTGAACTGCTTGGACGAATCGCCGGGCACGAAGTCAACAAGCTTGGTCTCAGCCGCCGATTTGAACTTCAGATCTGAATCATGCTCCGTAGTCGGCCTCTTCAAAGGGGTCATGTCCGCCGGATCAACATTGTCCCTATAATATTTCAACTCCTCCGTGGCACAAACCGACTCTGCATAGGCCGCATCACCTTCCTCACATTCCAAAGCAATCTTGCGGCTCCCATGAACCGTTATTGTCCCTTTGTAACCCGGCATCTTGAGCTGCAAATAGATATAACAAGGCCGTGCCATGAATTTGGCATAAGCCGGCCGCCCAAACAAGGCGTGATACGGGCTCCGAATTTTCACTACCTCAAAGGTTAGTGTTTCAGATCGGGAATCATGCTCGTCCCCAAAAGCCACCTCCAAGGCTATCTTACCAACAGGATACGCTGATTTGCCAGGCACCACACCATGGAACACCGTATTAGACGGTCTGAGATCCTTGTCTGTTAGCCCCATGCGGCGGAATGTCTCATAGTACAGGATGTTAATACTGCTCCCTCCATCCATGAGTACCTTGGTGAATTTATAACCTCCCACCTGAGGGTCTACCACTAATGCCAACTGGCCCGGATTGTCAACCCGGGGGGGGGGGTGATCCTCCCTGCTCCACACGATAGGCTGCTCCGACCAGCGTAAGTAACGCGGTACGGCCGGTTCAACAGAGTTCACCGCTCGCTTGTGAAGTTTCCGGTCGCGCTTATCCAAGCTAGTTGTGAAAACGTGATACTGCCCATTGTTCAACTGTTTTGGCTGGCTCTGATAACCCGACCGCTGCTGCTGCTGCTGTTGGTTGTAACCCCCTTGACCGCTCTGATTATCCTGGTTATTATTACCGCCCTGATTGAAACCTGAACCGGAAGCTCCATCGTGACCCGGCCCATGGAAACCGGATCCTGAGCCACCACCTGACCCACGGTCATACCGGAAGGCATTAGAGTTTTTAAATTCCTGCATAATGTAACAATCCTTCCAAAGGTGGTTAGCCGGCGCCTCCTTCGTCCCGTGTTTTGGGCAAGGCTGATTCAGCAAATAGTTTAAGCGATCCGGGTTAGGATTTGGAGCCCCATTACGATTCGCCGCTTTACCTCTGCGCCGCTGACCCTTGTCCTGCGCATTAGTGTTAGCCACAAAGTCCATGCTGCCATCCGCTTTACGCTTGCCTCCGTTTCCATGGCCCGCCGGTTTGTATTGATGCCCCTTAGAGTTGCTATTCTTTTTTCCCTTCCCTGCTTCGTCATCGTCAGTCTCGGGATCCTTGGTACTATCAGAATCAGCATACTTCACTAAAGCGGCCATGAGAGTTCCCATGTCATTACAGAACCGCTTCATACGCCCCAACTTCAACTTTAGAGGCTTAAACCGGCAGTTGCCCTCCAGGGTTAAGATCGCAGAGTCAGCATTGATCCTGTCAGACGAGTGCAAGACTTCAGAAACGCGGCGTACCCAATGGGTTGTTGACTCTCCGTCCTCCTGAACACAAGCCGCCAAGTCTACTATGGACTTAGGCTGCTTACACGTATCTTTGAAATTCTGGATAAACCGGGTCCGCAACTGGGCCCATGAACTGATAGAATTAGGCGGCAGGCTCTTCAACCAAGTACGGGCTGTGCCTTCAAGCATCATGGTGAAGTACTTTGCACACGCGGTCTCATCCACATCCAGCATCTCCATTGCCATCTCATAACTCTCTACCCACGCTTCTGGAGATAAATCAGCGGTGTAATTTGGCACCTTGCGCGGGCCCTTGAAGTCCTTGGGCAGGCGTACATTGCGTAAAGCGGGGACTAAACAGGGCACTCCCAAGCTAGATGCGACCCCTGGCCCGGCAGAGGTGGTAGGACGAACCGGTGTAAGCTGATCCGCCTCGTTCTGTGCTGCTAACTCGGCCTCCCTTCGTGCCCGGGCCCGGTCCACTACATCCTGAGCATCGTGAACACCACCGGCCGGGTTATTGCCACGGGCCGCTTCACGGCCCCGCGCATTGCTTGATATGGCCGGTTCATCCAGGCACCTACTATAGCTCCGGCTTGGACGAGGTGTGGAATGAATCCGATCGCGGCTGTATGAATATGCCTCCTGTTGAATCAAAGCGGTCCGGAGAAGTTCCTTAACCCGGCGCGTCTCTATTGCTTGTGGAGAGTCTCCTTCGACCGGGATAGCTTCTAATCGCGCAGCAGCTGCGACAAGATTGTCCATAGGATTAGAATAATGACCCGGAGGTGTCTGGACCGGCGGAGGAATCACAATGTTCTGCCGAGGAGGTTCCATCAGGCGGGGTTGGACCGTCGCTCCTGGCCCTGGTGCCTCGACCCGGTTTACCTCCAGGTGCCCCGGCGGATTACTGGTTCCAGCTCCCGGAGTGTGAAAGAGATTTCGAGGGTCGAACCCTAACGGCAGGCGTGATCTGTGCTTCCGCTTCAAGACCTCCTGTGATGCGTTCTGGTCGAGCATGAGCTTATAGGCCTGGGCGTCCAAAGCGGCCCGCTCTGCAGCCATCCTGTCCTTCTCTGCTGCCAGGTCGGCTTTGGCCTGTACGATCTGCTCTCTCACCTTTGCAATCTCCGCATCATGGGCCTCCTGATCCGCCGGATTGGCCTCTGCCATAAGTACCGCTAGTGCGTCAAACAGGTCAGACAGAACTTGAACCGGTGGGCGCACAAGGCCTCCTGCCCTTGCTGCCGCTGCCGCTGCTGATCCGGAGAGCATTGCTGCTGCGGTCGAAGAGTGATTCGCCGCCTGCGTGACGGCCATGAATATTCCAACCCGGTTGATCTGATCTGGGGGGTCCGGAATACTGTCGCCATCGGAACAGCCCCTAATCTGGTCGTCTTGCAACTGGTACAATGATTCGGTCTCTCCGGTTGAGGACTCGTTGCCGGAATAGACGACGGTCTCGCTACCGTATTCTGACTCGTCCTCATGCTCTCCTCCGTGGATGACTCCCACGAAGGCACGCTTCACGGCTGGTTTAACCTGGGTAGATCTCGCACGCTGAGCCGTCTCGACGAGGTCGGTGCGGATGTCCGGCTCAGGCCCAGGCTCACCAATCTTGCCGATAAAAACGTGTATGCCACCAAAGGGGACCCGGTACCCGTACTCGATCGAGCCGGCTTCGGGACCCCATCCTGCATCGTCGATGTAGAGCTTGCCGCGACGACTCTTGGTCATCCGGCCCACAGCATAGCCTTCGAGTCCTTTGAGCTTGCCCTCCAAGATCATCAAACCGTCGTGCGATAGCCCCACGGTGGGCGCCAACTGTCATGGATTTGTCACGGCAGATGTCCTTGTGAAAGGACTTAGTCGTGGAGCCATCGCTACGGGTTAACTTAAAGGGGTTAAAGCGGACACAAAGACACAAGGGTTTATACTAGTTCGGCCCCTTCGATGAAGGTAAAAGCCTACGTCTAGTTGTGATGGAATTGATGTGGTTTCGATGGCTAGGGAGCAAACAAGCTTCGCCTAGGCTCGAGTTGTTTTTATCTGTCGTTGAACCACCGCCGGGTCGTCCCCTTATATACACGGGTGACGCCCGTCGTTACACAGAGTCCCACACCGGTTCATACTCGTATCCCGGTTGGTCTCTCTCTATTCCTAACTTACAATGCAAGTTTACATATCAAACCGGTTTACGGCTACAGGTTCTAAACCGACTACAGGCCTTGGGCCTTCATCTGCTTAATCACCTTTAAACTACTAATGAAGCTAACCCGGCCCAGGTAGGCCAGTTCACGCCCAGTGGTAATATCCCCAACAAACCCCGTTCTAAGGTTTTGAGATGGCGGTGACTCTCCATAGTTTTCATGGAAAATAATGCCGTCCCCGACATATTCAGTTCATGGTAAATAAATAGGCGAAGGGGGTCCTGAGAGGAGGTCCGAGAGGGCCAGGCGGCCATGGGGTGCGACCCCACCCTAGGCCGCGCCTTGGGGTCACCCCTCCCCTGGGTGCTCTCCTCTGGATGTCCTTTGGACTCCGTCTTTGTATCTTGTAATACTTTCCCTCGATTTTTTCTAGATTTTTCCTCGGACTTTTTGAGAATAACTTTTCTGAAACGTAAAAACAGCAAAAGAAAATAGGAACCGACATTGGGCATCTTGTTACACGACAAAAAAATACACTTCCGTGATGATACGTGTTTGTCACAGTAGGTCGCGTGTTTTGTCATGCATGTACATCCATGATGATTTTATGACAGAATCAAGATAGTCATACATGTGATGTCATTGAAGTGTTCCATGACATTACCAAAATTATCATCACGGAAGTGTCCACTTCCATGACGATAAATCGCGTGTCACAGAAGTGCTTTCGTCAAGGGTGACCGACACGTGGCATCCACCGTAATGGAATGCCGTTAAGCTATCGGGTCGGGTTTTGGATCCGATAACCCGTTAACAGCCCCGACCAATGGGGATTTTCCACGTGTAAAATCATCATTGGCTAGAGGAAACATGTTTCGGCTCATCATTGGGACAGATGTCAACCACTCATTGGACAGAAGGCGCCTATGATACGTCGACACGTGGCACGGCCCAACAGAAGCCCATTCCTGTGAAAAGGCCGACCCGTTTGACTTGGTCAAAAGGTGGCGTGCTGGCCCATGGAAAGCCTGTTAACGGCCTGTTCTCATATAGCCCATTTACAGCCCGCTAACCCAAGGCCCGTTACGCCCTATCCGAATTAGGCCCAGTAGCATCATCTGGACCATCCAATATGATTCCAGCCCGTTTTCACTTTTGGACCATGTATGGCCCATGACGTCTTTTCGGCCCATATGAGGCCCTTTGTAACTGTTGGCCCATTAACAGCTCGTGGGGAAACTGGCCCGTAATGCACAGTGTATCACTTTACACCCATTAACGGCTCGTGGTGAAACTGGCCCGTAATGAATTGTGTATCACTTTATACCCGTTAACAGCCCATTATTCCGTTGGGCCGTTTCCAGCCCATGTTATCTTTCGGCCTTCTCAGAGCCCATTAATTCTTGGGCTCATTTCCAGCATTTGTTTACTTACGGCCCGTTACTGTCATTTTTTGCTTGTGGGCCAATTCAGCCAGTGGTTACAGTCGGCCCGTTTGTGGTCCGTTAATACGTTGGGCCATTTTCATAGCGTCATCAAATACGGCCTATTAACAATGGCCCGTTATGGTCGGCCCTTGAACGAACGATTCCAACTCTAGCCCGTTTACGGCCATAATGCGGTCTGTTATTGGCCCATGTTTGGCCAATCGATCATACGGCCTGTATAAGGCCCATTGATGATACGGCCCGTAGAAGGCCCATTGTTTCTACGGCCCGTAGAAGGCCCATTGTTTCTATGGCCCGTAGAAGGCCCACTATTTCTACGGCCCGTAGGAGGCCCAGTGTCACTACAATAAATATTAGCCCATGGTTATTGTTGCCTAGTTTTAAAAAATAGGTTATTGCAGCCACTAGCAAACCGCGGAAAAAGAACTGCAGTGACTACAAGCAAACAAATAAACAAGGCAACAAGGAAATAAATAAGCAAGCAACTTATGCTAGGCTATCACGGCTATTACACATATTACATCCACTAGGCATCAAAGTTTGCCACCAGTGCAAATATAGGGAACAAAGCAGCATATAAACGCCATAGCAAAACAAGTCCCAAACTGAAACCACTTCAGAAGAGTTCAAGAGACAATATCTTGGGTACTCATAATGCTGGCAAGATGCTTAGCAAGCGTATTATCTTTCTCTTGTTTGGCGCTTAAATTCTCCAGCCCTTTTTGTTGCACAAGAAAGTACACATCTGAATTCTGCAGGGACTTCCTCAGTCCTTCGGCTTCTTGCCCCAGCACAGCTGACTGATGCCTTTCAGCTTGTAGCTGAGACTGAAGAAGCCGAAGTGATTCAGGCAGCGAGTTTGAAGAGCTTGTGCCAGCGGTACTGGCCAGTAACTCGAACACTACATCAATGCAGGACTGTGGGGTTTTCTCACTGTCTACAAGATTGATTTTATCACCTTTCTTGGAGAACAACAGGGTTGTCTCACTATCTTGAACCTTAGATGCATTACTTTCTCTACCATTGCATAGTGGGGTGCTCTTCTCCAATATTCTGTTTGCATACTACAAGAGAAACAAGCAGACACATCACAGGTTTAGCTTGTAGTATACGAAACTCATTTTGGTAAAACGGTTCAGTAGTAAGGTGGACAGGATAACAACATGAAACAAACATATATCTATGTACTATGGTCACTGTATTGTCCATATCGTTCTAGTTTATGTTCCCTAATCAAGATAGAGACACAGTTCAACTCATATATTTTTAAGACACGGCAGCATAGATAAAATATAAGTGTGAGAAACTACACATCATCGGTAGCACTTGTAATGTGCATCACATGAGAACATAACTGTTTATACAACTTAAAACTGAAATCAACATAGAGCAAGAAGTTAGAACAGCAATCCAGTTAAAGAAATAGGTTTAAAACATACCTATTGCGCCATTGGAGTTTCAATTGGATCCTTCAAATTAGAAAGTAGTTGGTATGAGTAAATACAGTGATGCAACAGCAAAGGAGTATGGACCATAGCTACAGAATCTGGCCTGAGAACAATTGCTCTTCTGCTTCAAACATGGAGTTTGGGTTAGATGTGGTGGTCTTTGTGCTTTGGGCACTGAAGTAGCTTTACAAACTGCTCGTGTGGGGGTACTCTGTGGTGGACATGGTGCTTTGTCAACTATAAGTGGGTTACTATCCACTGGGGTTGCGGTTAGATGGGTTGTAGCTGGTTCTCTGCCCAACGGTGTAAGTCTACAATCTGGAAGAGTCTCGATTATGTGTGGTGGGGCTAGTTTGTGGGACAGTACAACCATGGTTCTATCTGCATCAGCGGGTAGCACTGTCTTTCGTGAAGAACATGTTTTTGCTCCCTTAAATACTGCCATCACCCCCTCCAATTCAAATGGCTGATAAACAAGAAAAGAAATTGAACGTACACACATTGTATGATAGACATATGTGGTAATTCACATATATGTTGTCTAACCAAACATGACAGCATGACACAATTTCACATATATGATGCCTAACTAAACAGGATAGCATGACACAGTTTCAGATATATGATGGATAACTTAACAGGATATAATGGCATAATTCAACATATGATGATTACCCAAACAGGATGACATGACAAAACTATATGATGTCTTTCTAAAATAGGTTGGGATGAAATAATTCACATACATGTTGTCTAAGTATACATGATGGCATGATATAACTGACATAATTGATTCATATACTAAGCAGCTGGTACTCGCATGTATCATCTCTAAACTAAGGAGATGGAATTCAATATTGTGCATATGATGTATAAACTAAGCAATGCAAGACACCATATGCATCATATGAGAAATATAAACATTGCAACTTAGAGCATACGCCTCAGGTGGGATATAGGACTGGTCATCTGTCTCTGAATCCTCCTCTGAGGAGCTCCCTGTAACCATCGAGATATATGCTTCAACAGGTACCATTGCCTGCTCTGAAGACCTTGTTTTCACTCCGTATTTTTCCATAACCAGCTCAAATGGCTGATACACATGAGAGTAGTTCAATATACACATATTGTCGACAAATGGAATATGTAATGAAAAAAAAGATGGCATGAGATAATTCATATATATGATGCCTGGCTCCATGGCGGTGCATAATTCACATATATGATAACTGGCTGAAAAACATGGCATTGCATAATTCACATATCTGATATAGAAAGCAAACAGGAGGCATTCACACAAAGCATGTCTAATCTAAGCAGATGGCATGGCAACGCAAGACACCATATGCATGATATGAGCAATATAACCCAGCCAAGTTAGAGCATGCACCTCTGGGGGGGATACGACTGGTCATCTGTCTCTGAATCCTCCTCTGAGCAGCTATCTGTAACCAGCAAGAAATCTGCATGACAGGTAGCACTGACTGCTCAGAAGACCTTGTTTTCACTCCAGATTTTCCCATGACCGACTCAAATGGCTGACGCACAGGAAGAGTAGATGAATGTATAAACATTGTTGACAAATGGAATACATTATGGAAACAAATATGGCACGATCCAATTCACATATACGATGACTGGCTAAACAGGATGCTATTGCATGATTCATGTATATGATGCCTGGCTAAAGAAGATGGCATTGCGTAATTCCCATATACTCCCTCCATTCCTAAATATTTGTCTTTTTAGAGATTTCAAATGGACTACCACATACGGATGTATATAGACATATTTTAGAGTGTAGATTCACTCATTTTGTTCCATATGTAGTCACTTGTTGAAATCTATAAAAAGATAAATATTTAGGAATGGTGGAAGTATGATATAGAAATCAAACAGGTGGCATTCACACAAAGCAAATCTAAACTAAGCTGATGACATATAAGATGTATAATGTGAGCAATGCAAGGCGCCATATGCATGATATGACCAACATCAGCATGCCAGGTTAGAGCAAACACCTCAGGTGGTAAACAGGCATGGTCGGCTCCTTCTGAATCCCCATCTGAACAGTTATCTTCCTCCGGAATACAATCTGGAAATGCAGGAGGGGGCCCACTTCGCCCACCATGGAGCGGCGTCTGCATGACATTATATTCCCACACAACGGTCTTCTCTTTTTCTCTACATGTTCAGTACGATTGTGTACAATATCTGACATGCATAATAAAAAAATAGTTAGATTTTGTAAGGCCTAAGGGGTGCATGCAAAAATCAAGACTGATGGTAGAAAATGAATGGATGGATCCAAAACTAATGATAGCAGGTAGATTATAGCTTCAGTTTAAAAAGATAGACAATGGATCATATATTGTTTGTTGCCCACCCAACATGAACCACATAGAAGACCCCAGATGAACTAGATAGTAGACAGATAATATTCGTTGCTGGCTCGATATGAGACCCATGGGCATTTCAAAACTCAAGTTTGAACGATAAAGTAGCAGGTAGTAATAAACGATGTATAACATAAGCAAACACGAAAGACTGCGACCTCTCTTCTGGAACTGTGTAGTCCTCAGGTTCATCTGCTCAGTCGATGATGGTAATGCAGTTGGCGTGGCTGCTGACAACGGGGAAGATGATCTGAGGCAGTGAAAGAAAGTCTGCAAGGGGGATCTCTGCTGCAGTGAATGCTTCTGTCGATGGTCCACCTCAGGTGGGGTGGATGACGGCACGGAAGGAGCAGGACATAACACATAGAGTTTTCTTTGACGTCTATCTAAAAATGAAGTAAATCTGTAAGGGCTCCTTAGAATTGGAGGATTATATAAATGCAGGGACAGGAAAAACATAGGAATAGGATAGGAATGCACGTGCAAAATAGAGCATTTGGAAACATAGAATTTCAGTCAACCTGGGTGTTTGGTTCACATGAATTGGAAGAACACAGGAATGGAGAAACGTGGTCAAATTGAAGTCAAACCACGTGAAATGAAAAAATAAGAATCTTGTTATGCCAGTAATGTAATTAGTTCTATTCTTCATGCATATTAATTTGAAAAGGACGTCCAACTGAATAAAATTCCTATGTTTTTTCTTCGAAAGAGACACCAAAGGAAAAAATCCTCCAGTTTTGCTTTGCTCCACTCCTTCTAACATATTTGCACGAATAGTAGTTCCATAGCAAAGGATCCCTGAAGGATCGACATGAATGCAGAGTAACAAAGTGATGCGACGAGTGTACAACCTCTTTGGCATAGCCCTGTGGACCTCAACGTCATTGGGTTGGATGTGGAGGATGGTGATGATGCTGGTGTGACTGTCGGAGGCGGGGAAGAAGATCTGAGGCCTTTGGAAATGGTGCTGAGGGTACTGCTCTGCTGTGATGGAGGGTTCCGTCGTTGGAGCAGCTCCGGTAAGGTGTATGGCGACGAGGCTGAAGCAGGACAAGACAGACAACGTTAATCTTAAGTGGGACCCTAATATCATCTACAATAGATGATGTAAAATACATCACCAAAAAGTTCTAGATGTAAAACGCATCAGCCGCGCCACGGCCGCTCCGAGAGATGCTGTAAGTACTGTTCACTCTGAACTTAACTGAAGTCAAATGAACTTTACAGTCGAAACTGAATTTTACTGTCGAAACTGATTGAACTAGTAGGAGAGCATTGCAATAGATGTTTAGGGCGTTCAAGCACTAGTAGCAAAGAAGCAGTGATATAAATCAGCAGACACTCTAGCAGGGAACGCACTAGCAGAGGGCAAGTCGTGCAGTAGCATCGCGAGCGAGTGCTAAAGCAGCAACTCCCGAAGCTACCGGAGGCCGTGCAGCTGCAGCAGTGCTACGTCTTGAGCTTGCGTTGGTTTTCCTTGAAGAGGAAAGGGTGATGCAGCAATAGTAGCGTAAGTATTTCCCTCAGTTTTTGAGAACCAATGTATCAATCCAGTAGGAGGCTCCTCAGAAGTCCCACGCACCTACACAAACAAACAAAGAACTCACAACCAACGCAATAAAGGGGTTGTCAATCCCTTCACGACCACTTGCGAAAGTGAGAATTGATAGAGATAGTATGATAAGATAAATATATTTTTGGTATTTTATAATATAGATTGGAAACGTAAAGATGCAAATAAAAGTAGGTTGAAAGCTTATATGATAAAAGGTAGACCCGGGGGCCATAGGTTTCACTAGTGGCTTCTCTCAAGATAGCATAAGTATTACGGTGTGTGAACAAATTACAGTCGAGCAATTGATAGAAAAGTGAATAATTATGAGATTATCTAGGCATGATTATGTATATAGGCATCACATCCGTGACAAGTAGACCGACTCCTTCCTGCATCTACTACTATTACTCCACACATCGACCGCTATCCAGCATGCATCTAGAGTATTAAGTTCATAAAGAACAGAGTAACGCATTAAGAAAGATGACATGATGTAGAGGGATGAACTAGTGCAATATGATATAAACCCCATATTTTTATCCTCGATGGAAACAATACAATACGTGCCTTGCTGCCCCTGCTGTCACTGGGAAAGGACACCGCAAGATTGAACCCAAAGCTAAGCACTTCTCCCATTGCAAGAAAGATCAATCTAGTAGGCCAAACCAAACTGATAATTCGAAGAAACTTGCAAAGATAACTTAATCACACATAAAAGAATTCAGAGGAGATTCAAATATTTCTCATAGATAAACTTGATCATAAACCCACAATTCATCGGATCTCGACAAACACACCGCAAAAAGAGTTACATCAAATAGATCTCCAAGAAGACCAAGGAGAACATGGTAATGACATCCAAAAAGAGACAAGAAGCCATCTAGCTAATAACTATGGACCCGAAGGTCTGTGGTAAACTACTCACAACTCATCGGAGAGGCTATGATGTGGATGTAGAACCCCTCCGTGGTTGATTCCCCCTCCGGCGGAGCACCGACGAAGGCTCCAAGATGGGATCTCACGGATACAGAAGGTTGTGGTGGTGGAATTAGGTTTTCGTGGCTTGTTCTAATGTTCTCGGGGTACGTGGGTATATATAGGAGGAAGAAGAAGGTCGGTGGACGCCCGAGGGGCCCACGAGATAGGGGGGCGTGCCCTCCACCCTCGTGTCCGCCTGGACAGCTCTTGACTTTCACTACAAATCCTCTGGGTCACGTTCGTTCCAAAAATCACGCTCCCGAAGGTTTCATCTCGTTTGGACTCCGTTTGATATTCCTTTTCTTCGAAATACTGAAATAGGCAAAAAAACAGCAATACGGGCTGGGCCTCCAGTTAGTAGGTTAGTCCTAAAAATCATATAAAAGTGTAAATTAAAGCCCATAAACATCCAAAATAGGTAATATAATAGCATGGAACAATAAAAAATTATAGATACGTTGGAGACGTATCAAGCATCCCCAAGCTTAATTCCTGCTCATCCTCGAGTAGGTAAATGATAAAAACAGAATTTTTGATGTGGAATGCTACCTAGCATAATTGTCAATGTAATTTCTTTATTGTGGCATGAATGTTCAGATCCAAATGATTCAAAATAAATGTTCATATTGACATAAGAAATAATAATACTTCAAGCATACTTAATCAAGCAATCATGTCTTCTCAAAATAACATGGCCAAAGAAAGTTATCCCTACAAAATCATATAGTCTGACTGTTTCTCTATATTCATCACACAAAGTATTTAATCATGCACAACCCCGATGACAAGCCAAGCAATTGTTTCATACTTTAGTAATCTCAAACTTTTTCAACTTTGAGGCAATACATGAGCGTGAGCCATGGACATAACACTATATGTGGAATAGAATGGTGGTTGTGGAGAAGACAAAAAAGGAGGAAGATAGTCTCACATCAACTAGGCGTATGAACGGGCTACGGAGATGCCCATTAATAGATATCAATGCGAGTGAGTAGGGATTGCCATGCAATGGATGCACTAGAGCTATAAATGTATGAAAGCTCAACAAAAGAAACTAAGTGGGTGTGCATCCAACTCTCTTGCTCACGAAGACCTAGGGCATTTTGATGAAGCCCATCATTGGAATATACAAGCCAAGTTCTATAATGGAAAATTCCCACTAGTAAATGAAAGTGACAACATAGGAGACTCTCTATCATGAAGATCATGGTGCTACTTTAAAGCACAAGTGTGGTAAAAGGATAGTAGCATTGTCCCTTCTCTCTTTTTCTCTCATTTTTTTATTGGCGTTTATTTTTTTGGCCTTTCTCTCTCTTTTTTTAAAGTCCAAAGTCTCATCCCGACTTGTGGGGGAATCATAGTCTCCATCATACTTTCCTCACTGGGACAATGCTCTAATATTGAAGATCATCACACTTTTATTTAGTTACAACTCAAGATTACAACTCAATACTTAGAACAAGATATGACTCTATATGAATGCCTCCGGCGGTGTACCGGGATATGCAATGAATCAAGAGTGACATGTACGAAAATTATGAAGGTGGCCTTGCCACAAATACGATGTCAACTACATGATCATGCAAAGAGCAATATGACAATAATGATGCATGTCATATAAATGGAACGGTGGAAAGTTGCATGGCAATATATCTCGGAATGGCTATGGAAATGCCATAATAGGTAGGTATGGTGGCTGATTTGAGGAAGGTATATGGTGGGTGTATGGTACCGGCGAAAGTTGCGCGACACAAGAGAGGCTAGCAATGGTGGAAGGGTGAGAGTGCGTATAATCCATGGACTCAACATTAGTCATAAAGAACTCATGTACTTATTTCAAAAATCTACAAGTAATCAAAAACAAAGTACTACGCGCATGCTCCTAGGGGGATAGATTGGTAGGAAAATACCATCGCTCGTCCCCGACCGCCACTCATAAGGAAGACAATCAATAAATAAAATTGTGCTCCAACTTCATCACAAAGCGGTTCACCATACGTCATGCTACGGGAATCACAAACTTCAATGCAAGTATTCTTTAAATTCATAATCACCCAACTAGCATGACTCTAATATTACCATCCTCATATCTCGAAACAATTATCAAGTATCAAATTGATCATAGCATCCAATTCACTTCCTATGATAGTTTTTATTATACCTAACTTGGATGCTCATCATTCTAGGAGCAATTTTATAACCATAGCAAATACCATGCTGTTCTAAGAGACTCTCAAAATAATATAAGGAAAGCACGAGAGATCGACAATTTCTTCAAAATTAAACCACCGCCGTGCTCTAAAAGATATAAGTGAAGCACTAGAGCAAAAACTATCAAACTAAAAATATATAAGTGAAGCACATAACGTATTCTAATAAGTTCTAATCAAGTGGGCTTCTCCCAAAAGATGTGTACAGAAAGGATGATTTTGGAAAACTAAAAAGCAAAGACTAATATCATACACGACGCTCCAACAAAACACATATCATGTGGCGAATAAAAATATAGCTCCAAGTAAAGTTACCAATGAACGAAGACGAAAGAGGGGATGCCTTCCGGGGGCATCCCCAAGCTTAGGATTTTGGCTATTCTTGAATATCTTGGGGTGCCATGTGCATCCCCAAGCTTAGGCTCTTGCCACCCTTTATTCCATAGTCCATAAAAGCTTTACCCAAAACTTGAAAACTTCACAACACAAAACTCAACAGGAAATCTTATAAGCTCCGTTAGTGAAAGAAAACAAAAACACCACATAAGGTACTGCAATGAACTCATTCTTTATTTATATTGGTGTTAAACCTACTGTATTCTAACTTCTTTATGGTTTATAAACTAATTTACTAGCCATAGATGCATTGAAATAAGCAAACAACACAAGAAAAACAGAATCTGTCAAAAACAGAAAAGTCTGTAGCAATCTGTAAGTAACGCAAACTTCTGGAACTCTAAAAATCCTACCAAAATAGAAAGTCCTGGACAATTTGTTTATTGAACAGCAGCAAAAAGAATCAACGCAAAAGCACGTTCCTATCATTTAACAAAATTATATTTGTGCGCGCAAAGTTTCTGTTTTTCAGCAGAATCAAATCAACTATCATCGTAGGTTATCCTGTAGGTTCTACTTGGCACAAACACTAATTAAAAGATAAAAACACATCTAAACAGAAGGTAGATGCAAAATTTATTACTAAGCAGAAGCAAAAGCAAAAAACATAAAGAAAAATTGGGTTGCCTCCCAACTAGCCCTATCGTTTAACGCCCCTACCTAGGCATAAAAACAAAGATAGATCTAACGAGTGCCATCTTTGGCACTAAATTCATCAATAGAGCGCTTGTGATCTCTAGGGATTTCTTCCCTTTTAGCAATGGATAAACCTTTAGGAAAAAATTCAAGAAATTCATTGGTAGCAAAAGGTTCTTTAACGATAGAGAGGCAATTGGGAAGAAGACTTATGGATTTGAGATCCGCATCTCCCTTACTAGAAGATTCACCCTTATTTTTAGGATCATAAATAAACTTGGCAATTTTAGTATGGGGTTTTGGAGTGTTTTTCATGGGGGAAAACATGGAACCCAAGTTTGTAATTATATCCTCAAGTCCATCAAATCTTTACCCAATCTTAGGCTCTTGCCACTCCTTATTCCATAGTCCATCAAATCTTTACCCAAAACTTGAAAACTTCACAACACAAAACTCAACAGGAAATCTCATAAGCTCCATTAGTGAAAGAAACAAAAACCACCACATAAGGTACTGTAATTAACTCATTATTTATTTATACTGGTGTTAAACCTACTTTATTCCAAGTTCTCTATGTTTCATACCACTTAATACTAGCCATAGATGCATCAAAATAAGCAAACAACACACGAAAAACAGAATATGTCAAAAACAGAATAGTCTGTAGCAATCTGTAACTCTCGAATACTTATAGAACTTTAAAAATCCTACCAAGATAGGAAGTCCTGGGATATTTGTCTATTGATCTACAGCAAAAAGAATCAACGCAAAATCACGTTTCTGTGAATTAACAAAATTATTTTCGTGCGCGCAAAGTTTCTGTTTTTCAGCAGACTCAAATTAACTATCACCATAGGTTATCCTATAGGTTCTACTTGGCACAAACACTAATTAAAACATTAAAACACATCTAAACAGAAGGTAGAAGCAAAAGATTATTACTAAACAGAAACAAAAACAAAAAATACAAATAAAATTGGGTTGCCTCCCAACTAGCGTTATCATTTAACGCCCCTAGCTAGACATAAAAGCGAGGATAGATGTAAGTAGTGCCATCTTTGGCATCTAATTCCTCAATAAAGCACTTATAATCTTTCGGGGATTCTTTATTTTTAGTAATGATAAAGCTCTTAGGGAAGAAATAAAGAAATTCGTTTGTAGCAAAAGGTTCCTTAATGATAGCAAGAAAATTGGGATGAACACTTATCGATTTGAGATCGGTATTTCCTTTACTAGAGGATTCACCCTTATTTTTAGGAACATACATGACCTTGGCAATTTTGGTAGGAGGTGTTGGGGTATTTTTTACAGAAGAAAAGGGAGACCCTAAATTGGTGATAATGTCCTCCAGTTTACCAATTCTTGTAGAATCAAGATCTATTCTTTCATTAACTATAGGTTATTTTTCTTTAAAAAAATTCAAAGTAACTCCAACCCTAGATCCATATTGGGTAATTTGATTGTGGATCTTTTTATCCAAATTTTCAATTAACTCTACAATGGCAACTTTATTTTCAATAATTTCAAGCCTTTGCATCATATGTTCCAAAGTTAAGATAGTTCCATTAACCAAAAGATGGGGTGGACCAAACAAATCTAACATGGCATTATAAGCATCAAAAGTGTGGCTACCCAAGAAGTTCCCTCCAGTAATGGTATCAAGAATATATCTATTCCAATGAGTAATGCCTGCATAAAAATTGCGAAGAAGAACGGAAGTGGATTGCTTCCTAGTAGATCTATTTTGAGCATTGCAAATTCTATGCCAAGCATCTTTTTAATGTTCTCCCTCCCTTTGTTTAAAATTAAGAAATACATGATCGGGAGTATTAACGATAATAGGAGGACTAGCCATAGCGACGAGCACACAGAAGGCAAGCGAAAGAGAGAGGAGATTGGGAAAGAGAGGGCGAATAAAACGGCAAGGGTAAAGTGGGGGAGAGGAAAACAAGAGGCAAATGGCAAATGATGTAAATGCAAGGGAGATGAGTTTGCGATGGGTACTTGGTATGTCTTGACTTGAGCGAAGACCTCCCCAGCAACAGCGCCAGAAATCCTTCTTGCTACGTCTTGAGCTTGCGTTGGTTTTCCTTGAAGAGGAAAGGGTGATGCAGCAATAGTAGCGTAAGTATTTCCCTCAGTTTTTGAGAACCAAGGTATCAATCCAGTAGGAGGCTCCTCAGAAGTCCCACGCACCTACACAAACAAACAAAGAACTCGCAACCAACGCAATAAAGGGGTTGTCAATCCCTTCACGACCACTTGCGAAAGTGAGATTTGATAGAGATAGTATGATAAGATAAATATATTTTTGGTATTTTATAATATAGATTGGAAAAGTAAAGATGCAAATAAAAGTAGATTGAAAGCTTATATGATAAAAGATAGACCCCGGGGGCCATAGGTTTCACTAGTGGCTTCTCTCAAGATAGCATAAGTATTACGGTGTGTGAACAAATTACTGTCGAGCAATTGACAGAAAAGCGAATAATTATGAGATTATCTAGGCATGATCATGTATATAGGCATCACGTCTGTTAGAAGTAGACTGACTCCTGCCTGCATCTACTAGTATTACTCCACACATCGACCACTATCCAGCATGCATCTAGAGTATTAAGTTCATAAAGAACAGAGTAACGCATTAAGAAAGATGACATGATGTAGAGGGATAAACTCATGCAATATGATATAAACCCCATCTTTTTATCCTCGATGGAAACAATACAATACGTGCCTTGCTGCCCCTACTGTCACTGGGAAAGGACAGCGCAAGATTGAACCGAAAGCTAAGCACTTCTCCCATTGCAAGAAATATCAATCTAGTAGGCCAAACCAAACTGATAAATCGAAGAGACTTGCAAAGATAACTTAATCACACATAAAAGAATTTAGAGGAGATTCAAATATTTCTCATAGATAAACTTGATCATAAACCCACAATTCATTGGATCTCGACAAACACACCGCAAAAAGAGTTACATCGAATAGATCTCCAAGAAGATCGAGGAGAACATGCTATTGATATCCAAAAAGAGAGAAGAAGCCATCTAGCTAATAATTATGGACCCGAAGGTATGTCGTAAACTACTCACAACTTATTCGAGAGGCTATGCTGTTGATGTAGAAGCCCTCCGTGGTTGATTCCCCCTTCGGCGGAGCGCCGGCGAAGGCTCCAAGATGGGATCTCGCGGATACAGAAGGTTGCGGCGGTGGAATTAGGTTTTCGTGGCTTGTTCTGATGTTCTCGGGGTACGTGGGTATATATAAGAGGAAGAAGTAGGTCGGTGGACGCCCGAGGGGCCCATGAGATAAGGGGGTGCGCCCAGTGAGGGGGGCACGCCCTCCACCCTCGTGGTCGCCTCGACTGCTTCTTGACTTGCACTCCAAGTCCTTTGGGTCACGTTCCTTCCAAAAATCACGCTCCCGAAGGTTTCATCTCGTTTGGACTCCGTTTGATATTCCTTTTCTTCGAAATACTGAAATAGGCAAAAAAACAGCAATACGGGCTGGGCCTCCAGTTAGTAGGTTAGTCCCAAAAATGATATAAAATTGTAAAGTAAAGCCCATAAACATACAAAACAGGTAATATAATAGCATGGAACAATCAAAAATTATAGATACATTGGCGAGGTATCAAGCAGCAGCGCAAGCGAGAGCAAGAGCAGAGCAGTAGTACGAACGAAAGCAAGAGCAGTGCAACAGCGCGACCGACAGCATGTTTTCATATGTATAATTTTGGGCTGAATTGGGACAAGTTTTGGTATAAGCTTCTTGCAAAACCAGAGATTCTCTCAACAAGCCTCGTGTTTCCGAGGGAACATGTCACCTTTGTGTGCGTAAAGATATACGCTGCCTCCCCCTTGATTTTCTTTACAGAGGCAACATAGAACTATATGAGTGCCCTGTTAAATTTTGGAATTATTTCGGGTTTGTTTGGCCTTTTTATACATTAATTGAGTTTCTGGACTTTTAATGTGCATAATCTAAATATGAACTGCATGCACATGCTCCGGTGCACCAAAGTTGGTTGAAAAATCACATGTGTGTCCTTGATTGAATTTCTAGGTCCCATGGAAGAAATGATAATGAAATTCAAACATCTGGGCGTCGTGACTCGACCGATAACATTGAGAAACTTAGATTTTAACTTCATGTAAATACAAAACTCGCCTGGAAATCATGAGACTTGGCATGGTGTCATGTCATGGCACTAACATGTTGTGGTAAACATTAGGCCGATTTGGAAGCTCGTGGTTCTAAGAGGGAACGTGACACCTTTGAGTGTGAAATGATATACTCTGCCGCCCCTTGAGTTTCTTAACAAAGGCAACATAGAACTACATGAGTGCCATGTTAAATTTTGGAATTATTTCGGATTGGTTTGTCGTTTTTTATACATTAATTGAGTTTCTGGTCATTTAATGTGCATAAGTCAAATTTGAACTACAAGCACATGCTCTCATGCACCAAAGTTGGTTCAAAAATCACATTTGTGTCCTCGGGTGAATTTCTAGGTCCCATGGAAGAAATGACAATAAAATTCAAACATCTGGGCATCGTGGCTCGGCCGAGAACATTGAGAAACTTGGTTTTAACTTTTTTGTAAATCCAAAACACGTCTGAAAATCATGAAACTTGGCATGGGTGTCATGTCATGGTACTACCATGTCGTGGTAAAAAAATTGGCCGAATAGGAACATATTTTGGTATAAGCTTCTTGCAAAACGAAGCTTCTCTCAAGAAGGCTCGTGGGTCTGAGAGGGAACGTGCCACCTTTGAGTGCAAAACGATATACGCTGCCCCCCTTGAGTTTATTTACAAAGGCAACATAGAACTACATGAGTGCCCCGTTAAATTTTGGAATTATTCCGGCTTCCTTTGGCCTTATTACACATTAATTGAGTTTTTGGTCATTTAATGTGCATAATTCAAATTTGAACTACAAGCACATGCTCCCGTGCACCAAAGTTAGTTGAAAAATCACATTTGTGTCCTCGGCTGAATTTCTAGGTCCCATGCAAAAAATGAGAATAAAATTCAAACATCTGGGCATCGTGGCTCGGTCGAGAACATTGAGAAACTTGGTTTTAAAATCATGAAACTTGGCATGGTGTCATGTCATGGTAGTACCATGCCGTGGTAAAAAAATTGGCCGAATAGGAACAAATTTTGGTATAAGCTTCTTGCAAATCGGAGCTTCTCTCAAGAAGGCTCGTGGTTCTGGGAGGGAACGTGCCACCTTTGTGTGCATAATTCAAATTTGAAATACAAGCACATGTTCCAGTGAACCAACGTTGGTTGAAAAATCACATGTGTGTCCTCGGGTAAATTTCTAGGTTCCATGCAAGAAATGGGAATGAAATTCAAAATTCTGGGCGTCGTGGCTGGGCTGGAAACATTGAGAAACTTAGTTTTTTAATTCCTGTAAATCAAAAACACGCATGAAAATAATGAAACTTGGCTTGGTGCCATGACGTCATGGCACCAACATGCTGTGGTAATTTTGCAGTCTGATTTGCGAAGGCGCACACATTAACAATCAACAAAGTCATTTGAACAAGTGATGTCATGTTACAATCGGAAACACAAGTATTATTGAAACCGTGGGCGTTCTATTTACTACCATTTACGTGCCGCCACGCGTCCCCATTTTTTATTAGCTAGGAGGGGCCATGCAGGGTAGCCATTTGAGTACAAAGGCGTGCGATCAGACCCCTACGCGTGCTTATCGGGAGGAGAGCCCTTTGACCTCCATCTGCCGTCCACCTCTCTACCAACGTCTCCATTAATGGCGCCCGAGCCTCTGTTTAATGGCGTGGCTATGTCTCACTCGACTGAGATTTAACAGAGAAAAAAGAAAATATGAAAGCACGGATCTTGATGTAAGATCCGACGGACCTATATAGCATCTACTGCGACTTATAGCAAGACAGATGAATATATAAAGACAATGAATTGTCTTAGATAATTAGAAAGATAATTAAAAAAGCCACATGCGGCTACGCCCGAAATACACAAGGGCAAAAGAAGAAGGAAGACAAGGATCTGGCTCGCTGATCTCTACTTTCTTGATGCGTTGCTGCAGGTCGCGGAGACTAGCGGGAACTAGTCTCCGCGGCAAGCGGCGATGAGCTCTTTCGTGTCCTCAAGACGCTGCTTGAGAACATCCACGGATTCCTCCACCAGCCTTTGGCGCTCGTTGCGGAGCATGTCATTCTCGTCCATAAGTTCCTTGACAATGACGCCGGTCCTCTTCAACAAGGCACTGGTCTCCTCCTACTGGTCTGCACTTCGGACAATCTTTGCCCTTAGCAGGTCGCACTCGGCCCAGAGCCTCTCATTGCCCTCCCTTAGTTTCCGGATGACGCTGATAGCCTATTCAAACGAGGCTTTCATGTCGTCCTGCTACCTCGCCCAGCCGGAGATCTGATCCATCTGGCTATGTCCTGTAACAGTCCTGGCCTGCCCGTGAGAAATTTTCAGGTTGCCATGGTGCGGCGGGACATCTCTGCTGCATTCGCGGCACGGTGAGACATCTCTGCTGCTTCCATGGCGCGGCCGGACCAGTCTGCTGCATCGACGGTGCGGCGGGACGTTCGTGCTGCTTTAGCGGCGCGGCGAGACCTCTTTGCTGCTACTTCCGCACGGCGGGACATGTCGGCTGCTTTCGCAGCGAGGCGGGACATCTCTCGTGCTTCCGCTTCCATGCTCGCCTCTCCCTGGTGGCAATCTCTCGACCCAGAACTCATGCTGGCCATGGCAGATGCAAGGGAAGGATGTTGAACGACTTGTTTGTTTTTGTGGATGAGGAGTTGAGGAGGAATGTGCAGTCATCTTGGCATACTAGTATTTATAACCGAGTACTAATACGCTCCTAAGTGGGAAACAATTTAGGTTGTGATCGGTGTCAACAGGTGTGCAATTCAATATAGCTGGTACTAATATGCTCCGAAGTGGGAAACCGTTTAGGTTGTGATCGGTGTGAACAGGTTTGCAATTCAATATAGCATGGAGTAATTTGGAATGTGACGAGACGCAAGCTCAAAATTTATTGACGGATCTAGTTCCGAAGTGCGGCACTATTCCCGAATGGAGTAGTTCTTTTCCTACTGTTGTGTATGTGCAATAACTAGCACCGTCGTATGCATATCTTACGGTTAATGGGGCGTTCGATAGGAATAGCCGCGTGGCGAGCTCTAGGCTAGTCTTTTTTTCAGACGCATTAAACCTATCTCTCAGGACTTCTCACACGCACCATCGTGCCACCCACAAAAACTTGTACTCCAAGTTTAGTACGTTATACAGGAAGAGAAGAGGTGCACGCACGCACTCGTCCTCTCACACACGCGTCTATTTTTTCTCGAAAAGGAGGATGATGACCCCCGGCCTCTGCATCTAGGAGTCACACACACATCTGTAGCTACGAATTGTAGTGTTCTCAACCATCCGATTGGCTCTATCATGGATGTACCTATATACTAAAACATGTCTAGATACATCTATATTTTGACAAATGAAAGGCATGTATTGTGGAACGGAGGGAGTGCTTGTCATCAAAATGGATAAAAAGGGATGTATCTAGAACTAAAATATGTCTACATACATCTCCTTTTATCCATTTTGATGACAAGTAGTACTTCTTACCCAAAGGAACTTTATAGCCAACAGACACAAAATATCTGTTCGACTGTTGGAAATTACTGATCTGATGTCAAAGTAATTGATGCATCACCACCAAAACCCACCACTTCTTAAGCTAAAGTAGACCGAGGTAATCCCTATATTAGCATATTACTAAGAATAACAGAAGGCACTATAGAAGCATTTAGGACGTGAGCTTGTCAATCTGAAAGTCGAGGGACACCAGCTTAGCCCCGGCCAGCAGCTTGGGCGGAACTCTGAAGCAGGGCAGCTCCTACACGGCGACGTCGCCGGGATCCTTGCTGCTTGTCACCTCCATTTCCACCTTGACAGCGTCGGTCGTGCCTTTGGGCTCCCCCGGCGGGCCGTTCGCCCACAGCTTGGCCACGTAGTGCGGCACTGGCCGGGGATGCCCCCGCTCGGATGCAGACGACCGACACGGCGATAGGCGCGCCGATGTCGAGCATGCCGCCGACCAAGAAAAACGCGCGGCCGTCCTCCTCCGCGAACAGCAAGAGCCGTGGCTTCAACAGTGGCACTTGCAGCTGGAGCACCTTGTCGTACTGGATCCTGTGCACGGGCATGGGATGCGCGGTGCTGATGTGGTGGTAGAGAGCCGGCGGTGGGCCATCATAGCCGCAAAAGGGCACGGGGCATTTGCAGGGCGCGAGCGGACACACGCTCTGGTGATCGGTGAGCTTGTGGTAAGTGACATAGAGCCCACAGCCTTCGTGCGGGCACTCCACCCTCACCAACGAAACGACGGAGTCCACCACCGTGTTCCGCACGTTGAAGCCACCGCCGCGCTTGCACTTCTGGCATTGCCGCTGGTTCCCGGGGCGCTCGAGCGGCACTCCGCGGAGGCCAAGTGCCTTCCCTTGCACTGCAGAAATCAATCGAACAACACATCAATCAAGAAACCTGCACCTTGCTCAATCAGTCGAACGGAGGAGGTGTATTCGAACCTCATACACTGGAGGCGTCAAGGGGCGGAGGCACAAGGGGTAGTGGAGCACGGTGAGGTCCATCGAGACCTTAGAGAGCTCCATCGTCGGGTCATGTTCGGTCTGCATGATCTCGCCCTCCTCGTGCACAACCATCTCTCGACTTGGGCCGGGGCATTACAAAGCTTTACTGTCACATATTTTATACTACTTCAAGGTGCATTAAATCAACACATGCAAGTATCAAAAGTAGAGTCATGGCATGCATGCATGCGTTGTATTTAATGCATCGGTAAACGCAAATTACTGAAATATATCGAGTGCAGTGCTTTGATGTGTCGCGTCAACTCGTACATCAACGAGAAGTTTGATTACCCTCTCCCTCGCGGACTTAACTGCACCTGCCTTTGGCTGTATGATAGGTTGGCCACCCACCTGTCGGGCCCACCTTTCATACACGCAAAGGCAGGAGCGTCCCTCCGTCGCCCATGAGCGTGGTGGCTAGCAAGACTAGGAGAAGCTTTCACTACACGCTCTCCCTCCCGCACGCGGTGGACATGCAGCAGTTCAATTGGTGTCAGATGGCTAGAAACGTACTGTAGTACTCCTCCAGTGAAGTAGTACTCCATCATTGTTCGACTTCCCAAAGAGGCGGAGAGCCAAGCGCAGGCCAGATGCTCGTGTGGCAGTTTCATGTGTAGAGTAGTCTAGGATAGCGTGTATCGTGCCTGTAAGCTTAAAATCGTTGGGGTCAGCTCCATGCTATGTGGTCGTCTCGAAGTTTTTTTATAAAATTAAAATAGTCTTTTGGCCCTACCTTTCACCCTGGTGATTGTAGTTTGCACGCTCATCTGGTCAAGACAGGAATATATATTTTAATTTGTTTTTTTTCGAAAAGGGGGGACTCCCCGGCCTCTGCATCAGAACGATGCATACGGCCACATATATTTTAATTTGTGGTGGGTAAACGTTAGAGGTTGCAGCAAATATATTGTACATTGCGAGTCTTTCATCCAAGTTTACAGGCAAGCATGTGGGGCCAATGCTATGATGTGTCGTGTGAACCCGTACAACGAGGAGAAGCTTGATTTTACTACTACACGCCTTCTCCCTCACCCATGCGCACGGTTTCTTGCAAATGAGGACAGGCTTTTGCTTAGTAGTACTTCTACAACAAGCTATCCCTCCCGCTCGTGGTGGACGGACATGAAGCAGTGGATTTGACACTGTAGAAGCAGTAGTAGTGACATCATTGTTCGTCTTCTCGAAGAGGCGAAGAGCCAAGCGCAAACCAAATGTGGCAGTTGTGAAGCACGCATATAGCCAGGCTCTTGCATGAGACAAAATTGCTATGTGAGCCCACTATTGTACTAGTATGTACAACTACTTGCTAGTATAGCCTTGTAAACCAGGAAGTGACTAGACTACACCGAGACAGAGTACATATGGAGCAAAATGAGTGAATCTGCACCGTAAATAAATACGTAGAGTAGTTCTATCATTTTCCTCTCCGAGGTGCACAATATTGAGTATACTGACTAGTCTCTTTTTGACACGCATTTACGTTTTTTTGACACAGTACGGACGCAAGCGCTCACATACACGCGCATACACTCACCCCTATGAACGCACACACGCACGGCACTATCATCTTGAAATTTATGAAGTCACCATAGGCACCTCGTCGTCGATGCGTCCATAGGTGCTTGAATGCCAAGGAGGGAGAGGGTAGCGGTTCCCGAGACGTTGAACGGTCAATGATGCATCCTCAATTACATGCAGAGGGAATTAATTGGAGAAGCATAATAGAGCCAGCATGACGTGAATGCAACAGAGTTTGGACTCTCATATAATAAAGGCACCCCACCACTCCAATCCATCTACTCCCAAGTCTCTGCGCAACCCTGCTCACTCCAATCCAAGACCAAGTGACCAGAAGCCACAAGCACCTATGGAGGCGATGGACGCGAGCGGCAGTCAGCTGTGCCAAATCATCCAAGGCGTCGGCCTGCGGCTCCGCATCGTGCAACGTTTCCAGACAGTGCTGGCGACCACCGGCATCATAGCCCTTGCTAACGCCGGCTTCGCCTCTCGCATGGATGACATGATGGTCAACTCCATCCACAAGTTCACCGCCGTCAAGAAGCACGCAGACGACCTTGCCGTACTGCTCCATCCCGCGTGCCTAGGCTCCTCATTGCCTACTACCCTCATCGGCCTCCATGGTGACAAACTTTTTCAAGCCCTGGTGGCCCTGCAGGTGCCGGTGGTCGCGACGAATAATGTGCACCTCAAGGCCGCGCTCGCCGCGCAGTGCCTCGCCATGCAAAAAACCATCGACCTACACATCCACGTCTACGAGGAAATCGTCTACATAGGCCACTGCAAGGCAAGCGAGGACAGAAATACGCTGGCCTTCTTCCAGCAGCTGGAATCTTTGGGTGCCATTGTTCAGAAGCACGTCGACCTGGCCACGAAAGCCACTGCTACTTAGGCACCGTTCGGTGGGACGGCGCCCCGAGTCGAGGAGGTGGACGTCGTCGATGGATGCATCTCTTCTTCTTGCCTCCTGTAACCAGCACTGCATCGCCTCGTGGCTTTAATGTTTTATTAGTATAGTACTCCCTCAGTTCCCAAATATAAGTCTTTCTAAAGATTCCAGCAAGTGACTACTACATACGGAGCGAAATGAGTGAATCTACACTCTAAACTATGTCTACATACATACGTATGCTGTATTCCATTTGAAATAGTATCTAAAAAGGCTTATATTTAGGAACAGAGGGAGTATATGGCATTTTTATTCCAGTCGTAGCATTTTCACTGTGTGGTGGGGCCGCAGTTGAGCAAACCCACCCCGCCCACCGGGCATCGGCCGAGTTTAGAATTAGAAGAGAGAAACGAGGGAGGAGAGCTAGCTGTAGCACGGACGCTATTGTCAGATGCGACTCGTGTTTATAGAATAGGAGTACTGAGCACTCGTGCCTCTTTTTTTTGAGGGAAACATTAGTCGTGTGTCTAGTACCACTAGTTGGGTGCATGCGACCTATAGCTGTCATCACTTTAGGTCTCCTTTTCGAACCGCAGCTACGCTTCACAGTACATATTTTTTCACGCTTTTATCCTCCTATATGTACTCCTAGGCTATTTCCACGTGCTCCCATTTGCTGACATGTGGGACATAGAGCATCTGGGTCGTAGTGCAGGCACGACTCGGAGCATATGCCGGGGTACTTTACGTTTCAGACCTCATGAATTACATGCAAACCCCCCGTAGAAGAATAAATAAATGAATGAATTACTACATGAAACCGTATTATTTTTGTAGAAACCGGAGCACGTTCCTTAAATTTTGGACATAACACGTTTAGGCAAATTGACCGGACCTAAACCAGTCTAAGGGCCTCTTTGATTTTTCCCGCAAAAAAGGCCTCTTTGATTCGCAGGATACTGAAAACACAGGAATGGGGAAAGTATGATGGAATGAACCAAACCGAGGAGAACTCCAACTCAGTTAGAGGTTAGAGTTAGATTCTAACCCTGAACTAACTCTTAACAAAATAGGTGTATGGATGGCAGGGTTAGATTGACAATAAATGCTCTTTCTCAATCATTTGACTACTTTGGACCCTATTTCCCGCCGGATTTGGTGTGGACGGCTCTTCTGTGGCCTCCTCCCGCTCACAATTGACATAAACGAACCATCTTTACAAATCAAGCATGCAAAACATGATAATTTTTACTTTGTCCATACAAATGAGATATCCCACTTAAACATACAAGTCGTCAATCAAGCTTCACAAAAAAAACACTCCATGAAACAAAGCATGAGCTAACTCATCACAGAATTCATTCATAATAGGGAGGGAGCCCGGAGCCCCTCACACACCGAGGGAGGAGCTCGCCATCGTCGCTCTGGAGGAAGGCTCTGTAGAGCCCAAGCCTCGGGAACCCCTCCGACGCCGGCCCTTGCGAGTTGAGGTCGACACCAGCATGGGTAGCAGGTCCGCTTGCCGCCGACTGGGAACTTTATCTTTGGGCCTCTAGAAATAGTGCAAGCCTGTAACTAAAATACCTATAAAGGTAAACTAAATCTTTGGGCCTCTAGAAATAATGCAAGCCTGAAACTGAAATACCTAGAAAGGTGAACTGAATCTTTGGGCCTCTAGAAATAATGCAAGCCCGAAACTGAAATACCTAGAAAGTGAACTGAATTTTTGGGCCTCTAGAAAGATTTATTACCTCCTCAAGAAGCATCAAAAAATTCCATTTGTGCACCACAAATCTATACCAAGTTTGATCAGGAACTACTTTTCCAAATCAGAATTAGCGCTTGAGCAAGCAAGATCAATGATATGGCCGTGAGACAGAGAAGGAACGAACAAACTCACCCCTCTCACGGCCTCCCTGGTAGATGCGCCGCTGCCGCGCATGACAGAGGGAGAAAAATGATCGTTGAAGGGGGAGCGGGGCGACCTTCGAAGGCCGGAGGGAGAGGGCGGCCGGAGTAGGGCGGCGGAGGCCGGAAGGAGAGGGCGGCTCGAGGAGAGAGAGGGCGAGCGGCGCTTGGGCGGGCGGCCCTATGGGGAACAGAGAGGAGTCGTGTGAGAGGGGGGAGCGATCTGGTGCGGGCATGGGAGATTTTTTTAGTTCTCTTTTAGTGGGCCTGAGGATAACTAACCCAATTAGAACCTCTCCACTGGGCTAGTTTTTTTAGCTGGTTAGAGCAAACTAGCTCAAACTAACCCCTCTTGTTTCGATAATTTGAGGCTATTTCAACCCAAACTAGCTCTAACTCAGGGATCCAAACAAAGAGGAGTGTTACTGTACATGCTATAGTGTGGACCATAGCACATTGTTTTTTATGGCCATATCACCACATTTTTTTCTACTGCTGGTTCACTGGGCTACCGTGGTTCGCACTGCTGGTTCAATGGGCTCCCGTGGTTCGCACTGCTGGTTCACTGGGTTGCCGTGGTTCGCACTCTTCCGAACTGAGTAGTAGTAGTAGTGGTAGTAGTATATACCGCATCATTCTTTGCTCCTTCTTACTACTCCGACATGTGGGAGAGCCAGCATCCCAGTCGACGTTTCATGCACCAGATTAGAGCACAAAACGGAAGGGGGGCATCACCCCGGTCGAAGCGCCAGTAATTCATGACTATAGTGAGTGGTCATATCACAAGTCTTTCCAGTAGTAACGCGCCATCAAATCGCACAGCCCGACCTTTCTAGCAGTATGTTTGAGAATCCGCCACTCGCTCACCCTCCTCGCCTCTCTGTCAAACTGCCTACCCAAAAACTGCCACGCGTACTGCCCGGGAAAAGCCACGCCCTCAACTTTTAACTAGGCGAAAATAGTTTGAGCTTGTTCGTTCTATATAAATACAATACTTACTGTATGTTCATTCACCCGTGGGGTTTTTCAATGAATGGAGGGGCGGGGAGCACAAGTGAACAATACTAGTACTACTAGTAGTAAGTAGGAGTCGTTACAGTAGTCACCTTAAATAGAGAGTTTCTTTTCTTTAATGCCACGTACACAAAGTGAAACGCTTGTTGTGGAGAGAAAAAAGATAATCACTCCACTATATATGTACACAGGGGCCTGAGCGCTTGCTTTACTAGGGTTGCTCTCTTCATTCTCTCATCCTCTCAAGATATAAGCAGACAGCGGTAGCGACATTTTCTCTTTGCTCACCGATGGTCATAGATCCGGCCGGATCCCTTCGGCCGGTGTGTGTAGAGGACTAAAAGGTGCATCGTTCACGTGGTCATCGCGCCGAGGGAGGAAACCCACAGCTGCTAGAGGGGCCCGATCCTCTGCCCGTGTCGTTCTCTCTGACACAGTGCCGGCTCGCGAGGTCCTCCAACCCTTCTTCCTCCCTATCGTATTGTTCGCAGATCTGACCTACCGCCGCCGACATCCCGGCGACCATCAGGTATAAGTTCTACGAAAGCGGCCTTGCTCTACTGCCCCAGCTCCCCACGTGTCTGCATGTGCATCTTTTTTTACTCCCATCAACTCTTCCAAAGCCACCTAAATTTTCAGTATATTAGAGGTAAAGCTACTTCATGCATTCAAATCTAGGGCTTTGTTCAAACAACGAAGAAAGGGGGGAAATTTGTAGCATGAATCTAGGACTTGATTCAAAGAGGAAATAATATGGTGAAAGCAGTAGAGACCGGATACCCAACTGGTCTCTTGGTTGAAAAGGGAAATAATGGGAAAACACAGTACAAACTGGATAAGGAACAAATCTATTATTGGTTGAAAAAAGTATAGAAAGTGGCGGCTAGTGGACAAGTCAACAGAGTATGTCCAGGATTAGATTTGCTGCCCTCACATAGTAAAAGGACTCAAGGATTAGATTTGCTGCCCTCACATAGTAAAAGGTCTCAAGATTAGATTTCCTCCCCTCACATAGTAAAAGGTCTCCAGGATTAGATTTGCTGCCTTCACATAGTAAAAGGTCTCCAGGATTAGATTTGCTACCCTCACATAGTAAAAGGTCTCCAGGATTAGATTTGCTGCCCTCACATAGTTCAAGATCTCCAGGATTAGTTTTGCTGCCCTCACATAGCATGAACAAACTCAGCATCACCACTTTACACTACTAGGGAAAAGCCTATACACAGAGGTATAGCAGTAGCGTTGGTTAAAATAGGGCGCTATAGCTCAAACATTAGTAGTAGCGCATGTTAGGAAACAAGAGCTACCACTATAATTCCCACAGCTTAGCCGATAGGCTACACATAGTAGTAGTGATCCATATAGAACCGCGGTACCGCTACTTACTTTGTAGCAACACATTTTCTTCTAAACACGCTACTGCTAAAGGATATAAAATTAAATGGAAAGCAAATAGAAAGATAATTGAAAATGAAAGAAATAGAATAAGGTGAAAGGAAAAAAATAAAATGTGAAGAAAAATAACTGAAAAAGGGAAAAAAGAGAAAGGAGTAGCAGTAGCGTTTATACAAGAACGCGATGTAGCTAACATAGCAGTAGTGCTCTTTCTGGAACGCGCTACTGCTACTTCCAAATTAACCACCCCCCGGCTCAAAATTTGGCTAAGTCCTCCATTCCCCCCTTTCCCCTACTCCTCTGTCGCCGCCGCCCGAGCCTGCCCTCACCGCCGCCGCCCGCCCTCAACCTCAGCGCCACCGCCCGCCGCCGCTCTTGACCTCACCGTCGCCGCCCTCGACCTCACCACCGCCGCCCGAGCCCGCCCAGCACCGCCGCCTCCCGATCCCGAGCCCGCCCTCGCCACCCCTACCTCTCCGTCGCCGAGCACCTCCCTGCCACCGTCTCTCCCATCTCTGTAAGCCCCCCACCCCTCCCCACCTCCTTTCTCTCTGCTTAATTAGTTAGTACTAGATGTTTTTTAGTAGTAGTAGATGTTAATTTAGGGTTCATAGATAATGATTTTTAGTAGTTGAACTAGTTTAGATTTAGTTGAACTAGTTTAGATTTAGTTGAACTAGTTTAGTTTTAGTTGAACTAGTTTAGTAAGTAAATTAATAAACTAGTTGAATTAATCTATCTATACCTATACTAATTAGGCACTTCCTAAAAACTCTCATGTTAATCAGTAATTAGGAGCCGTTCATCTGGTGGGACCGAGTTATTACGGTGTAGATTAGCCTATATAACCCATCCGTTTAGATTAGCCCATATAATGACCCATCCAATTTTTTTCTCAGATCAGAAAACTAAAAGACGACAACCATGTACCACAGCCATCCACGGTTGTAGAGATTGAGATGAAAGAGTTTAAAAAAGAAGAAGTCAAAAGAGATACGAGTCACCCATCTCAATCGATCTACCTACTCCCCATAAAAAAAAAGCAATCTTGAGACATGGATTCTCTACTGCCTCTCTATCTATCTCTCCCGTATGGAAACAAATCAATGTCCCTGTCAATCTAGAGCCACCATTGCGTTATTGATTCTCTGATCCTTCTCTCTCAAAGTGCAGCAAGCATTGCCGCATGGATTCTCCCACCTTCTCTTAGCCCCCATGGAAATCAATCCACGTCTCTCTCAAACTCGAGCAAGCAAGTTTGGGCATGTATCTGGTGTGATCGTGGATTCAATTTTTTTTCTATCATCGATTTTCTAACATGTCCTTTGAATTGTTGTGCCGCCATATATTCTTATCATTGTATAATCTTCGGATACTGCATGCAGATCGAGTCCTAGCACAACTTTGCCCATCAGGTGAGATACAATATTCAATACTTTGTCTTCTATTACTTCTTTTGTAGGTCAAATTTGATTCCTGCTCTCCTTCTCTCTCAAAGTGCAGCGAGCATTGCGGCATGGATTCTCCCATCTTCTCTTAGCCCCCATGGAAATCTATCCACGTCTCTCTCAAACTAGAGCAAGCAAGTTTGGGCATGGATCTGGTGTGATCACAGATTCGATTTTTCTTTCTATCGTCGATTTTCTAACATGTCATTTGAATTGTTGTGCCTCCAGGGATTCAATCACCAATCTTATCATGTATAATCCTGGGATACTACATGTAGATCAGGTCCTAGCACAACTTTGCCCATCAGGTGAGATACAATCTTCAATACTTTGGGTTCTATTACTTCTTTTGTAGGTGAAATTTGATGCCTGCTCGAAAGGTGAAGAGCGAGGAAGAGGATGTGAAGGAGCGCTGCTGTGCATGTAGCTCCACTCATGATCCTATGGCGGAGCATGGGGGATGAGAGAAGATGGACTAGACCGTGTGTCGTGGTGGTCCGTTCGAGGGAATTTTCTCGAAGAACCAAGAGACACGACAATAGATTAGACGTGTACGAGTCCCTAACTTAGCCTGCCAGTATCATATCGATTTGCATGTCGATGCCATCCTCGCACAACCAGCAGCTGCAATGTTTTCAGTGTGCCCTATATACTCTGATCTGGCTACAGCCGTCCGCAATCTCAGGTAATCTCTGCAGCTTGGTGTGCGGGTTTGACGATTTAATCTTCAATAGATGACACACTATGACTAGAATTTCAGTTTGTTTCGTACACGAGGACATTAATCGGATCCTCATCCTCCCCCATGCAACAACTGCTGATTCGCTTGGGAGAGAAATAAGTGAGGTGATAATCTGCAGTATGCCCATACCAGCCATGTTCACTGTTTAGTTTTTCCTACCTACTCGATCGAATATATATGTTGCCTTCTCTGAAAGTTGTCTTTTTTTGTTACAGGTTCAGAAACCAATATGGTTATGGGCAATAAAAAAGCTTTTCGTTCATCCCATGATTTTGGTTACTCACATTACAATTAGGTCCGAGATTCATCTTTGGATGCTGTTAGGAAAGAAACTTATCTTAGTCTCAGTAATATTTTCTTTTTCTTTCATCAATATTTGTTCCAGTCTTGCTTTGTATGACTGAAATGGTGTGCACCACATGGCGCTGGCAAAATTTCCCACAAGTACATGATAATACGTATAACTACATGATAATACCTCTTAATTTTTATAGCTATTACAAACTTCATTCAGGGAAGAGATGGGACTGCAGAGGAGCTGTTCGCCCGATTTCATTGTAAGCTGGATCATGTTATTATGCGGTCACCGATTAGTGGAAGCCCTATGGTACTTCAATGAAATTTATATTAATAGTTTTAATTATCACACTACCACTTAGTTTGTAGCTATGTACATTATTAAAGCTCTACAAGCAGTATTTACTTCCCAATACTGACTCATTTTAAAGATGACCCTTGGATTCAGATGAATAAGAAATAGATAATATGGTGGCTTCTTTGTCGACATGCTAATGCTATTACAATCATATTACCAATTATTGCAGGGACACGCGAAGGAACCAAATCTTTAGTGATGTATATATGGCTGAAGATAACTACTTATGCCAAAGAGTCCAGAGGAAATAAAAAACATGAATGTCTAACGGAATGTGCATGTCGTATTATTATGGAAACAGAAACACTCTGAAGTCACGATTGTGGTAATAATCAAATTTTCTATGTGCAACCATGTACAATCCATTTATTTGGTGGAATCGGTTTAGATTAAACGAAAGACTACGTGTGTTAAGTACAAAAGGACTCCATGTCAAGCACGGCTCCAGCATTGGTTTTCCATATGCCAAGTAAAAAAAAAGCTCCGTGTCATGTCATGTACGGCTCCAGCATTCTTTCTTGGAAAGAACTGTGAGACATGTATGCATGGCTTTATAATTAGCAATCTGCATTTCTCAAAAAAGAAAGCGATCTGCAACCATCTTTTTGATTCCTTTTTCGTACATGCAAATGTCCATAGTAACATTTGACCAGGAATTATTTTTATTTGCAAGTTACATAGAAAATGTGTGAATTTAGAATAACATATAGTAGTGGAAAACAAAGGATGCACTCATTTGCCTTTCTGTTAAAATACAAATAAAAAGATTCTGTAAGAATGTTTTAAAGTGAGTACACATGTTTGTGTACATGTTTTATGAAACTTTAGAATGCGCTTTCATCTTCCCTATAACTGAGCTCTGTCGACACATTTGGGGTTTCCGCACAATATCATGGTATATTAGCGTCACTGGGTTATACTTTGTTTTGGCATGTACATTTTATGTAATGGAACTTTTCTTTTCAGTATAGGTATTGTTTTTCCATGAATAAGTTTGGCCTCCCGGAGACTCAATGGGTAAATAACTAAATATATGAACATGAGTATTGTCATGTTGTCCTGTAATATGTTTTCTGAAGCTCAATTAGTAAATATACAAAGGAGGATGAATATGTCAAGTTGTTATGTACTAATGTTTTTATTTTATTAATAGTGTGAGTACGTACGTATCAATGAAGGACTCCCGAATAATTTGACAAGAAAATTCAATATTAGTGTAACATAAAAATCCATCATATATTTTATCTGATCTGTACTTTATTGGAAAATATATCATTTCTATCACATGGCAACCAATATGCACTCATGCATGTTATTTGATGCAAGCATTTCAAATTTTATGTTAATTATTTTCCTATTTTAATTTCTAACAAATATTGCACGCACCCTGAAAAACATTATTGCGTACAACAACTGTTAATATGAGTTGAACTTATATAATTCTATATACAATAGGCTAGCCCGTGCATCGCACGGGTTGACGACTAGTAGAACTAATGTATTTTTAGTAAGTAAATTAATAAACTAGTTGAACTAGTTTAGTTTTAGTTGAACTAGTGTAGTAAGTAAATAAATATAACTAGTTGAACTACTTTATTTTTAGAAAGAACTAGTTTTTTTCTATTTATAGTAAGTTTATATTTAGTAAGAACTAGTTGAATTAATAGAACTAGTTGAACATGTCATATTTGTTGTTATTTTTTTAGTTTAAGCAATTATTCGGGATGTATTAGTGATAACTTATAGGGTTTTTGCTTTTGCAGAAATCAAGGAGCCCCTCCATCATCCCCGCCGTCGTCCCGTCACCGACCCCCTCCGACCTCGAGGTGAGACCTGCCAAATCTCCATGTATATCTTGTGTTGCTCATATACGATATGTGGTTGCCCAAGTGGCCGGTCATGTTCAGGTTACACCTCCGAGTGGCCTATATTTTGCCGGAGTGTTGATTAATTTCTGTTCCGACAAATTTCAAGCGCTCGATATGTCCTTTTTTAGCAAAGGTCATGCCGGATTTTTCCGTGAATTCTGGCATGACTTGTGCTAGAATATGTACAAGTTTAATCTTTGAATTATGAACGTAGGAAATGTCGTACTCGAACGACGACAGTCTCCCAGGGGAGTGCAGCTGGTGCCATGACGATCGAGGTATGTGCGACAGGTTCGTTGAGCTGGAAGAAGATCGGCGCTTCAGCATTAAGCTTGAGGAGACATTCGATGTTGAAATGGTACGCAACAACGACAAGTTCCTTTTTCGTAATTAAGCATGACTTCAACTATTTCAATGTCTAATTTTCATCTTTTACAATTCGATTAGCTTATCCCATGCCATGCAAGACGCTATGTCTTGGAGAGGATGGGTTTTGAAGACCATGAAAATTTTGAAACAAAAAAAAACACCTAAGGACCCATCATGATATGGAGTTTGAAGTAAACCTGTGCTCAGAGCATAACCCATTTTGGTTGTGAAAATTGGGAATCACTTTGCAAAATGTATGGTTTTTATGAGGGTATGATTGTCAGCATGGATCTTGGTGATCCTGACATTGAGCAAGACAATATAGACATTTGGGTCCTTGTTGATACGCTTCCAATTCTACCGCAATGTGAATTTCTCAAACATAGTTATTAACTAATTTATATTGTTTATATCAAAATAATTGACCGCTTATTTCCATTGACAGCTTATTTTGATTCTTCAAAGAATGTGCGGAAGATGGTAGACAAAACCCACTACACTGATGGCTCCGAATTAACTTATAAGGAGAAAAGTCATCTGATTGCTTATTGTACTTATCTTTAGGATTACAATACCTATTATCGAACTCCTCCAAATTATGGTGAATACGTGCCACTAGTGCACGTGTTGAACCACGGTAACTTCTATGGAGATACCTTGGTAAGATTTTTTACTATTACGACATCCGTGCATCTTTTGCATACTTCTAAAACTAGTACATCATTGCTAACTACGAAGTTATTACTATGTTTTCAACAGAAAATCCCGATGGATTGTGTGCCTCATCTGATGTATCTGAATGGTCGCTTTAGAGTTCTGAACATACTACCAGGTCAATCTAGGGAGCTCACCTGTGCATATAGGATTTCTAAAACCGGTGATCACATGCTCATCAAAGAATGGAAAAAATGTTTGGACATTCGCGAGGAGGTTCTTGGAAGTTACATTAAGCGAAAGGCAAGAATTGTAGACAGGATAATCTCCATTCTCCATAATGGAGAGTCAGGGGCTATCTTGTTTTTTGCTATTTTACCTTAGAGAATGTAGTAGGTCCTAAGACAATGTAGTAGGTCCTATGAGGTACAATATGATTATTATGTGGTACAATGTGTTAGAAGTGATGATGAGGAGTACTTGTGATTACGACTAGTGACCAATTTGCTATGTGATGTCATTGATGAAAACGATGATCTTGAGGAGGTGTATTATGATGATAAGTTGTTAATGATATGATGATGATATTTATTATATCATTGGGTGAAAGAACCGCGGATTAGTTTCATGTGGATGGACATCCACTTGAAACTAGTCCACGGTTCTTTCACCCCGTGATGTAATTACTCATTATGATGTAAAAACAATTTCTAAATTCCTGTTGTATGAAAACTTGTGTAAAGGTGTATCAATATAACATGAAATCAAAAAGGAATAAAATACGAAATAATAGTAGTAGCGCGGGAAGGGCGAAGCGCTACTACTAATTACCAATAGCGCCCCTCTGGCAAATCGCTACTACTAAGTCGATTTAGCAGTAGCGTGGGTTGAGGCACGCTACTGCTAAGCTTAAGTTGTAGCGCCGTACCAGTAGCGCCCCAGCCCGTGCTACTGATAGGCCTAAAACCCTCGCTGCTGCTAGGCTTATCCCTGGTAGTGTTATGCCTCCTTGTAGGTACATTGTGCTGATGCGTCCACTATCGCATGTCCTTATACTAACCTTTCGCTATTGTTAATGTAAGGGCGCATGTAAAATGAAGCAATCACATTGTTACCGTAGGGACATGTCTAACCAGTTATTGTTAATCCAATGTCTCCAGTGATAAGATGCAATTAAACTGTGTTACAAATGGCACTCCTGCTATTTTCCCTAGTATGATAAGTAAGTTGCTCCTTTACGCTGCTGCGTGTCCTGGTGTCCCCACGGTCCCATGCCCTTAAACCAACTCTTTAGCTGTTGTTGATTTACTGTGTCTGGTAAACAAGCAATGCCACCATCAAAGTAATCCCATATTTGAGGAATCTCATTGTTGATCGTAATGCTTCTGGTAACATGAAGCATTGCTGACGTTTTAAAATTTCTACTGTCCTCGCGTGATTGCCATGAACATAATTAAGATGCTTCTTCTCAATTTGTATATGTTTCGTATATTCTTATTGACCATCAACTGTTTACTTTCTATCTTTTTGTGTAGATATGGATATCCATTTCACCTTGTTGCTATTGAGACCTTTTGGTGAACGGCACAAAGCACTTTTTTTTGGAATGAGTGTCATGTGCGGTTCAACTAAAATGTCACGTGGGCAACATCTCTCAATTTTGGTGGAACTTCACAAAATGGTGATTGGAGTTTCCAAAATCTCTGGCAAGTTCTGCTAGTAATCTCGTGCAATATTTTATTAGCCTTTGCAAGATGAAGCCGTCACTGTCACCACAATGGCACTTTATTTTAGTGGAACTGCACAAAAGGATAAGAAAATTATAGTTGCACCTTACATGAGCCGGACAGCTAACCTTAATGTTCCTCAATTTTAGTGCAACTACTAAAGAAGAACCTGCTAGCTCACGAGAGCAAGTACTTCTTACTAGCTGAATGATGCAATCTTTGCTTCATTTCAGGTGAACTGCAGAAAAAGGCGCATGAATTGAATCATGGAGCTGGAGGTTGACCTCATCCTAGTGGAGCTGCAGGTTGAGTTCAAGGAGGCCCCTATTAAAGTGAAATCATGCTCTTCTTGTTTGTGCTGTGCAAACAAGAATACTCAACTACAGATGTTGTGACGGTCAAGAGCATTCGCCAAGTTCTTCGATTGTATGACATGGCTAGCCAAGATGGATTTAATCCCGATATTCACTTTATCAAAAGGCTCTAATGGGTTGGTTCTGAATCTTGCAAGCTGGGAATCAATGAGATGTGTAGGCATCTTTGTTGTACTTATTACTTGAATCTTATTTGTTGGTTCTGAATCTTGCAAGCTGGGAGTCAATGAGATGTCTAGGCATCTTTGTTGTACTTATTATTTGGATCTTATTTGTTGGTTCTGAATCTTGTAAGCTGGGAATCAATGAGATATGTAGGCATGTTTGTTGTACTTATTATTTGGATCTTATCTGTTTGTTCTGAATATTGCAAGATGGGAAACACGACATGATGACGCAGAGGACAACAACCATAACAAACAGTTCAAACTTGGTAGTATTATCTTTGTGAAACTGCGACAAATGTGATGATCGTGTGCATCCTAGAATAATAATTCTAATTGTTGTGTATGTTGATCCTCTGGCACTGATAGAACGAGCCAATTCATTGCTTGTTTTAAGTATAAATTTCTATTAAAGCTAATTAAATTTAAGTAAAGTGACCACTAACTCCTGTTATTACAGTACCAATACACACCCGCTTGTGAACCGACGTGTGGCCGGAGTAGGTTTCTTAATGAAGGCGTTTGAATGCGCTGAGGGTGCATCTTCTGCAGGCGTGCAGTGGACGAGGGAGGGGTAGTACCTGTTGTCGCCTGTACACACTCAGTTTACTGTTGAATCCAGTTCCCCAAGAGCAGAAAAACAAATTGTCGCCGCCTACACACTCGTTCACTCGAAGAGACTCCAATGGAGATCCGAGGGGTGAGCCTGCTGGATATGGACTTCGGCAAGGAGTTCCCTTTTGAGTTCGCCGTTCAGTCCTATGGTTGCACCAAGTTGAATGTGATGTACACCAACAATCCGGACTCGGTGAAGCTCTGCCTCGCCGAGTTCAAGCAGTACCTACAAGACGAGAAAGCACAAGGTTGCAGGACTAGACCTTGTGCCCATCCATTCATCTCCTGAAAGGGACCAGCGGATTGCCATCGCCCATGTATGTGTGCGGGACGAGGTTCTCATCTACCGGTTTTGTAGGGCCATCAGAGGTTCTGGAGCATTCGCCCGTTTCATCGGTAGACCCGACTGCACCTTCGCTATGGTGGAGAGAAGGATGAACGTGACGATTCGGCCATCTGGTGCAACAAGCTTGTCGACATCCAGAAGCAATACAAGATCATCAGCAACGGGCAGGAGGACTCCCTGGTTGACCTCGCTGAGACCATCATCGACCCCTGATACGCCAACATGAAAGAAGACAACGATACCAAGAACCTGAACACGTGGGAGGTACCTCTGAATCTAGCCTACATAACCTACGCGGCCAAGGACGCATACGCATGCTACGACATGTACAGGCAGATCTTGGACATGAGGGCGTGTCTGCTTCCCGTAACCGACGAGTACACGGACAGCCGCAACGTGATGATCAAGCATGCCAGGAAGGTCTAGATGTTGTACTTTATCTGTTTATAAGCACCTTTATCATCTGAGTGTTTCATGCATTAGCCTATGTGTCGTAATTATCTGTTTTGTTCGAAATATTTCTATTAAGAACCCGTTAACCTGATTGCTTTTATTAGTGGCTATTTGCTTATGTATGTAACTAGTTCACTCTTCCATTAAAAAAACTAGTTCACTCGGCTGCCGTGCTTTGAATCTCCTTCCTCCCAATATATTCCCCTCCTCAGGTGGACCCAGTAGGTCTCTGAATTTTCTCCCACTTTCTTTTTTGATGTAAACAGAGTTTTCTCCCAGTACTTTTCCCTAGAACCAACTCAACTGTCCCAGGTCTAGCCTAAAAAATAATAATACCCCAGTATTATTAACTCATCAAATTTAAATGATATTTTATTTTGTAAGTTGAAAGTTCTTACAAAATAATAATAATAATTATTTATATATAACTTGGCAAGTTAACTCCTAGTGATTGCGTACATAAGCTTGCAAAGATTTTACTGACCAATGCAGTAATAGACGTGCAATCATGTGTTTATGTTTTTATAACATTTCTCCGTCTAGCCCAACATGATATTTTCACCCAGCTCAGCAAGTCCGCGGATTTTGAGAAAAATGCAAATGGGATTTAAACGGGCTGCATAGATGCTACATCATTGTTTCACCCAGCCCACCAAAATGGACTAAAAAAAATAAATGGACTGGCTGACATGTGTGCCAGTAGGTCGAAGCCTAAGAAGGCGTTGGATTTACATCCAATGGCTGGCATTCTTCTTCAATCTCTCATCTTCTTCCCCCAGCGCTGCCGGGACCGCCTGCTCCAGCCTTCGGCGTCCAGTGGCATTGTTTTACGCTCCTCAGTAAAATGCTACCCCGCCGACGGCCAGGCCATCCCTCCACTCCGCACCTCCTTTTATTCTCTGCCGAGTGTAGGCCCACCACGCACCCGAACCAGTCAAGTATCCCACTCCTCTCCGTCTGTGACTCCACTGCTGCGTCTTCCCCATCTCCGGGTCATTCCAGTCTGGGGCCTCGCCATCGTCCATTGCCTCGGTGAGCTCGGCACGACATGGTCAACATACGAGAGTCATCGGAAGAGGACTGTACGTGGAGAGCCTGACGGCTGGGACCCACGAGGTCCATGGTCGCACGCAAGGAAAGTTCCTCCTTATTACGCAATGTACATGGACTGTACGTGGGAAGGGCTTATGTATTTCGTGAAACAAATGTTCCCCCCGCTGATAGGTCGGACCCACCAGCTATATCTTTGCACGCAAGGAAGTCCCTCCTTATTACGCACAAAAAATGAATACCCCTTGCTAGCTGGGACCCACCATACTGGGTGGCTAACTTGTGGGCCTACTAAGTTGACGGGGACGGAGGGCTTTGTCAACTTAGTCAATATGAACGATTCTAGCTCCAGTGACTGTACGATGTCCATCCAACGGCCATGGTGCTTCTTCAACCTCTGTCTTCTTGCTCCGCCGCACAAAGCAGTCGCGGGCGTGCAACGTGCTCCTGCTTCTCATGGTCGGCTGTGATGCCGCGGAGGCCTCACCGCCCCCTACTACTCCCACCGCTGGCCCAGGGCATCCCTCTACTCACCCACACCACCTGTTATTCTGCGGCGATGGCAGCCTCATGCCGCAGCTGAAACAGTGAACCCTCATACTCCTCTCCGCGTGGGCATCCACTGCCGCGTCTTCCCCGGCTCCATGTTGTCCCCTTCCTAGGCCTCGCCATCTTCCACCGCCTTGGTGCTCTCGGCACGGCGTGGTGATACGTCTCCAACTTATCTATAATTTTTGATTGTTCCATGCTATTATATTACCCCTTTTGGATGTTTATGGGCTTTATTTTACACATTTATATCATTTTTGGGACTAACCTACTAACCGGAGGCCCAACCCATATTGCTGTTTTTTTGCCTATTTCAGTATTTCGAAGAAAAGGAATATCAAACGGAGTCCAAACGGAATGAAACCTTCGGGAGCGTTATTTTGGAACAAATCTGCTCCGGAGAGCTTGGAGTGCAAGTCAAGAAGCCTCCGAGGGCCCCACAAGATAGGAGGGCACCCCCCTGTAGGGCACGCCCCCCTGTCTCATGGGCCCCTTGGGCGGCCACCGACGTAGTTCTTCCTCCTATATATACCTACAGACCCCGAAAACATCCAGGAGCACCACGAAACACAATTACCACCGCCGTAACCTTCTGTATCCGTGAGATCCCATCTTGGAGCCCTTGCTGGCACTTCTACATCAACATCCTTGCCCCTCCGATGAGTTGTGAGTAGTTTACCACAGACCTACGGGTCCATAGTTATTAGATAGATGGCTTCTTCTCTCTTTTTGGATCTCAATACAATGTTCTCCCCCTCTCTTGTGGAGATCTATTTGATGTAAACTCTTTTTGCGGTGTGTTTGTCCAGATACCATGAATTGTGGGTTTATGATGAAGTTTATCTATGAATAATATTTGAATCTTCTCTGAATTCTTTTATGTATGATTGAGTTATCTTTGCAAGTCTCTTCAAATTATCAGTTTGGTTTGGCCTACTAGATTGGTCTTTCTTGCCATGGGAGAAGTGCTTAGCTTTGGGTTCAGTCTTGCGGTGTTCTTACCCAGTGACAGAAAGGGTTTCAAGACACGTATTGTATTGTTGCCATCGAGGATAACAAGATGGGGTTTATATCATATTGATGTGTTTATCCCTCTACATCATGTCATCTTGCTTAATGCGTTGCTCTGTTCTTATGAACTTAATACTCTAGATGCATGCTGGATAGCGGTCGATGTGTGGAGTAATAGTAGTAGATGCAGGAAGGAGTCGGTCTACTTGTTATGGACGTGATGCCTATATACATGATCATGCCTAGATAATCTCATAACTATGCGCTTTTCTATCAATTGCTCGACAGTAATTTGTTCACCCACCGTAATACTTATGCTATCTTGAGAGAAGCCTCTAGTGAAACCTATGGCCCCCGGGTCTATCTCTTATCATATTTGCTTTCCATATATTTTATTTGCATCTTTACTTTTTGCATCTATATTACAAAATACCAAAAATATATTTATCTTATCATACTATCTTTATTAGATCTCACTTTCGCAAGTGGTCATGAAGGGATTGACAACCCCTTTTTTGCGTTGGTTGAAAGTTCTCAGTTTGTTTGTGTAGGTGCATGGGACTTTTGAGGAGCCTCCTACTGGATTGATACCTTGGTTCTCAAAAACTGAGGGAAATACTTATGCTACACTTTGCTGCATCACCCTCTCCTCTTCGAGGAAAACCAACGCAAGCTCAAGATGTAGCAAGAAGGATTTCTGGCGCCGTTGCCGAGGAGGTCTTCTCTCAAGTCAAGACATACCAAATACCCATCACAAACCCATCTCCCTCGCATTTACATTATTTGCCATTTGCCTCTCATTTTCCTCTCCCCCACTTCACCCTTGTCGTTTTATTCGCCCTCTCTTTCCCAATCTCCTCCTCTCTTTTTTCGCTTGCCGTTTTACTGCTTGCTCGTGTGTTAGTCCATTTACCTTGCCGTTATGGCTAGTCCTCCTATCTTTATTCTTACTCCCGAACATGAAATTCACAATTTTAAGAAAAAGGAAAGGGAAAGTTTAAAAGATGCTTGGCATAGAATTTGCAATGCCCAATATAAAGCTACTAGGAAGCTTGCTACTTCTGTTCTTCTCTGCAATTTTTATGTAGGCATTACTCCTTGGAATAGATGTGTTCTTGATATTGCTACCGGAGGTGATTTTATGAGTAGCCATACTTTTGATGCTTATAATGCTATGTTAGATTTGTTTGGCCCACCACCTCTTTTGGTTAATGGAACGGTTTTAACTCTAGAACATGTGATGCAACAACTTGATATTATTCAAAATAACATTGCCACTGTTGAGTTGATTGAAAATTTGGATAAAAAGATTCATAATCACATTACCCAATTTGGATCTAGGTTTGGAGTTACTTTGAAAAATCTTAAGGAAAAAGAACCTATAGTCAATGAAAAAATAGATCTAGACTCTTCTAGAATCAGCAAACTTGGGTTCCGTGTTTTCCCCCATCAAAAACACTCCAAAACCCCCTACTAAAATTGCCAAGTTTATTTATGTTCCTAAAAATAAGGGTGAATCTTCTAGTAAGGGAGATGCGGATCTCAAATCCATAAGTGTTGTTCCCAATTGCCTCTCTATAGTTTAGGAACCTTCTGCTACCAATGAATTTCATGAATTTTTGCCTAAAGGTTTATCCATTGCTAAAAGGGAAGAAATCCCTAGAGATCACAAGCCCTCTATTGATGAATTTAGTGCCAAAGATGGCACTAGTTAGATCTATCTTTGTTTTTATGCCTAGCTAGGGGCATTAAACGATAGCGCTAGTTGGGAGGCAACCCAATTTTTCTTTATGTTTTTTGCTTTTGCTCCTGTTTAGTAATAAATCTTGCATCTACCTTCTGTTTAGATGTGTTTTTATCTTTTAATTAGTGTTTGTGCCAAGTAGAACCTATAGGATAACCTACGATGATAGTTGATTTGATTCTGTTGAAAAACAGAAACTTTGCACGCACGAATAATATTTTGTTAAATCACAGGAACGTGCTTTTGCGTTGATTATTTTTGATTCTGTTCAATAAATAAATTACCCAGGACTTCCTATTTTGGTAGGATTTTTAGAGTTCCAGAAGTTTGCATTAGTTACAGATTGCTACAGACTTTTCTGTTTTTGACAGATTCTGTTTTTCGTGTGTTGTTTGCTTATTTCAATGTATCTATGGCTAGTAATTAGTTTCTAAACCATAAAGAAGTTAGAATACAGTAGGTTTAACACCAATATAAATAAAGAATGAGTTCATTGCAGTACCTTCATGTGGTGGTTTTGTTTTCTTTCACTAATGGAGCTTATAAGATTTCCTGTTGAGTTTTGTGTTGTGAAGTTTTCAAGTTTTGGGTAAAGCTTTTATGGACTATCTAATAAAGGGTGGCAAGAGCCTAAGCTTGGGGATGCACATGGCACCCCAAGATATTCAAGAATAGCCAAATGCCTAAGCTTGGGGATGCCCCGGGAAGGCATCCCCTCTTTCGTCTTTGTTCATTAGTAACTTTACTTGGAGCTATATTTTTATTCGGCACATGATATGTGTTTTGCTTGGAGCGTCGTGTATTATATTAGTCTTTGCTTTTTAGTTTACCACAATCATCCTTGATGTACACACCTTTTGGGAGAAGTCTATTTGATTAGAATTTGCTAGAATACTCTATGTGCTTCACTTATATCTTATGAGCTTGATAGTTTTTGCTCTAGTGCTTCACTTATATCTTTTGGAGCACGGTGGTGTCTTAATCTTGAAGAAATTGCTAGTCTCTCATGCTTCACTTATATCATTTTGAGAGTATTTTAGAACAGCATGGTATTTGTTATGATCATAAAGTTGGTCCTAAAATGATGAGCATCCAAGTTGGGTATAATAAAAACTATCATAGAAAGTGAATTGGATGCTATGATCAATTTGATGCTGGATAATTGTTTTGAGATATGGAGGTAGTGATATTAAAGTCATGCTAGTTGGGTGATTATGAATTTAAAGAATGCTTGTGTTGAAGCTTGTGATTCCCGTAGCATGCACGTATGGTGAACCGCTTTGTGATGAAGTTGGAGCACAATTTTATTTATTGATTGTCTTCCTTATGAGTGGCGGTCGGGAACGAGCGATGGTCTTTTCCTATCAAACTATCCCCCTAGGAGCATGCGCGTAGTACTTTGGTTTTTGATGACTTCTAAATTTTTGTAACAAGTATATGAGTTCTTTTGATTAATGTTGAGTCCATGGATTATACGCACTCTTTAACCCTTCCACCATTGCTAGCCTCTCTTGTACCGCGCAACTTTCGCTGGTACCATACACCCACCATTTACCTTCCTCAAAACAGCCATCATACCTACCTATTATGGCATTTCCATAGCCATTCCGAGATATATTGCCATGCAAATTTCCACCGTTCCGTTCATATGACACACATTACTTTTGTCATATTTCTTTTTGCATGATCATGTAGTTGACATTGTATTTGTGGCAAGGCCACCTTCATAATTTTCATACATGTCGCTCTTGATTCATTGCATATCCCGGTACACCGCCGGAGGCATTCATATAGAGTCATATCTTGTTCTAGCTTTGAGTTGTAAATCCATAAAAGTGTGATGATCTTCATTATTAGAGCATTGTCCTAGTGAGGAAATTAAGGATGATGAACACTATGATTCCCCCACAAGTCGGGATGAGACTTCGGACTTTACAAAGCAAAAAAAAAGACAGGCCAAAAGAAAAAAAAGAAGGCCAAAGAAAAAAAGGAAAAAAAAGAAAGAAAAAAAAATAAAATGAGAGAAAAAGAGAGAAGGGACAATGCTACTATCTCTTTTTCCACACTTGTGCTTCAAAATAGCACCATGATCTTCATGATAGAGAGTCTCATATGTTGTCACTTTCATATACTAGTAAGAATTTTTAATTATAGAACTTGGCTTGTATATTCCAATGATGGGCTTCCTCAAAAGTGCCCTAGATCTTCGTGAGCAAGCAAGTTGGATGCACCCCACTTAGTTTCTTTTATTGAGCTTTCATGCATTTATAGCTCTAGTGCATCCGTTGCATGGCAATCCCTACTCACTCACATTGATATCTATTAATGGGCATCTCCATAGCCCGTTGATATGCCTAGTTGATGTGAGACTATCTTCTCCTTTTTGTCTTCTCCGCAACCACCATTCTATTCCACATATAGTGCTATGTCCATGGCTCACGCTCATGTATTGCGTGAAAGTTGAAAAAGTTTGAGATTATTAAAGTATGAAACAATTTCTTGGCTTGTCATCGGGGTTGTGCATGATTAAATACTTTGTGTGATGAAGATAGAGCATAGCCAGACTATATGATTTTGTAGGGATAACTTTCTTTAGCCATGTTATTTTGAGAAGACATGATTACTTTGACTAGTATGCTTGAAGTATTACTATTTCTTATGTCAATATGAACTTTTATTTTGTATTCATTTGGATCTGAACATTCATGCCACAATAAAGAAAAATACATTATGAATTATGCTAGGTAACAATCCACATCAAAAATTTCTTTTTTATCATTTACCTACTCGAGAACGAGCATGAATTAAGCTTGGGGATGCTTGATACGTCTCCAACATATCTATAATTTTTTATTGTTCCATGCTATTATATTACCCCTTTTGGATGTTTATGGGCTTTATTTTACACATTTATACCATTTTTGGCACTAACCTACTAACCGGAGGCCCAGCCCATATTGCTGTTTTTTTGCCTATTTTAGTGTTTCGAAGAAAAGGAATATCAAACGGAGTCCAAACGGAATGAAACCTTTGGGAGCGTTATTTTTGGAACAAATCTGATCCGGAGAGCTTGGAGTGCAAGTCAAGAAGCCTCCGAGGGGCCCACGAGATAGGAGGGCATGCCTCCCCTGTAGGGTGCGCCCCCCTGTCTCGTGGGCCCCTCGGGCGGCCACCGACGTACTTCTTCCTCCTATATATACCTACGGACCCCGAAAACATCCAGGAGCACCACGAAACACAATTTCCACCGCCGTAACCTTCTGTATCCGCGAGATCCCATCTTGGAGCCCTTGTCGGCACTCTGACAGAGGGGGAAGCAACCATGGAGGGCCTCTACAACAACATCCTTACCCCTTCGATGAGTTGTGAGTAGTTTACCACAGACCTACGGGTCCATAGTTATTAGCTAGATGGATTCTTCTCTCTTTTTGGATCTCAATACAATGCTCTCCCCCTCTCTTGTGGAGACCTATTCGATGTAAACTCTTTTTGCGGTGTGTTTGTCGAGATCCGATGAATTGTGGGTTTATGATCAAGTTTATCTATGAATAATATTTGAATCTTCTCTGAATTCTTTTATGTATGATTGAGTTATCTTTGCAAGTCTCTTCGAATTATCAGTTTGGTTTGGCCTACTAGATTGGTATTTCTTGCCACGAGAGAAGTGCTTAGCTTTGGGTTCAATCTTGCTGTGTTCTTACCCAGTGACAAAAAGGGTTGCAAGACACGTATTGTATCGTTGCCATTGAGGATAACAAGATGGGGTTTATATCATATTGCATGCGTTTATCCCTCTACATCATGTCATCATGCTTAATGCATTGCTCTGTTCTTATGAACTTAATACCCTAGATGCATGCTGGATAGCGGTCGATGTGTGGAGTAATAGTAGTAGATGCAGGTAGGAGTCGGTCTACTTGTTATGGACACGAAGCCTGTATACATAAGCATGCCTAGATAATCTCATAACTATGCGCTTTTCTATCATTTGCTCGACAGTAATTTGTTCACCCACCGTAATACTTATGCTATCTTGAGAGAAGCCTCTAGTGAAACCTATGGCCCCCGGGTCTATCTCTTATCATATTTGCTTTCCATCTACTTTATTTGCATCTTTACTTTTTGCATCTATATTACAAAATACCAAAAATATATTTATCTTATCATACTATCTTTATTAGATCTCACTTCCGCAAGTGGTCGTGAAGGGATTGACAACCCCTTTATTGCGTTGGTTGCGAGTTCTCAGTTTGTTTGTGTAGGTGCGTGGGACTTTTGAGGAGCCTCCTACTGGATTGATACCTTGGTTCTCAAAAACTAAGGGAAATACTTACACTACACTTTGCTGCATCACCCTCTCCTCTTCGAGGAAAACCAACGCAAGCTCAATACGTAGCACGTGGTCAATGTGGTCAACGACCGACTTCCATCGGAAGAGTACTGTACGTGGAGAGGCTGACAGCTGGGTCCACGGCCACAGCTGGGTCCACGGCCACAGCCCAGTTTTTTTGTGATTTGCCAAGTCACTTTGTCAGGCCTGTTGGGCTACAAATCTTCCAAGACGAAGAGAGCTTCATTCGGCTGGCCGAGAAAATGGCCTATCAGTAATGAGAAATGGGATGTGCATTTTTAAACACATCAAACCGGCAATTAGTTTCAAATTTATTTTTTGATTTCAAGATTTTAAATTGCATTTATTTTTATGCGTGGACAATTTTTTGGATTTTATATTGATATACATTTATTTTTACAATTATTTTGAATGTGACTCGAAATTTCGGGATTAAAAATAGTTCGGACCGCACCGAAATATGCAAAATTTCATATCATTTTTTAACCGTAGCCACAATATGGGCTGTAATGCTAACAAAAAGAATATGGGCTCCAAAAAACCTTAATATTAGCAAATGGGCTGTAAATTATTAGAAAATAATGGTAGATGGGATGTATGCTGTTTTCCACAGGGTTGAGGCTTTCTAAAAAAAGGTTGACGCACAAGCAGTGACTGTTGATTTCCATCCAACGGCCGTCGTGCTTCTCCAATCTGTGCTCTTCCTCCTCCAACCGCCCAAACTAGCGCCGGTCGTGCCTCGTTCTCCTGCCTCCCGTGGCCGACTGTGCTGCCGTGGAGGCCTCACCGCCCCTACTACTCCCACCGCTGGCCAGACCATCCCTCCACTCACCCACACCCCCTGTTATTTTGCAGCGACGGCAGCCTCACATCGCAGCCGAACCAGTGAACCCTCGTATTGCTCTCCGCGTGGGCATCCACTACCACGACCTCCCATGCTCTGTGTCGTCCCCTTCCTAGGCCTCGCCGTCGTCCACCGCCGTGGTGCTCTCGGCGCGGCGTGGTCAACATGGTCAAGGAACGACTTCCATTAGACGTGGACTATACGTGGACAGGCTGACAGCTGGGTCCACGGCTGCAGCAAGGAAGTGCCTCCTTATTACGCGGAAAATAACTATTCCTCCACCTGACAGCTGGGACCCACCGGACGGGCCACTGTATTTCATCAAAAAAAATGTTTCCCCCTGACTGCCGGGACCCACCAGCTATATCTTCGCACGCAAGGAAGTGCGTCCGGGCGAAAAGAAAACGATTCGCCCCCCTGACAGTTGGATCCACCAGCTACATCTTTGCACGCAAGGAAGTGCCTGACAGTTGGGACCCACCTGGTCGAAGTGTACGTAGCGTTGTCATTCTGGTCGCGAATGTGTATGTACATACTGGTGGATGTAGAGGTGCGCATGTGTCGTAGTAGAGGCACGCACGTAGCATGTACACGTACGTACAGCGGCCAGTGTGCAAGAAAGAAAATACGGCCACGTATGTGTACATACGGGCGGGGCCTCGAATGCCTACTTGCGCATACGTATGGCCAGGGCTCGTGTACATGGCTGGGTCGGAACGGAGAAACTGCGTCGTCGTCGCGTTCATGGGGAGGCAACGGAATGCGTCGTGTTCATCGGGAGGCAATGGAATGCGTCGTGTTCATCGAGAGGCAACGGAGCGCATGGGAGCCAACCGGCTCGGATGGAACAGGTGATGGAAACGAGGCCTGGCGTACTGCAGAACGGAGGAAACGGCCTTGTGTTCGACTGGCCACGTTTGAAACGGGATCCTGTTCATCGGGAGGGGTCTGGCGTACCACAAAACAAAGGAAACGGACCTCCTACGGTCGAAACGGGGGTCCTGTTAATCAGGAGGGGTGTGGCGTACCGCAAAATGAACGAAACGGACTTGTGTTGGAGCGCTACGGTCGAAACAGGGGTCCTGTTCATCGGGAGGGGTGTGGAGTACCGCAAAACGGGACTCCACGGGATACTGTTCATCTCCACCACCGACCTCGCCTCCACGGGCTACCGCCGACCTCCTCCAGCCACCACGGGCTCCTGTTCATCCAGCTTCCACCGTGTGCTACTCCACGGGCTCCTGTTCAACCACACTTCCACGGGGTCGTCCTGTTCATCCAGCCCTCCATGGGGTCGTCCTATTCATCCAGCCCTCCACAGGGTCCTATTCATCCAGCCCCAACCGGCTCGATCGATTGGGGTCATGTTCATCCTGAGGCAACGCCACGGGGTCCTGTTCATCCACCCCCACCACTCACTGTTCATCCACCCCCCCCCCAACGCTCACTGTTCATCCAGAGATGGCATCGATCGACTTTAGTTAGCAGCAGTAGCGAAGGAATCGCTCGATCGGGTTCAGTAAACAGCCATCGATCGATCACTCGGGTTCAGTAACACGTAGCCAGTAGTGCAATCGCTCGGGTTCAGTTAGACCCCAACGCCTTGCTCGCATTCAGTTAGAGCCAACGCCTCGCACACACGCGCGTACGTGTATGAGAGAAACGTGCATCGCTCGGCCCCCGACCACCCACCGTAACCGGGAACTCCCTGAAATTTTCCTTGTCCTCGCTTCTACCATGGTTTTTTCCGTCATGGATGGCCCAAAGAATGTCATGCAGCTACGTCTCCGGCCCACCCAGGATGAAAAGCCCATTTTTTTCATACAAGTAGGAGCCCACCACATCTATGATGATACCGGGTTTTGTCAAAATTATCGTCATAGAAGTGTCATAAGTACGATAGAAAAAATTCATTCGACCCAAAATGTCACAGATGTGTCTTTTTTTTGTAGTGTTAATAGGTTTGTCCGAAAAAATGCCCTAAAATGATATAAATATGTAGTAGAAACATGTAGTAATGATATAAAATAGGCAAGGATCAATAAAAAAATACAGATACGTGAGACACTTATCAATAAATTAGAGTATGGATCAATTAAAAGCCCCTAAGAAATGGTTCATGTTTTTGTGAAAATTATTTTCCTGATCATATGCAACAAGCTGCCTTGCAGAATATCTATAACAACACGCAACTTGACGAAGAGATCTCCCTCAAGCTCACTTCTTAGAGTTAGTCCTGGGCATGATATACAAAATAATGATCTACTTGATATGTTCTATAGTGAACTAACTATTGAATCTAGTTTGGACATACCTAGATAGTTGTGCTGATTGTATTTTGAGGGAAAACTATGGAACAAACTGATGAATTATTAGCTAACATGTACCTCCTTCTCCAACACCAACACCGAGAAGAGGGGTATTATTTTCCTTAACCCTGAAGATATGCAAAAAGCTAAGAAGGTCCATTAAAGAGAAAGGTATAAATGCTGAAGATGTTAGAAGTTACCTCATATTGAAAAACTTGTGAACCTACCCCTCGCCTGATATTCCTTATGGTAAGCCTCCTGATCAATGTTTTGATGAGATTGGTAATGTTCTTCTTAAACAACAACACTTTGATATGCAAATACAAAGGCAATTATATGAGAATGCAAATATCATGTTGTTTTAGAAAAAACTAGTAATGGTGTTAAAGGTCTTGTTAAGCATTTCATACAAGGTCCCCCCACAAAAAAAGAGGTTTTTATACAAGGTCGTACGACGCCTTCCTTGTTCGCGGAAGGTTCTCGAAGTCAGAACAGAGAGCGCGCTCCTCCGTCCCAAAAAATAGAAAAGAGCACGCTCCTCCTTCTCGGCCGCTCACTAGCAGCCCGCCGCCCCACCTCCTCGCCGCCCTTATTTTCTTCGGCAACTGCATTCCCCAGTGATGACAGCGTCAACTTTGAGTTAGTGCCCCTCTAATCCCCCACTTCCCTTACTTTTTCTGCCCTCTCCATTTGGCTCCGCCCCTCCGACGCCTCCGTGATCACGCTAATTTAGATATCTTGTGGGGAAAACTATGAAGAGAAATGCAGCGAACCCAACCTAATTAGGTTTATGAGAAACCACGATGTTGATGTGCTTCACTGGGTCTCTTTGCTTGCTTTTTCTTGCAATTCCCAGCCCCGGTCCGTCTTCTTTTGTGTCCAAAAGCTGGGGTTCTTGCCGCTATGGAGTTCTTTCTTGGCGAGATAATCTTTGATGCGAATCGCTTAAAATTTTGGCAAGTTTCATTTTATTGTTGGCAAGGCAAGCGGGGATTCTTGCTGCTAAATCCCTTAAATCTTGGGTACGAAAATCTTTAACCTGTGGTGAATCTATTTTGTCAATCCCAGTTCGTCTCCTTCAGTGTTGCCATCCGAGGGTTCTTGTTGTTCTCTCTTGTGTAGGATTTGTTGGAATTTGATCTCAGGTAACAAACCGAGAGAAATTAGGAGGTCTTTCACCCCACACATTTCATGTAGGAGCCTTGATCGGAGGCCTCTAAAGCAACAACTTTGGACCCGGTCCCCGTCCCCAGCACTTGATATAAAAGAAAAGAAAAGGATAGCACGTAAGTGAGGCCAACAGAAACCATGGCTATCGACCAAACTGCCCGATCCTAAAGTTGTGCTAGGGGCTGGAAGACCGATGTTTACCGGCGGCCACCAGGAGAGGAGTGCTGCCAGCATCCATGGGCTTCTTCTTCGACTGCGGCGATGCTGCATCCCTACTGCCATCTACCTTGCTGCTGCTTTTCTCATCTGAAGGATTCCAAATCTCTGGAGACTCACGGCACCCTGCAAGGATTATCCAATAATGATTTCTACAAGTTAAGGTCAGTCCCAAATTTTTATTATAAGAGGTGTTCTAATCTGGAGATAAAGATCCTATAATGTTACCCAAAATAATTATACTCTAACATTGGTCTCATGAGGATGATTGATCTCTATTTAGAACCCTAACTAGACCATGTTAAATCTTAATTATTAATGTCATGGTCTAACTTTTTGTATTAGTGCTACTAACTGGTCATGATTAGATTATAACACTTTACTGTTAGCACATTAGGATTATGTGTTAAGATCAAATTATGCGGGCTTAAGATTAATGTTTAATGATTAAAGTATAAGACTCTCTCTTAAGTTGTGGATCTATGTTTAGGGTTAATTGCTTCGGTTAAGATTCTAATCCTTATTGGTTAGTGTTAATTCGATGGTGATGATGTTCAACGGTTAGATTAATTGAGCCATGCTTCCGCATTATGTTTATCTTTCAACTAGCCACGTTTAAGCAATCAGAAGGAGGGGAATTGCAAACTCCGAAAAATCCCAAATTTGAAACCCTAAAACTAGAAATTCCCCAAATCAGTACCCAAAAATGAGAAAAAGAAGAGCATTTGGGGCACACCTCATGACGTCGCGCCGGTGCACCATCGGGATCCCGACGCCGGTGACGCTGTCGTCTCCCGGGACGATGTGCTGAAAGAATCAGCCGCCGCTGAGGTGCTAAAGGACGACGCGCCGAGTGTTTAGAGCCGCCGGCGCCGCTGTTATGGATGTGCGCATGTGAGGCCATCAGCGTGCATGTCGCCATCGCCCCCTAAATCCGCGAAGGCCGGTGTATCCCTCCCCACCATACGAATCGCAGGGCGCGCACAGACGCAGAGGCTTCATTCGACGGCAAAGCGCGCGGGATCCAATCCACTGCACGCTTGGCCGACAAGCGGAGCTCTTGCGTCGCCATGGCTGGCGAGCTCATCGAGCCGCTGCTGTTGCCCCTCTGTACGAGAGCGAGAAATCCGGGGGAGGAGGAGGTCAAATGACCTAGGGTTAGCTCGGAAGGAATTTTTTGTTCCTTTCAGGAGCGATGTCGGCCATCCGTTTCGATTGGACGGTTCACAACGAATCGCGGCTCCGAGCAGGCCATCGGGAGCCATATGGGCTGTATTCACGGCCGAACTGTGGCACAAGTTGCCTCGGCCCACCAGAAATGTTTTTTATTTTTGCGTGTAGCTGCTAGGCTACTGGGCTTACTTTGGTTACCCGTGGGTATTTTTGGGCCAATTTTTCTAGAAGTTTTCTGTATTTTTGGCAGTGCGTTTAAGAATTTTTTTTTGGTTGGGTTTCCACTCTAATAAATTTAAGAGCTTCCAGAAAATGTGTTAAAGATTTTTCTTATGTCATCTTTCAAGAAATTATTATTTATGTCATTTTATGGAATCCTTCAATGATGATAACATTTTGTTAATAGAATGTCGTGGGTTGTTATGGGCATTTTATGAAGTTTTAGTGCACTAGTTAAGTTTATAGTTATGTTTATGCACTAATAAGTTAGAAATTGCAAATAATTATGTTTAAATTTTTTGAATAGAATTGTGCCAAAGGGAATTTTATTTGGAAATTTAATGTGACATTAATGTTGATGACATCTTAATGACACCTTTTATGATGATCATTTTTTCGGTGTCATTTCAGTGATGAAATTAATGTGAACCACTCATTGAATTTTCTGAATATTATATTTTAAAATTTTAATTGAGTGTGAATTTTACGTTGATGCCATACTTATGGCATTTTTTAATGATGTGATCATCACTAAAGGATTGAGGCCACCTCAAGAAAAATGTTAATGGTCGCGTGGTGTGGTTTTCCATACCTCACTGTGCATCTAATAATGTTGGGCTAGTGTTCTCGTTGATAAATACTAAATATTATGTTTGTTCATTTTATATTGTATAATAAAAATATGCACTATTGAAATGAGCAAAAATGGACCATCGTATTGATAAAATTATGGTTGATTCTGTAAACACAGAAAATTTGTTTAAAGAACTTTATGTGATATGCAAAATCATAGTCATTATATGACATTTTTTTAAATACATCCAAAGTACTTGTTGCCTTTTATCTGACCGTTATAGTTTACCAAATATTATTATTTGGTGAATCCTTGTGTAAATTTATGTCCAAATTTCACTTTTTGGGTAATCTTATGATATCTTGACGATAATGTTAATGTCTTTTTTACTATGAATGTCAATTTCAATGTTTACTCAGTGACAAAGACATTTATTTTTTTATGTTAAATATATCCTTTTTCATTTATGTCTTTGACAATATTTTTATGATATTTTTGACACTTAATTCACTATTATTATCAGTGTTAACTTTAATGACAAAAGGTATCATTGTGTATGATGGCAAACATGGTTTTATGTTGTTTCTTTATGGTAATTTTAGCTATTAGTTTGGCTAAAGTTCTTGCTCGTAATTATGTGATTGTATGTCTCTCTAATCAAAATGGAACCAACGAGAAGTTATGATTAGAGATTCAATAAAAAAGGTTATAATGGCATATTATAAATGCTGACCAATGTTGATTATTTTCATGAATATGGATTAAGCATCTCTTTGATTCATTTCATTGCATGGTTAATTCATGCTTGATTTTTTTGTGATGCTCGTAATGTTTTCTCCTTTACATATAGCAATGAACATTAATAATGATGCCAAATTCCATTTTGGCATAGCCAAACCTTATGTAAATAACTTTCTCGTATAAAGAGTGGAGATCATTGTCTCATGTAAGGAATCTCCCAACGATTTATGCCACTAAGGTTGAAGGATATTAATCATGATGATAAGGCGGACATTTGGAGAGGTCTTAAGATGCATGTGCTATCATGCACATTACTAATGCAATGGAGTTTAAAGTCAAAGCTATTGGATTATTTCACTAGGATTTGGATATGCTTAATTCTCCATCTAATTGATGATGTTTGTTCATGCTCCTAGTTATTGGAGAAACTTATCTTTTGTCTCTCGAACAGATGACATGATTTTGTATGATATCAAGTCAGCTCTTATTATGTAATGTTAGTCCCACCCTAGGGTGAGACCAGCATGTTTTTCGAATGGATCATTTGTAAAGATTATGTGTTACATTACAATTAAAGATGTAAGAGAAGTGTAAATAATGAGAGCTCATTTAAATTGTGGTTTTAGACCACATTTCTAGGGGGAGAATGGAAGTCTCATTTAATATGAGCTATCACGTTCACTTCTCCTACTTAGATCCAAATATGTATGTTAATTCTCTAATTAAATATAGAACCAACGAGAAGTCCTGGTTGGAGAATGTATGAAAAAGCACATACTAATGTTGGTTCTCTAATTAAGATGCAACAAGTCTTATTTAGAAGAATGAATAAATATTACTCCTTTTATCATGTTATATATAATGTGTACTTAATCCCTTATGAGCATTATGAAGCGCACATGAATGCTAAAGTGAAGCTTGCTAGCCTAATGACCATCATGATGTAACATGTCGATTATATATATGACCAATGTCATTTATAATCATATTTCACACTTCACTCAAGTGACAAGTTTATCAGTATCATGTGGCTTCTCGTTTATAATCATTTCTCACAATCCATTAAGTTCTTTTCCATCTTCAGCACAACGGTGTTGTGGTTTAGAACTGAAATGATTATTATCAAGATATTGGATATATTTTCCATTTTTCAAATAAAGTGACCATCAGAGAACTTGAGCGTATGAACATGAATCTTAAGGATAACTCCATTAGATATTTGTTCATATGCATTAGGTGATTTGAGAAGAAATGCATATTTGCAACACGTAATGTTGAGACTTATCAATTTCCATGTGATCAAAATGTGTGTGAATGATCATCTTAGAGGCTTGTGTGATAATGAGCTCTAATGATGTATGGAACTCAATATAGTTTCCACAGTGAGTTGTTTTGACGTTGGTGTTATTATTATAACATGCTCTTGTGGTGACTAAGTTGAGAATATATGTATGACTTAACCGCAAGGTTTCGTCAAATAGGTGAAGTTAACACAAGGTCTGTTGCCTCAAAAAATTCAACTATGAAAGAAGAAGAGCGTTGGGGCACTCATACCATAAACCAGGGGGAGTAAGTATACTTGAGAAGATGGAATGTTTTTGGCGGGCCAAGAATTTTCTATCTTCTATTTATGAAAAGGATCTTGGTCATGCCCTATACTTTGTTTGTATCGAGTTTCTCCAAGATATAAGTCGAAAAGGGGTATAAGTTTTATTATGTGGACATACGTCGGTAGAGTATGAAAGAAAAATATCATGTGGTAGTACTATTTTCGCACTTGCTACTAAAGTCAAGGGCAATAAAAGTGGACATCTTAGTGTCCAAGGAACCATTATGAACCATATAGCCCATATTAGTTCCTTATGCTTCAACTGTCAGAAGCAATGTAAGTATTCAAGTATGAATGTGCCCTATTTATGATCGTGATAATTGGCAAATGTATAAGTCTAGAAATAGACCACTCGAAAGGCCGCCGAAAAGTCTTTGCAGTAAATCAAGGCACTAAAGTTTCATGCTCACTACTAAGAAGTCTGGTAACCTCAATACCGTAGGTTATTCAGACATTTTTTACGAGGTGTGTGGATATTGAGTTTCCACGTTACGTCACATCCCCACCCTCGCATATGGAGCTATATCGTGGAAAAGCCCCGTAATGACACTGATGGCATTAGTAAAGATGTAGTTTATTGTGTGGCATGTTAAGAGGCTACTGAGCAGGTTATATTTCAACTAAGTTTTATTCCCGAAATTATGGTGGTAGACAGCATTTCTAAACTACCTACTGCAATATGAATATGCAGTTTTCTATGCGAGTAACAACAAGTCAAATGGCGTTGCCAAAACCATTGACAATATGTTTTGTGTTGTGAAAGATAGAATCCAGGATCAAGCTATTGAAGTTGAGTGTATGAGTACATCTGAATGTTTTACGGGTCCGATTATCAAAGACTTACCACCCAATTGAATGATTATGTTGCTAGCATGGGTTGTTGGAAAGTCTTGTTGATCCTGGAAATAAGGACCGTTGAATAATCCAACTCCCATAGAGCATTATCTTTTCCATTTCAAGATAGAATGATATACTATAAGTACTGAGGTCCAATGTCATTTGATAGGTCACTGTGACACCTTACTTTGGTATGTTATTTCTGTTACGAGTGGGTTTATGATGTTTGTTAACCTTACGATCAAGGGGGGGGGGGGAATGTTGGAATTTGATCTCAGGTAACAACGCGAGAGAAATCAGGAGGTTTTTCACCCCACACCTTTCATGTAGGAGCCTTGATCGAAGGCCTCTAAACCAACAACTTTGCACTCGGTCCCCGGCCCCAACACTTGATATAAAAGAAAAGAAAAGGATAGCACGTAAGTGAAGCTAACAGAAACCGTGGCTATCGACCAAACTGCCCGATCCTAAAGTTGCACTAGGGGCTGGAAGACTGATGTCTACCAGCGGCCACCAGGAGAGGAGTGTTGCCGGCATCCATGGTCTTCTTCTTCGACTGCAGCGCTGCTGCATCCCTGCTACCATCTACCTTGCTGCTGCTTTTCTCATCCGAAGGATTCCATATCTCTGGAGACTCACGGCAGCCTGCAAGGATTATCCAATAATGATTTCTGCAAGTTAAGGTCAGTCCCAAATTTTTAGTATAAGAGGTGTTCTAATCTGAGATCAAGATCCTATAATGTTACCCAAAAGAACTATACTCTAACAGGATTATCTTCGCTCTCTGGGCACAACACTATTATTTCTCTGCAGTAGCATCTCCGTACTATAGATTTATCACTAGAGGTACAAGGTTTATGCTTTATTCTGTGTGTTGATTGGGTATTTACCCCTCTTGTCTTCGTTCTAACTTATCTGCAATGGGTGGTAAGAAATGCAGCTCTGATGAAACCATGATTTTGGTGTTGTCTTCCCCTGTGATGATTTTCTCCTAAATGGGTTATCTTAGCAATTTAGGGAGACTCTGTCAAAATCAGTGGTCACCTTGTGTGTTGGGTTACAGGATAAAGCTGAAATTCAGCTAGGACTTTATTTCTATGAGCTCTTATCATTGGCATTTGGCTGGATTCTGCTTCTTTTGCAGCACTGAATACAACAAAGCAGTTTTATGTGAAACTAATGATATACATGCAATGCAGTGAATGTTAAATCTTAGTGATAGACTGATAGTCAACATTGTGCACTTTATCATGTTTTAATTTTTGGTATATGGATATATGGGATACAGGGACAGTAACCAAGAAAGTCTCACATGGTTATTATTGTTTCCATCCTGCTTCATAACTCCTAGTAAAAGTACATCTGAGGTTTGTTTGCTTACTAGTATAGGACAATTAGCTACAATAAAGAGGATCAAGTTTTGTATTGTTTAAGTGTGCTATCTCAATATCATGTTTCTTGGAACAACCTCTCCTTATCCTATCAATAACATCCGGCAACTCACAGCACTAAATTCTTCAAGTGACAGATGCGTCTAGTAGTAATGGTGTCTAGCAACATATTAGTTGAATAATATGGGCATATATATGCCTCAGCTCCAATCTTAAGTGTAGATATTCATCAGAAGAATTCAGTAATTAGCGTGAGATCTAACCCACAGCTTCATAATTCATGTTATATACATTTTGGTTGGGATTTTGGATCATACTAATTTAGCCGAGTTCACGCACTGAGTGCAGCATTGATTTAAATTTATTAGTAGATAACTATAGTCCTAACAAAGGCACAATTGCAGTTGCAGGTCTGTAGAACAGACCCATGTGTTTATGTCTTAATAATGTACTGATTTCTTATATTGGCATGGAATAGCTAGCATGCTGGTGGTTTGTGCAGAGAACAGTATGAGATAACCGTTGTGAAATCATGCCGGATTTTACTGAACTCTATAATCTTTATTGTAGGTGAATATTGTAATCTCGGGAGGACCTTTCAAGCTCATACCAGTGCTGAAGTACAGACTATCAATGATGATTTCTTAATGGAAGCTACATCACATCTAATCATGTACAATTCTGAGATTAGGGATGACAAGGGAGCACTGGATGTTGCGAATGCCACTGAACACTATTCTTCAGTCCATCCCAGGTTATATGTGTTGAAATATATTGCCCGCCTCCCTCCATCAGTTCAGACTTTTGGATGAGTTGGCTGGAGCATAAATTCAATATGGTATCTGAGCCAAGAGGTCTTTAGTTCAAGACCCTGTCAATGCATTATTAAATAAAACGATTCTGCGGCCTACATCGATCCCACGTCTAAGGACTAATATAGCCTAGACGTGAGGGGGAGTATTGAAATATATTGCCCGCCGCCCTCCATCAGTTTGGACTTTTGGATGAGTTGCCTGGAGCATGAATTCAATATGGTATCCAAGCCAAGAGGTCTTGAGTTCAAGACCCTGTCAACACAGTATTAAATAAAACGATTCTGCGGCCTACATCGATCCCACGCTAAGGACTAAAATAGCCTAGACATGAGGGGGGTGTTGAAATATATTGCCAATTCAATAATATGGATACAACAGAGCTTTACCATCTGAAAGGGCTTATACTATGCAATGCAATCAATTCTTCAAAAGGAGGGTTGTGCCGATAAAAGGTAATATGGAAACATTTTGTATGTGCAAGGGCTCGTGAATGGAACTGCACTTCATCGTGCGATGACCCTGAAGAAATGTTGCATGGTGGAAGAAGGGTGTGTGTAACCAAGACAACAAGTATTGCCCAATCTCCTCATTGCCTCGACTGGGAGTTCAAGACCAGGGGGAGGGGTACACAAAGTTTGTGTATGGGTATGTTTCTGTTCTTTTGTGGATTTACAGTAATAAATACATGTGACTTGTGAATTTTAATCAATGGGTTGTGCTCTTTTAGCAAATCATTCCAAGTTATTATCTTATCAAAATATTGCAAACTTCCAGGCCCCAGAAAACTATAGCCCAACACCCAGCACCCCATCCTGAGGCTCCTCTGATCACACTTCCTGCAACAAAAGTTTGGGAAAAAGAAATATGTGGCCCAGTGTTGTTTCTTTCCAACTTTGCACACTCTCGCATGTGTTGTTTCTTACCGTATAGGAGAAGCACTTGCTAGAGAGATGACATGCAAATAGATATCGATGATGTTCTATACTCGAGTGGAGAGTGGTTTTTTCTAAGAGAAGACAGAACAATCTTTCTTTGGGATGTTACCATGGAGCAGAAGTGGGTAATATCAAAAGTGGAAGAGATAGTTCATCAAGGCTACTTTACTGGAAAACCACCTTTTGATGTCACAATAGTTTTGGCACAGCAGGACCCACCAGAGAATGGTGTGCAAGCTATTACTAGTATTTGGCTTAGAACAACCGAGCTTGATGTTAGTTGGCGAAAAGAATCTTTCAGATGCAGCAATGAGCACAAAGGCTTGCATTGTTTTTGGAAATGGAGGCATGCCTCCGGCCTCTACATCATGATGATGCATGCAGCCATCTTATTAACAATACACAAAGTATCGTCGCAAAAGTCTTACAGCTCGCTCCGAGCAGAATAGAGTAAAAAGGGAAATTACATGCTGACAAAGATAACCGGTATGGTAATAAGAAGGATAAGCTCCCTAGACTCCTATCATGTTATGTGAGCGCCATCTGAACCGGTTGAATATAACCCGAGCTACCATCTCCGATTGGTTGCACCCAGTAACCAAAGGCTCCCTGGATGCTATAAGAGTGAGTAAGGACCACGTACGGATCCAAGCTGTAGCTCTGATGATAACCTGCAAGAAAGTTAAAGTTTGTTGTCTGTTAAAAATCATATCATTCCTGTAGTTCCATATAGCCCATAATAGCGCACATATTCCAATCCGAATACAAGCCGCAGTAATCTGTTCAACCCCAGCTAGCCACGTCCCAAACAATTGTTGGAAATATGCCCTAGAGGCAATAATAAAATGGTTATTATTATATTTCCTTGTTCATGATAATTGTCTATCATTCATGCTATAATTGTATTGACTGGAAACCGTAATACATGTGTGAATACATAGACCACAACAAGTCCCTAGTGAGCCTCTAGTTTACTAGCTCGTTGATCAACAAATGGTCATGGTTTCTTGACTATGGACATTGGATGTCATTGTTTACGGGAGCACATCATCAGGAGAATGATGTGATGACAAGACCCAATCCTAAGCATAGCACAAGATCGTGTAGTTTGTTTGCTAAAGCTTTTCTAATGTCAAGTATCATTTCCTTAGACCATGAGATCGTGCAACTCCCAGATACCGTAGGAATGCTTTGGGTGTACCTGAAGGAAATATGCCCTAGAGGCAATAATAAAGTTATTATTTATTTCCTTATTTCATGATAAATGTTTATTATTCATGCTAGAATTGTATTAACCGGAAACATAATACATGTGTGAATACATAGACCAACATAACGTCACTAGTATGCCTCTACTTGACTAGCTCGTTAATCAAAGATGGTTAAGTTTCCTAACCATAGACATGAGTTGTCATTTGATTAACGGGATCACATCATTATAAGAATGATGTGATTGACTTGACCCATTCCGTTAGCTTAGCACTTGATCGTTTAGTATGTTGCTATTGCTTTCTTCATGACTTATACATGTTCCTATGACTATGAGATTATGCAACTCCCGTTTACCGGAGGAACACTTTGTGTGCTACCAAACGTCACAAGTAACTGGGTGATTATAAAGGAGCTCTACAGGTGTCTCCGAAGGAACATGTTGAGTTGGCGTATTTCGAGATTACGATTTGTCACTCCGATTGTCGGAGAGGTATCTCTGGGCCCTCTCGGTAATGCACATCACTATAAGCCTTGCAAGCAATGTAGCTAATGAGTTAGTTACAGATTGATGCATTACGTAACGAGTAAAGAGACTTGCCAGTAACAAGATTGAACTAGGTATTGGATACCGACGATCGAATCTCGGGCAAGTAACATACCGATGACAAAGGGAACAACGTATGTTGTTATGCGGTTTGACCGATAAAGATCTTCATAGAATATGTAGGAGCCAATATGAGCATCCAGGTTCCGCTATTGGTTATTGACCGGAAACAGTTCTATGTCATGTCTACATAGTTCTCGAACCCGTAGGATCCGCACGCTTAACATTACAATGACAGTTTTATTATGAGTTTATAAGTTTTGATGTACCGAAGGTTGTTGGGAGTCCCGGATGTGATCATAGACATGACGAGGAGTCTCGAAATGGTCGAGACATAAAGATTGATATATTGGACGACTATATTCGGACACCGGAAGTGTTCCGGGTGATTTCGGAGAAAACCGGAGTGCCGGAGGGTTACCGGAACCCTCCCGGGAACTAATGGGCCTTGTTGGGCCCTAGTGGAGAGAGAGAGGGGCCGGCCAGGGCAAGAGGCGTGCCCCCTCCCCTTGAGTCCGAATAGGACAAGGAAGGGGGGGCGGCACCCCCCTTGCCTTTCCCCTCTCCCACTCCTTCCTTCCCCCTCCTTCTTGGACTAGGAAAGGGAGGGGCAAACATACTTGGAGTAGGTTTCCCCCTCCTAGGGCGCGCCACCCCCTTGGCGGGCCCCCTCCTCCTCCCCCCCTTTATATACGGAGGAGGGGGGCACATCTAGACACACAAGTTGATCTTCATGATCGTTCCTTAGCCGTGTGCGGTGCCCCCCTCCACCATATTCCACCTTGGTCATATCGTAGAGGTTCTTAGGAAAAGCCCTGCGTCGGTAGAACATCATCATCGTCACCACGCCGTCGTGCTGATGGAACTCATCCCCGACACCCTGCTGGATCAGAGTCCGGGGATCATCATCGAGTTGAACGTGTGCTGAACTCGGAGGTGCCATACGTTCGGTACTTGGATCGGTCGGATCGTGAAGACGTACGACTACATCAACCGCGTTGTCATAACACTTCTGCTTTCGGTCAACAAGGGTACATGGACAACACTCTCCCCTCTCCTTGCTATGCATCACCATGATCTTGCATGTGTGTAGGAAAATTTTGAAATTACTACGTTCCCCAACAGTGGCATCCGAGCCTAGATTACATGCGTTGATGTTATATGCACGAGTACAACACAAGTGAGTTGTGGGCGATACAAGTCATACTGCTTACCAGCATGTCATACTTTGGTTCAGCGGTATTGTTGGATGAAGCGGCCCGGACGGACACTACGCGTATGCTTACGCGAGACTGGTTTTACCGCCGTGCTTTGCACACAGGTGACTAGCGGGTGTTTATTTCTCTAACTTTAGTTGAACCGAGTGTGGCTATGCCCGGTCCTTGTGAAGGTTAAAACAGCACTAACTTGACGAACTATCGTTGTGGTTTTGATGCGTAGGTAAGAACGGTTCTTGCTCAGCCCGTAGCAGCCACGTAAAATTTGCAACAACAAAGTAGAGGACGTCTAACTTGTTTTTGCAGGGCATGTTGTGATGTGATATGGTCAAGACGTAATGCTATATTTTATTGTATGAGATGATCATGTTTTGTAATCGAAGTTATCGGCAACTAGCAAGAGCCACATGGTTGTCGCTTTATTGTATGAAATGCAAACTCCCTGTAATTGCTTTAGTTTATCACTAAGCGTTAGCGATAGTCATAGAAGCAATATATGGCATAACGACAATGATGCTACGATGGAGATCAAGATGTCACGCCGGTGATGATGGTGATCACGACGGTGCTTCGGAGATGGAGATCACAAGCACAAGATGATGATGGCCATATCATATCACTTATATTGATTGCATGTGATGTTTATCCTTTATGCATCTTATCTTGCTTTGATTGATGGTAGCATTTTAGGATGATCTCTCACTAATTATCAAGAAGTGTTCTCCCTGAGTATGCACCGTTGTGAAATTTCTTCGTGCTGAGACACCACGTGATGATCGGGTGTGATAGGCTCTACGTTCAAATACAACGGGTGCAAAACAGTTGCACACGCGGAATACTCAGGTTAAACTTGACGAGCCTAGCATATACAGATATGGCCTCGGAACACGGAGACTGAAAGGTCGAACGTGAATCATATAGTAGATATGATCAACATAGTGATGTTCACCATTGAAACTACTCCATCTCACGTGATGATCGGACATGGTTTGGTTGATTTGGATCACGTGATCACTTAGATGACTAGAGAGATGTCTGTCTAAGTGGGAGTTCTTAAGTAATATGATTAATTGAACTTAACTTTATCATGAACTTAGTCCTGGTAGTATTTTGTAAATTATGTTGTAGATCAATAGCTTGCGTTGTTGCTTTCATATGTTTATTTTGATATGTTCCTAGAGCAAATTGTGTTGAAAGATGTTAGTAGCAATGATGCGGATTGGATCCATGATCTGAGGTTTATCCTCATTGCTGCACAGAAGAATTATATCCTTAATGCACCGCTAGGTGACAGACCTATTGCAGGAGCAGATGCAGACGTTATGAACGTTTGGCTAGCTCAATATGATGACTAATTGATAGTTTAGTGCACCATTCTTACCGGCTTAGAATCGGGACTTCAAAGACGTTTTGAACATCATGGACCATATGAGATGTTCCAGGAGTTGAAGTTAATATTTCAAGCAAATACCCGAGTTGAGAGATATGAAGTCTCCAACAAGTTCTATGGCTAAAAGATGGAGGAGAATCGCTCAACTAGTGAGCATGTGCTCAGATTGTCTGGGTACTACAATCGCTTGAATCAAGTGGGAGTTAATCTTCTAGATAAGATAGTGATTGACAGAGTTCTCTAGTCACCATCACCAAGTTAGTAGAACTTTGTGATGAACTATAGTGTGCAAGGGATGACGAGAACTATTCCCGAGCTCTTCGTGATGTTGAAATCGACGAAGGTAGAAATCAAGAAAGAGCATCAAGTGTTGATGGTTTACAAGATCACTAGTTTCAAGAAAAGGGCAAAGGGAAAGAAAGGAGAACTTCAAGTAGAATGACAAGCAAGTTGTCACTCCCACGAAGAAGCCCAAAGCTGAACCAAAGCCTGAAACTGAGTGCTTACACTACAAAGGAAATGGCCACTGGAAACAGAAATACCCTAAATTTTTGGTGGAAAAGAAGGATGGCAGAGTGAACAAGGGTATATTTGATATACAGGTTATTGATGTGTACCTTACTAGTGTTTATAGTATCCCCTGAGTACTTGATACTTGTTCGGTTGCTACAAATTAGTGACTCGAAACAGGAGTTACAAAATAAATAGAGACTAGTTGAGGTTGAAGTGACGATGTGTATTGGAAGTGGTTCCAAGATTGATATGATCATCATCGCACACTCCCTATAGTTTCGGGATTAGTGTTAAACCTAAATAAATGTTATTTGGTGTTTGCGTTGAACATGAATATCATTTGATCATGTTTATTGCGATATGGTTATTCACTTAAAGTCAAAGAATAATTGTTGTTCTGTTTACATGAATAAAACCTTCGATGGTCATACACCCAATGAAAATAGTTTGTTGGATCTCGATCGTAGTGATACACATATTCATAATATTAATGCCAAAAAAATGCAAAGTTAATAATGATAGTGCAACTTATTTGTGGCACTGCCGTTTGGGTCATACCGGTGTAAAGCGCATGATGAAACTCCATAAAGATGGATTTCCGGAATCACTTGGTTATGAATCATTTGATGCTTGCGAACCGTGCCTTTTGGGCAAGATGACTAAAACTCCGTTCTCCGGAACAATGGAATGAGCTACGGACTTATTGGAAATAATACATACCGATGTATGCGATCCAATGAGTGTTGATGCTCGTGGCAAGTATCGTTATTTTCTGACCTTCACAGATGATTTGAGCAGATATGCGTATATCTACTTGATGAAACATCAGTCTGAAATAGTTGAAAAGTTCAAAGAATTTTAGAGTGAAGTGGAAAATCATCGTAACAAGAAAAATAAAGTTTCTACGATCTGATCGTGCAGACGAATATTTGAGTTACGAGTTTGGTCTTAATATGAAAAAAATGTGAAATAGTTTCGTAACTCACGCCACCTTGAACACCACAATGTAATGGTGTGTCCGAATGTCGTAATCGTACTTTACTAGATATGGTGCGATCTATGATGTCTCTTATCGGTTTACCACTATCGTTTTGGTGTTATGCATTAGAGACAGCTGCATTCACGTTTAATAGGGCACCATCTAAATCCGTTGAGACGACACCGTATGAACTATGGTTTAGCAGTAAACCTAAGCTGTCGTTTCTTAAAGTTTGCAGTTGCGATCCTTATATGAAAAGGGTTTTCAACCTGATAAGCTCGAACCCAAATCGGAGAAGTGCATCTTCATAGAATACCCAAAGGAAACTGTTGGGTACACCTTCTATCATAGATCCGAAGGCAAAACATTCGTTGCTAAGAATGGATCCTTTCTAGAGAAGGAGTTTCTCTCGAAAGAAGTGAGTGGGAGGAAAGTAGAACTTGATGAGGTAATTGTACCTTCTCCCGAATTGGAAAGTAGTTCCTCACAGAAATCAGTTCTAGTGACCACAACACCAATTAGTGAGGAAGCTAATGATATGGATCATGAGACTTCAGATCAAGTTACTACCGAACCTCGTAGGTCAACCAAAATAAGATCCGCACCAGAGTGGTACAGTAATCCTATTCTGGAAGTCATGTAACTAGACATGATGAACTTACGAACTATGAGGAAGCGATGATGAGCCCAGATTCCGCAAAATGGCTTGAAGCCATGAAATCTGAGATGGGATCCATGTATGAGAACAAAGTGTGGACTTTGGTTGTCTTGCCCGATGATCGGCAAGCCATATAAAATAAATGGATCTTTAAAGAGGAAGACGGACACTGATAGTAGTGTTACTATCTTCAACGCTCGACTTGTTGCGAAAGGTTTTCGACAAGTTCAAAGGTGTTGAATACGATGAGATTTTCTCACTCGCAACAATGCTTAAGTCTGTCCGAATCATGTTAGCAATTGCCACATTTCATGAAATATGGCAACTGGATGTCGAAAAACTGCATTCCTGAATGGATTTCTGGAGGAAGAGTTGTATATGATGCAACCAGAAGGTTTTGACGATCCGAAAGGCGCTAACAAAATGTGCAAGCTCCAGCGATCCATCAATGGACTGGTGCAAGCATCTCGGAATTGGAATATATGCCTTGATGAGTTGATCAAAGCATATGGTTTTATACAGACTTTTGGAAAGGCCTGTATTTACAAGAAAATGAGTGGGAGCTCTGTAGCATTTCTAGTATTATATGTGGATGACATATTGTTGATTTGAAATGAAATAGAAATTCTAGATAGCATGAAATGATACTTGAATAAGAGTTTTTCAAAGCAAGACCTCGGTGAAGCTGCTTACACATTGAGCATCAAGATCTATATAGATAGATCAAGACGCTTGATAAGATTTTTCAATGAGTACATACCTTGATAAATTTTTAAAATAGTTCAAAATGGAACAGTCAAAGAAGGAGTTCTTGCCTGTGATGCTAAGGTGTGAAGTTGAGTAAGACTCAAGAACCGACCATGGCAGAAAATAGAAAGAGAATGAAAAGTCATTCCCTATGCCTCAGTCATAGGTTCTATAAAGTATGCTATGTTGTGAACCAGACCTATTTTATACCTTTCTCTGAGTTTGACAAAGGAATACAATTTTGATCTAAGAGTAGATCACTGGACAGCGGTCAAGAATATCCGTAGTGAGGACTAAGGAGATGTTTCTCGATTATGGAGGTGATAAAAGAGCCCATCGTAAAAAGTTGCAACGATGCAAGCATCTACACCAATCCAGATGACTCTAAGTCTCAATCTAGATACATATTGAAAGTAGGAGCAATGAGCTAGAGTAGCTCCGTGCAGAGCATTGTGGACATAGAATATTCGCAAAATACATATGGCTCTGAATATGACAGACCCATTGACTAAACTTCTCTCACAAGAAAAACATGATCATACCTTAGTACTCTTTGGGTGTTAATCACATAGCGATGTGAACTAGATTATTGACTCTAGTAAACTCTTTGGGTGTTGATCACATGACGATGTGAACTATGGGTATTAATCACATACAGATGTGAATATTGGTGTTAAATCACATGGCGATGTGAACTAGATTATTGACTCTAGTGCAAGTGGGAGACTGTAGGAAATATGCCCTAGAGGCAATAATAAAGTTATGATTTATTTCCTTATTTCATGATAAATGTTTATTATTCATGCTAGAATTGTATTAACCGGAAAGATAATACATGTGTCAATACATAGACAAACATAGTGTCACTAGTATGCCTCTACTTAACTAGCTCGTTAATCAAAGATGGTTAAGTTTCCTAACCATAGACATGAGTTATCATTTGATTAACATGATCACATCATTAGAAGAATGATGTGATTGACTTGACCCATTCCGTTAGCTTAGCACTTGATCAATTAGTATGTTGCTATTGCTTTCTTCATGACTTATACATGTTCCTATGACTATGAGATTATGCAACTCCCGTTTACCGGAGGAACAGTTTGTGTGCTACCAAACGTCACAACGTAACTGGGTGATTATAAAGGAGCTCTATAGGTGTCTCCGAAGGTACATGTTGAGTTGGCGTATTTCAAGATTAGGATTTTTCACTCCGATTGTCGGAGAGGTATCTCTAGGCCCTCTTGGTAATGCACATCACTATAAGCCTTGCAAGCAATGTACCTAATAAGTTAGTTACGGAATGATGCATTACGTAACGAGTAAAGAGACTTGCCAGTAACGAGATTGAACTAGGTATTGTATACCGACGATCGAATCTCGGGCAAGTAACATACCGATGACAAAGGGAACAACGTATGTTGTTATGTGGTTTGACCGATAAAGATCTTCGTACAATATGTAGGAGCCAATATGAGCATCCAGGTTCCGCTATTGGTTATTGACCGGAAAAAGTTCTACGTCATGTCTACCTAGTTCTTGAACCCATAGGGTCCGCACGCTTAACGTTACGATGACAGTTTTATTATGAGTTTATAAGTTTTGATGTACCGAAGGTTGTTCGGAGTCCCGGATGTGATCACGGACATGACGAGGAGTCTCAAAATGGTCGAGACATAAAGATTGATATATTGGATGACTATATTCGGACACCGGAAGTGTTCCGCATGATTTCGGAGAAAACCGGAGTGCCGGAGGGTTACCGGAACCCTCCCGGGAACTAATGGGCCTTGTTCGGCCCTAGTGGAGAGAGAGAGGGGCCGGCCAGGGCAAGAGGCGTGCCCCCTCCCCTTGAGTACGAATAGGACAAGGAAGGGGGGCGGCGCCCCCCTTGCCTTTCCCCTCTCCCACTCCTTCCTTCCCCCTCCTTCTTGGACTAGGAAAGGGAGGGGCAAACCTACTTGGAGTAGGTTTCCCCCTCCTAGGGCGCGCCACCCCCTTGGCTGGCCCCCTCCTCCTTCCCCTTTATATACGGAGGAGGGGGCACCTTTAGACACACAAGTTGATCTTTGTGATCGTTCCTTAGCCGTGTGCGGTGCCCCCTCCACCATATTCCACCTCGGTCATATCGTAGCGGTGCTTAGGCGAAGCCCTACGTTGGTAGAACATCATCATCGTCACCACGCTGTCGTGCTGACGGAACTCATCCCTGACACCCTGCTGGATCGGAGTCCGGGGATCGTCATCGAGCTGAACGTGTGCTGAACTCGGAGGTGACGTACATTCGCTACTTGGATCGGTTGGATCGTGAAGACATACGACTACATCAACCGCGTTGTCATAACGCTTCCGCTTTCGGTCTATGACGGTACGTGGATAACACTCTCCCCTCTCATTGCTATGCATCACCAGCATCTTGCGTGTGCGTAGGAAAATTTTGAAATTACTACGTTCCCCAACAGTACCAAACGTCACAACGTAACTCGGTGGCTATAAAGGTGCACTACATGTATCTTCGAAAGTGTCTTTTGGGTTCACACGAATCGAGACTGGGATTTGTCACTCCGTATGACGGAGAGGTATCTCTGGGCCCACTCGGTAATGCATCATCATAATGAGCTCAATGTGACTAAGTAGTTGGTCACGGGATCATGCATTACGGAACGAGCAAAGTGACTTGCCGGTGATGAGATTGAACGAGGTATTGGGATACCGACGATCGAATCTCGGGGAAGTAACTTACCGATCGAGAAAGGGAATTGTATACTGGGTTACTTGAATCCTCGGAATCTTGGTTCATCCGATGAGATCATCGTGGAACATGTGGGATTCAACATGGATATCCAGATCCCCCTGTTGGTTATTGGCCGGAGAGCTGTCTCAGTCATGTCTGCATGATTCCCGAACCCGTAGGGTCTACACACTTAAGGTTTGATGACACTAGGGTTATAAGGAAGATTTTGTATGTGATTACCGAATGTTGTTCGGAGTTCCTGATGAGATCCCGGACATCACGAGGAGTTCCGGAATGGTCCGGAGGTGAAGATGTATATAAGGGAAGTCATCATACGGTCACCAAAAATATTCGGGGGTATACCAGTATTGTACCGGGACCACCGGAGGGGTTCCGGGGGTCCACCGGGTGGGTCTACCTGCCCCGGAGGGCCTTATGGGTTGTAGGTGGAAGGGAACCAGCCCCAAGTGGGCTCGGCGCCAAACCCCCTAGGTCCCATGCGCCTAGGGTTGGAGGGGTCTCTAAAGGGGGCGCGCCCCTTGACTTGGGGGGCAAGCCCCCTGCCCCACTACTAGGAAAATGCTTATATGTAGATCTTTAGCAGTAGCGTTGGTTAGATACCTCTCACTACTGCTATTTAGCAGTAGCGCCGGCCAGCACCAGTGCTACAAGCGCACGTTAGCAGTAGCGCTGGATTTCATGGCCAGTGCTACTGCTAATGGGCCACGCTCTCGGGCCCCCGTTGCAGCTTTAGCTATAGTGCTGGGCCTCCTCCCCCGCGCTGCTGCTAAGCCCACCTGTTCTTCCTCCCGCAGATCGAATCCCTCAGTCGTCCCCCGACCCAACCGCCGCCCCCACGTCCTACTCCGGCCGCCCTCCCCCGCGCCGGCCCTCCTCCCCTGCCGGCCGCCCCCCGCACCGGCCCTCCTCCCTTGCCGGCCGCCCCCCTCCCCGCACCGGCCATCCTCCCCCGCTGGTCGCCCCCCCCCCCCCCCCCGCGTCGGCCCTCCTCCACCGAGAGGTACTCCTCCCTCCTTCCTCCTCCTCCCTTCCTCCCTAGTTATAGTTATTAGAGAGTAGTTAATTATTTTGAATCCTAGTTGAAAAAATGTAGGTTCTTAGAATAATGTAGGTGTTTTAGTTGAATTTTTAGGTGTTTTAGTTCAATTTGTAAGTGTTTTAGTTAAAAATGTAGGTTCTTAGAATAATGTAGGTGTTCTTAGAATAATGTTGAATTTGTTTTAAGTGTATTTAAAAGAGTTTTAGGTGTTTTAGTTGTTTTAGGTGTAGTTAACAGAATTTTAGGTGGTTTAGTTGTTTTAGGTGTGGTTAACAGAATTTTAGGTGTTTTAGTTGTTTTAGGTGTAGTTAACAGAATTCTAGGTATTTTTTAGTTAAAGCAATTGTTGTTATTTTTTAGTTAAAGCAATTTTCCTGTTATATGCAAATTTGCAGTGGACATGTCATATTTTGAACATCTCACATTTTGGACATGTCATATTTTTCCGAGTGGCCTATGTTTTGCCAGAAATGTCGATTCGTTTATGTTCTGGCATATTTATGGCGCTCGATTGGTCCTGTTTTTAGCAAAGGTCATGCCCAATTTTGCTAAGTGTTTATTAATTTTGTTTTCATAATTAAGCATTTTGTTCTCGACGTCGATGATGCCTATCCAGCATCCTCGTCGTCGACTCGGCGGAGGACTCCTGGTTGAGCCGAGGGGCCATGTCCGGGACTGGGCTCCGCCGGGCTGGTACTGGGTTGTGCTACCTTCTGGTGAGTGCAGCTTTGTGAGGAGCCAGCCCGTCATCGACCCGGAGCTTCTTTGGTGGCGGTCACGTGGGCCTACATCGGTGGAGAGGCTTGAGTCCCCCGCGCAGGTGGTACAACACCGTGTCACAGAGGAGAACACGCACATCCAGCGCTACTTGGTTGCGTTGGCGAACGGCCGGTTCTCCAATACTTGGCAGATTCTTTGGGGATCTCACCGGAGCTATGATCCGGTGATGGTTCCTTCTCTTTGGGTGTCCACCGCGGCCCACTAAACCTAGAGGAGCTATTATTCGAGATATATTAGTGATATTATATGATGATCTTTGCTACAAACTACTATATATGTATTCGATGATGGATTATTAATTACCTATTAGTTATTTGCTTATTGAATGCAAAAGATGAGCACGGTTTGTGCTACAAACTACTATATATGTATTCATGATGGATTATATGATGATCTTTTCTACAAACTACTACAAACTACAAATTTTAGGTGTTTTAGTTGTTATATGATGATCTTTGCTACAAACTACTATATATGTATTCGATGATGGATTATTAATTACCTATTAGGAAATGTCTGACGACGAAAGGGAATTCGCTATGTGCGATTACTGCAAAGATGAGCGTGGTCTGTGCGACAGGCCTCACCTGGTAGAAGGTCGGCGCTTCAGCATCAAGCTCCAAGAGACCTTCGATGTTGATACGGTACGCAATGATGACAAGTGTTTTTTGTTATTTTTGCACAACTTCTCAGCTTCTTCAACGTGTAATTTCCGTCTTTTACAATTCGACTAGCTTATCCCATGCCATGCAAGACGCTATGTCTTGGAGAAGATGGGTTTTGAAGATCATGAAAGCATGGAGACAAAGATAATTCAACTAAGGACCCATCATGGTTATTATTTTGCTGTAAAACTATACAATTTTGTGAACTCATCCAATTTTGGTTCCCCAAATTGGGAAGCCCTTTCCAAGGCGTATGATTTTCATGAGGGTATGCTTCTCACCTTCGATCTTGGTGATCCTAACATCGACGAAAATGATATGACCATTTGGGTCCTTATTGACACGCTTCTAGTTCTACTGTTGTGTGAGTTTTTAAACATATTTACTAAGTAATTTATATTGTTTATTTCAAAATATTTGACAGCTTATTTTCATTCTTCAAAAAATGTACGGAAGATGGTAGACAGAACCTACTACTACAATGATGAAGCACAATTAACTTATAAGGAGAAAGATGGTCTTATCACATTTTTACTGATCTTCAGAATTACAATAACTATTATTGAATTCCTCAAAATTATGGTCAATATGTGCCACTAGTACACGCGGTGTGCTACGGTAACATCAATGGAGATAGCATGGTAAGATTTCATACTATTACGACATCCTTGCATCTTTTGCATAAATTTTTCTAAAACTAAACTACATTGCTAACTACAAAGTTATTACTATGTTTTTGAACAGAAAATCCCAATGGATTGTGTGCCTCGTCTGATGTTGCCAAGAGGTCGCGTTGATGTTATGAGATTACGGCCACCACGGCCATGTCAGCCGCAGTATCCACATCACTCCTGTCCATACTTGATTTCTAAAAGCGAGGAGCCATGATAATAAATGATTGGAAAAAATGTTTCAACCATCGTAGAGAGCTACTTGGAAGCAACATTGTGCGTAGGCTAAGACTTGGAGACAGAATGATATCCATTCTTCATTATGGAGAGTCCAGTTTCCTTAATGAAGAGTCAATGCCTATCTTATTTTATGATATTTTACCTAAGAGAGGGTAGAGTAGGTCCTATGAGAGGAGTAGGTCCTAGGTAGAATGTGTTATTATGTGCTATAATGTGTTAGAGTTGATGAGGAGGATGAGGAGTTGTGATTATGACTAGTGACCAACTTTTTATATATATGATGTCTCATTGACGAACATTGTTTGGTGGTGATGACTACTAGTAATGAGTATGCTATTTAAACAGACTAGTTCATGATGAGTTGTTATTGTATAAAAGATATATCTGTTTAAACATGTACAGTGCCAAAATATTAAAAAAACATAAATGTTAGTAGTAGCGCTGGCCTAAAAACGTGCTACTAGTACTTGAACTTACCAGTAGCGCTGATCTAGGAACGCGCTACTGCTACAAAATAGCTGTTGCACCGTAGTAGTAGCGCTGGTTCCCACGCTACTGGTAGCACAAAAACCAGCACTACTGGTAAGCTTTTCTCTAGTAGTGCCCCTTGGCCGCCGCCCCCATCTAGATCCCATCTAGAGGGGCCGGCCCCCTTCCCCCTTCTCCCTATAAATAGAGGGGTGGAGGGAGGGGTGCAGCACCACATCCAAGGCGCATCAACTCCCCTCCCCAACACCTCTCCTCCTCCGCGCGAGCTTGGCGAAGCCCTGCCGGAGAACTGCCACTCCATCACCACCACGCCGTCGTGCTGCTGCTGGAGCCTTCTTCCTCAACCTCTCCCTCCTCCTTGCTGGATCAAGGTGCAGGGGACGTCATCGGGCTACATGTGTGTTCAACGCGGAGGCACCGTTGTTCGGTGCTTAGATCGGATTCGGCCGCGATCTGAATCGCTACGTGTACGACTCCTCCAACCGCGTTCTTGCAATGCTTCCATCTCGCGGTCTTCAAGGGTATGAAGATGCACTCCCCTCTCTCTCGTTGCTAGTTACTCCATAGATTGATCTTGGTGATGCGTAGAAATTTTTTAATTTCTGCAATGATCATCAACAGTGGCATCATGAGCTAGGTCTATGCGTAGTTTCTATGGACGAGTAGAACACAAGTTTGTTGTGGGCGTCGATTTTGTCAATTTACTTGCCACTACTAGTCTTATATTGTTTCGGTGGCATCATGGGATGAAGCGGCCCAGACCGACCTTACACGTACTCTTACGTGAGACAGGTTCCACCGACTGACATGCACTAGTTGCATAAGGTGGCTAGCGGGTGTCTGTCTCTCCCACTTTACTCGGACCGGATTCAATGAAAAGGGTCCTCATGAAGGGTAAATAGCAATTGGCATATCACGTTGTGGTTTTGGCGTAGGAAAGAAACGTTCTTGCTAGAAACCTATAGCAGCCACGTAAAAAACTTGCAACAACAATTAGAGGACGTCTAACTTGTTTTTGCAGCATGTGCCGTGTGATGTGATATGGCCAAAAGGATGTGATGAATGATATATATGTGATGTATGAGATTGATCATGTTCTTGTAATAGGAATCATGACTTGCATGTCGATGAGTATGACAACTGGCAGGAGCCATAGGAGTTGTCTTAATTTATTGTATGACATGTGTGTCATTTAATAACGCCATGCAATTACTTTACTTTATTGCTAAACCGTTAGCCATAGTAGTAGAAGTAATAGTTGGCGAGACAACTTCATGAAGACACGATGATGGAGATCATGATGATGGAGATCATGGTGTCATGTCGGTGACGATGATGATCATGGCGCCCCGAAGATGGAGATCAAAAGGAGCAAAATGATATTGGCCATATCATGTCACTATTTGATTGCATATGATGTTTATCATGTTTTACATCTTATTTGCTTAGAACGACGGTAGCATAAATAAGATGATCCCTCATAAAATTTCAAGAAAGTGTTCCCCCTAACTGTGCACCGTTGCGAAGGTTCATTGTTTCGAAGCACCATGTGATGATCGGGTGTGATAGATTCTAATGTTCGAATACAACGGGTGTAAGCGAGATTTACACAAGCAAAACACTTAGGTTGACTTGATGAGCCTAGCATGTACAGACATGGCCTCGGAATACAAGAGACCAAAAGGTCAAACATGAGTCGTATAGAAGATACGATCAGCATGAAGATGTTCACCGATGATGACTAGTCCGTCTCACATGATGATCAGACACGGCCTAGTTGACTCGGATCATGTATCACTTAGATGACTAGAGGGATGTCTATCTGAGTGGGAGTTCATTAAATAATTTGATTAGATGAACTTAATTATCATGAACTTAGTCTAAAATCTTTAAAATATGTCTTGTAGATCAAATGCCCATGCTAATGTTGCCCTCAACTTCAACGCGTTCTTAGAGAAAACCAAGCTGAAAGACGATGGTAGCAACTATACGGACTAGGTCCGGAACTTGAGGATCATCCTCATAGCTGCCAAGAAAGCATATGTCCTTGAAGCACCGCTAGATGAAGCATCTGTCCTAGCAAACCAAGATGTTATGAATGCCTGGCAGTCACGTGTTGATGATTACTCACTGGTTTAGTGCGGCATGCTTTACAGCTTAGAACCGGGGCTGCAAAAGCGTTTTGAGCAGCACGGAGCATATGAGATGTTCCAAGAGCTGAAATGGTTTTCCAAGCTCATGCACGGGTCGAGAGATATGAAGTCTCCGACAAGTTCTACAGTTGTAAGATGGAGGAGAATAGTTCCGTCAGCGAACACATACTCAAAATGTCTGGGTTGAACAACCGCTTGTCTCAGCTGGGAGTTAATCTCTCCGATGACGCGGTCGTTGACAGAATCCTTCAGTCGCTTCCACCTAGCCACAAGAGCTTTTTGATGAACTTCAATATGCAGGGGATGGAGAAAACCATTCCTGAGGTATATTCGATGCTGAAATCAGCGGAGGTGGAAATGAAAAAGGAATATCAAGTGTTGATGGTGAATAAGACCACTAAGTTCAAGAAAGGCAAGGGTAAAAAGGGATTTAAGAAAGACCGCAAGGGAGTTGCCGCGCCCGGTAAGCAAGCTGCCGGGAAGAAGCCAAAGAATGGACCCAAGCCTGAGACTGAGTGTTTTTATGGCAAGGGAAATGGTCACTGGAAGAGGAACTGCCCCAAGTACTTAGCGGACAAGAAGGGCGGCAACACCAAAGGTATATGTGATATACATGTTATTGATGTGTACCTTACTAGTACTCGTAGTAGCTCCTGGATATTTGATACCGGTGCGGTTGCTCATATTTGTAACTCAAAACAGGAGCTGCGGAATAAGCGGAGACTGGCGAAGGACGAGGTGACGATGCGTGTCGGGAATGGTTCCAAGGTCGATGTGATCGCCGTCGGCATGCTACCTCTACATTTACCTACGGGATTAGTTTTAAACCTCAATAATTGTTACTTAGTGCCAGCTTTGAGCATTTACATTGTATCTCAATCTCGTTTAATGCAAGATGGCTACTCATTTAAATTCGATAATAATGGTTGTTCTATTTATATGAGAGATATGTTTTATAGTCATGCCCCGCTGGTCAATGGTTTATTCTTAATGAATCTCGAACGTGATGTTACACATATTCATAGTGTGAATACCAAAAGGTGTAAGGTTGATAACGATAGTCCCACATACTTGTGGCACTGCCGCCTTGGTCACATTGGTGTCAAACGCATGAAGAAGCTCCATTCAGATGGACTTTTCGAGCCTCTTGATTATGAATAATTTGACACATGCAAACCATGCCTCATGGGCAAAATGACCAAGACTCCATTCTTCGGAACAATGGAGCGAGCAACCAACTTATTGGAAATCATACATACTGATGTGTGTGGTCCAATGAGCGTTGAGGCTCGTGGAGGCTATCATTATGTTCTCACCCTCACTGATGACTTAAGTAGATATGGGTATGTCTACTTGATGAAACACAAGTCTGAGACCTTTGAAAAGTTCAAGGAATTTCAGAGTGAGGTTGAAAATCAACATGACCGGAAAATAAAGTTCTTATGATTAGATCGTGGAGGGGAATATTTCAGTCATGAATTTGGCACATACTTAAGGAAATGTGGAATCGTTTCACAACTCACGCCGCGTAGAACACCTCAGCGTAATGGTTTGTCCGAACGTCGTAATCGCACTCTATTGGATATGGTGCGATGTATGATGTCTCTTACTGATCTACCGCTATCATTTTGGGGTTATGCTTTAGATACTGCCGCATTCACTTTAAATAGGGCTCCGTCGAAATCCGTTGAGACGACACCATATGAATTATGGTTTGGGAAGAAACCTAAGCTGTCGTTTCTAAAAGTTTGGGGATGTGATGCTTATGTCAACAAACTTCAACCTGAAAATCTCAAACCCAAGTCGGAAAAATGCGTCTTCATAGGATACCCTAAGGAAACCATTGGGTATACCTTCTACCTCAGATCCGAAGGCAAGATCTTTTTTGCCAAGAACGGGTCCTTTCTGGAGAAAGAGTTTCTCTCGAAAGAAGTAAGTGGGAGGAAAGTAGAACTTGATGAAGTACTGCCTCTTGAAGCAGAAAGTAGCGCAGCTCAGGAAGATGTTTCTGTGGTGCCTGCACCGACTGGAGAGGAAGTTAATGATGATGATCAAGGTACTTCGGATCAAGTTGCTACTGAACTTCGTAGGTCCATGAGGACACATTCCACAACAAAATGGTATGGCAACCCTGTCCTGGAAGTCATGTTGTTAGACAATGGTGAACCTTTGAACTATGACGAAGTGATGGCGGGCCCAGATTCCAACAAATGGCTTGAAGCCATGCAATCCGTGATAGGTTCCATGTATGAAAACAAAGTATGGACTTTGACAGACTTGCTCGATGATCGGCGAGCGATAGAAAATAAATGGATCTTTAAGAAGAAAACGGACGCGGATGGTAATGTTACCATCTACAAGGCTCGGCTTGTCGCTAAGGGTTATCGACAAGTTCAAGGGGTTGACTACGATGAGACCTTCTCACGCGTAGTGAAGCTGAAGTCCGTCCGAATCATGTTAGCAATTGCCGCATTCTATGATTATGAGATATGGCAAAAGGATGTCAAAACGGCATTCCTTAACGGCTTCCTTAAGGAAGAATTGTATATGATGCAGTGATGTCTACTACACAACCTTATTCTTGTAGATGTTGTTGGGCCTGCAAGTGCACAGGTTTGTAGGACAGTAGAAAATTTAGCTCAAGTGGATGACCTAAGGTTTATCAATCCGTGGGAGGCGTAGGCTGAAGATGGTCTCTCTCAAACAACCTTGCAACCAAATAACAAAGAGTCTCTTGTGTCCCCAACACACCCAATACAATGGTAAATTGTATAGGTGCACTAGTTCGGCGAAGAGATGGTGATAGAAGTGCAATATGGATGGTAGATATAGGTGTTTGTAATCTGAAAATATAAAAACAGCAAGGTAACTATTGATAAAAGTGATCGTGAACGGTATTGCAATGGTAGGAAACAAGGCCTAGGGTTTATACTTTCACTAGTGCAAGTTCTCTCAACAATAATAACATAGATGGATCATATAACAATCCCTCAACATGCAACAAAGAGTCACTCCAAAGCCACTAATAACAGAGAACAAACAAAGAGATTATGGTAGGGTATGAAATCACCACAAAGTTATTCTTTTAGATCAATCTATTCAAGAGTTCATACTAGAATAACACCTTAAGACACAAATCAACCAAAACCCTAATGTCACCTAGATACTCCATTGTCACCTCAAGCATCCGTGGGCATGATTATACGATATGCATCACACAATCTCGGATTCATCCAACCAACACAAAGTACTTTAAAGAGTGTCCCAAAGTTTCTACCGGAGAGTCAAGACGAAAATGTGTGCCAACCCCTATGCATAGGTTCATGGGCGGAACCTGCAAGTTGGTTACCAAAACATACATCAAGTGGCACATGAAATCCCATTGTCACCACAGATAAGCACGACAAGACATACATCAAGTGTTCTCAAATCCTTAAAGACTCAATCCGATAAGATAACTTCAAGAGGAAAACTCAATTCATCACAAGAGAGAGGAGGGGGAGAAACATCATAAGATCCAACTATAATAACAAAGCTCGCGATACATCAAGATCATGCCATAGAGAGAACACGAGAGAGAGAGAGAGAGAGAGAGAGAGATCAAACACATAGCTACTGGTACATACCCTCAGCCCCGAAGGAGAACTATTCCCTCCTCGTCATGGATAGCGCCGGGATGATGAAGATGGCCACCGGTGATGGATTCCCCCTCTGGCAGGGTGTCGGAACGGGCTCCCAAGAGGTTTTTGGTGGCTACAGAGGCTTGTGGCGGCGGAACTCTCGATATATCTTCTCCGTGGATGTTTTTAGGGTACGTGGGACTATATAGGCGAAAGAAGTCGGTCGGGGGGTGCTCGAGGGGCCCACTAGACAGGGGGCGCGCCCCGTAGGGGGGTGCCCTCCTATCTCCTGGCCTCCTCGAGGATCTTCTGACGTGAACTCCAAGTCTCCAGGATCATATTCTTCCAAAAAATCACGCTGCCGAAGGTTTCATTCCGTTTGGACTCCGTTTGATATTCATTTTCTTCGAAATACTGAAACAAGCAATAAAACAGCAATATGGGTTGGGCCTCCGGTTAATAGGTTAGTCCCAAAAGTAATATAAAAGTGTATAATAAAGCCCGTAATCATTCAAAACAGATAATAATATAGCATGAATTCTTCATAAATTATAGATACGTTGGAGACGTATCAGCATCCCCAATCTTAATTCCTGCTCGTCCTCGAGTAGGTAAATGATAAAAGAAAGAATTTATGAAGTGTGAATGCTAGAAGGTGCACAAGTTTGATCAATGATAATTTCAATCACCTTTTCTAGCATGATAATATGCCATAACAGTAGTTCATCTCATAAAACTTCTCACGATAAAGTAACAAGCAATTCACATGTCAAAGCATAGACCATAAACTTTTTTGAAAACTAGCAAACTTCATTCTCAGTCATCAAACAATTGCAATTCATCTTATTTTCAGGAATAACAAACTCCACATACTCAACTATCATATAGTCTTCTACAATTGCTAACACTCACGCAATACTAATGGTTATGGAGTTTCAATTGGACACTGAGAAAGATAGGGGCTTATAGTGTTGCCTCCCAACGTATTCACCTTTGGGTGATGTCAACAATAATAGTTCATGCTAACTTACATCCAATTGGATATATATATCAGGATCTTCTCAACACGAGGTGCTTGCCAAAGGATAAACTAAAAAAGGGAAAGGTGAAGATCACCTTGACTCTTGCATAAAGTAAAAGACATAAAGTAAAAGATAGGCCCCTCGCAGAGGAAAGCAGAGGTTGTCATTCGCTTTCAGGGTTGGATGCACAAAATCTTAATGCGAATGAATGTCACTTTATATTGCCACTTGTATATGGACCTTTATTATGCAGCCCATCACTTTTATTGCTTCCATAACAAGATCGTATAAAGCTATTTTCTTCACACCAAAAGATCATACATCTTTAGAGAGAAATTTTTATTGCTTGCACCGATGACAACTTACTTGAAGGATCTTACTCAATCCATTGGTAGGTATGGTGGACTCTCATGGCAAAACTGGGTTTAAGGATATTTGGAAGCACAAGTAGTATCTCTACTTGGTGCATGGAATTTTGGCTAGCATGAGGGGGAAAGGCAAGCTCAACATATTTGAATGATCCATGACAATATACTTTAACTGAGATGTCGGAAAACATAAACCATTATGTTGTCTTCCTTGAGCAACATCAACTCTTTAGCATGTCATACTTAATGAGTGCTCCCAATTATAAAAGATGTCTAGGATAATATATTTATATGTGGAATCTCTCTTCCTTCAATATTCTTTCATGAATTGTTCAAATGACCAATACAATGCTTGCTAACCTTCAATAAATTTACAACCTATACTTCTTAGATGTGAAGTCATTACTCCCCAAGGGATAAGCAAATGAAACATATATAATTTCAGATTTATGACAATCAACTCATTCAACCATTTACTCATAGGATATAAGTGAGGCACACGAGTAAATGACAAACTACTCCAAAAAGATATAAGTGAAGATCAATGAGTAGCTAAATAATTATGCAACTATGTGAAGACTCTCTCTCATTTAAGAATTTCAGATCTTGGTATTGTATTCAAACAGCAAGCAAAACAAAATAAAATGACATTTGCAAGGAGAGCGCAACTCATGTGAAGAAGGAAAAACTTAGGCTCAATCGATACTAACCGATAGTTGTTGAAGAAATAAAGGTGGGATGCCTATCGGGGCAGCCCCAAGCTAGATGCTTGAGACTTCTTGAAATATTATCTTGGGGTGCCTTAGGAATCCCCAAGCTTGAACTTTTGTGTCTCCTTAATTCCTCTCATGTCATGTTTTCTCTTTTTATCAAAGACTTCATCCACACCAAACTCAACAAGAACTCGTGAGATAGGTTAGTATAAACCAATGCAAAACCTTATCCTTTTCTACTGTAACAGATCACTAAAATTATTAATCAACATTTCATACTAAATGCCTCTGCATATTTAACACTCCTATCCTCAAATAGAATCATTAAACAAGCAAACATAAGAAAACAATGCAAACATAACAGCAATCTGCCAAAACAGTACAGTCTGTAAAGAATGCAAGAGTATCAATACTTCCCTAACACCAAAAATTATGAAATAAAATTCACACTGTAGTAAATTTATCAGAGATCATTATGAAAAAAGTTTCAACATTATATCATGCTCTGACTTTTCTAGGGAATTTTTTCAACAGCGGTAAACTTTCTATTTTCAAACAGCAACATGTATACTAGCAAGATAAGCATGGTAAAGGCTATCCTTGACATTTTTATTGAAAATAAAGATGGAAAACATTATTATAAATAACAGCAAGAAAATACTAACAAAATAAAATGAATCTCCAAGCAAAACACATATCATGTGGTGAATAAAAATATAGCTCCAAGTAAAGTTACCAATGAACGAAGACGAAAGAGGGGATGCCTTCCGGGGCATCCCCAAGCTTAGGCTCTTGGTTGTCCTTGAATATTACCTTGGGGTGCCTTGGGCATCCCCAAGCTTAGGCTCTTTCCACTCCTTATTCCATAGTCCTTCGAATCTTTACCCAAAACTTGAAAACTCCACAACACAAAACTCAACAGAAAACTCGTAAGCTCCGTTAGTATAAGAAACTAAACCACCACTTAGGTACTGTAATGAACTCATTCTAATTTCATATTGGTGTAATATCTACTGTATTCAAACTTATCTACGGTTCATACCCTCCTATACTACTCATAGATTCATCAAAATAAGCAAACAACACATAGAAAACAGAATCTGTCAAAAACAGAATAGTCTGTAGTAATATGTATCAAACGTATCCTTATGAAACTCCAAAAATCCTACAAACTTAGGAAGTCCTAAGAAATTGGTGTACCAATCCTGAGCAAAAAAGAATAAGATCAATATCACGTTTATGTGAATTAACAAAACTAATTTACTAGGTGCAAAAGTTTCTGATTTTCAGCAGGATCAACACAACTATCACCGTAAGCTATCCTAAAGGTCTTACTTGGAACTTTATTGAAACAAAAGCTATAAAACATGATTACTACAGTATCATAATCATGTGGACACACAAAAACAGTAAAGGTAAATATTGGGTTGTCTCCCAACAAGCGCTTTTCTTTAATGCCTTTCTAGCTAGGCATGATGATGACAATGATGCTCACATAAAAGATAAGAATTGAAACGTAATGGGAGCATCATGAAGCATATGACTAGCACATTTAAGTCTAACCCACTTCCTATGCATAGGGATTTTGTAAGAAAACAACTTATGTGAACAATAATCAACTAGCATAGGAAAGTAAAACAAGCATAGCTTCAAAATTTTCAACACATAGGGAGGAAACTTGACATTATTGCAATTCCTACAAGCATATGTTCCTCCCTCATGATAATTTTCAGAAGCATCATGAATGAATTCAACAATATAACAAGCACCTAAAGCATTCTTTTCATGATCTACAAGCATAGAAAATTTACTACTCTCCACATAAGCAAATTTCTTCTCATTAATAGTAGTGGAAGCAAACTCAACAAAATAATTATCATGTGAGGCATAATCCAATTGAAAATTAAAATCATGATGACAAGTTTCATGGTTATCATTATTCTAAATAGCATACAAGTCATCACAATAATCATCATAGACAGCCACTTTGTTCTCATAATCAATTGGAACCTCATCTGAAATAGTGGATTCATCACTAAATAAAGTCATGACCTCTCCAAATCCACTTTCATCAATATAATCATCATAAATAGGAGGCATGCTTTCATCATAATAAATATTCTCATCAAAACTTCAGGGACTAAACATATCATCTTCATCAAACATAGCTTCCCCAAGCTTGTGGCTTTGCATATCATTAGCATCATGGATATTCAAGGAGTTCATACTAACAACATTGCAATCATGCTCATCATTCAAAGATTTACTATCAAATATTCTATAAATTTCTTCTTCTAGCACTTGAGCACAATTTTCCTTTCCATCAAACTCACGAAAGATATTAAAAAGATGAAGCGTATGAGACAAACTCAATTCCATTTTTTGTAGTTTTCTTTTATAAACTAAACTAGTGATAAAACAAGAAACAAAAAGATTCGATTGCAAGATCTAAAGATATACCTTCAAGCACTCACCTCCCCGGCAACGGCACCACAAAAGAGCTTGATGTCTACTACATAACCTTCTTCTTGTAGACGTTGTTGGCTCTGTATGTGTACATGTTTGTAGGACAGTAGCAAATTTCTCTCAAGTGGATGACCTAAGGTTTATCAATCCGTGGGAGGCGTAGAATGAAGATGGTCTCTGTCAAACAACCCTGGAACCAAATAACAAAGAGTCTCTTGTGTCCCCAACACACCCAATACAATGGTAAATTGTATAGGTGCACTAGTTCGGCGAAGAGATGGTGATAGAAGTGCAATATGTATGGTAGATATAGGTGTTTGTAATCTGAAAATATAAAAACAGCAAGGTAACTAATGATAAAAGTGAGCATAAACGGTATTGCAATGGTAGGAAACAAGGCCTAGGGTTCATACTTTCACTAGTGCAAGTCCTCTCAACAATAATAACATATATAGATCATATAACAATCCCTCAACATGCAACAAAGAGTCACTCCAAAGCCACTAATAGCAAAGAACAAACGAAGAGATTATGGTAGGGTATGAAACCACCTCAAAGTTATTCTTTCGGATCGATCTATTCAAGAGTTCATACTAGAATAACACATTAAGAAACAAATCAACAAAAACCCTAATGTCACCTACATACTCCATTGTCACCTCAAGTATCTGTGGGCATGATTATACGATATGCACCACACAATCTCGGATTCATCCAACCAACACAAAGTACTTCAAAGAGCGCCCCAAAGTTTCTACCGGAGAGTCAAGATGAAAAGGTGTTCCAACCCCTATGCATAGGTTCATGGGCGGAACCCACAAGTTGGTCACCAAAACATACATCAGGTGGCACGTGAAATCCCATTGTCACCACAGATAAGCACGGCAAGACATACATCAAGTGCTCTCAAATCCTTGAAGACTCAATCCGATAAGATAACTTCAAGAGGAAAACTCAATTCATCACAAGAGAGAGGAGGGGGAGAAACATCATAAGACCCAACTATAATAGCAAAGGTCATGATACATCAAGATTGTGCCATAGAGAGAACATGAGAGAGAGAGAGATCAAACACATAGCTACTGGTACATACCCTTAGCCCCGCGGGTGAACTACTCCCTCCTTGTCATGGATAGCGCTGCGATGATGAAGATGGCCACCGGTGATGGATTGCCCCTCCGGCAGGGTGCCGGAACGGGCTCCCAAGAGGTTTTGGTGGCTACAAAGGCTTGCGGCGGTGGAACTCCCGATCTATCTTCTCCGTGGATGTTTTTAGAGTACGTGGGACTATATAGGCAAAAGAAGTCGGTCGGGGGGTGCGCGAGGGGCCCATGAGACAGGGGGCGCGCCCAGTAGGGGGGGCACCTTCCTATCTCCTGGCCTCCTCGAGGATCTTCTAACATGAACTCCAAGTCTCCAAGATCATATTCTTCCAAAAAATCACGCTGCCGAAGGTTTCATTCCGTTTGGACTCCGTTTGATATTCCTTTTCTTCGAAATACTGAAACAGGCAATAAAATAGCAATATGGGCTAGGCCTCCAGTTAATAGGTTAGTCCCAAAAGTAATATAAAAGTGTATAATAAAGCCCGTAATCATTCAAAACAGATAATAATATAGCATGAATGCTTCATAAATTATAGATACGTTGGAGACGTATCATGCAGCCGGAAGGTTTTGTCGATCCTAAGAATGCTAACAAGGTATGCAACCTCCAGCGCTCCATCTATGGGCTGGTGCAAGCATCTCGGAGTTGGAACATTCGCTTTGATGAAATGAAACCTTCGGGTTTATGCAGACTTATGGAGAAGCCCGCGTCTACAAGAAAGTGAGTGGGAGCTCTGTAGCATTTCTCATACTATATGTGGATGACATACTATTGATGGGAAATGATATAGAACTTTTGGAAAGCATAAAGGCCTACTTGAATAAGTGTTTTGCAATGAAGGACATTGGAGAAGCTGCTTACATATTAGGCATCAAGATCTATAGAGATAGATCGAGACGCCTCATAGGTCTTTCACAAAGCACATACCTTGATAAGATATCGAAGAAGTTCAATATGGATCAGTCCAAGAAAGGGTTCTTGCATGTATTGCAAGGTGTGAAATTGAGCTCGGCTCAAAGCCCGACCATGGCAGAAGATAGAGAAAAGTTGAGTGTCATCCCCTATGCCTCAGCCATAGGGTCTATTATGTATGCCATGTTGTGTACCAAACTTGATGTAAACCTTGCCGTAAGTTTGGTAGGAAGGTACCAAAGTAATCTCAACATGGAACACTGGACAGCGGTCAAGAATATCCTGAAGTACCTGAAAAGGACTAAGGATATGTTTCTCATTTATGGAGGTGACGAAGAGCTCGTCGTAAAGGGTTACGTTGATGCTAGCTTCAACACAGATCTGGATGACTCCAAGTCACAAACCGGATACGTGTATATTTTGAATTGTGGGGCAGTAAGCTGGTGCAGTTGCAAGCAAGGCGTCGTGGTGGGATCTTCATGTGAAGCGGAGTACATGGTAGCCTCGGAGGCAGCACATGAAGCAATCTGGATGAAGGAGTTCATTACTGACCTAGGAGTTATTCCCAATGCGTTGGGCCCAATGACTCTCTTTTGTGACAACACTGGAGCTATTGCCCTTGCCAAGGATCCCAGGTTTCACAAGAAGACCAGACACATCAAGCGTCACTTCAACTCCATTCGTGAAAATGTTCAAGATGGAGACATAGATATTTGTAAAGTGCATACGGATCTGAATGTCGCAGATCCGTTGACTAAACCTCTTCCACGAGCAAAACATGATCAAGAACAGAACTCTATGGGTGTTCGATTCATCACAATGTAACTAGATTATTGACTCTAGTGCAAGTGGGAAACTGTTGGAAATATGCCCTAGAGGCAATAATAAAATGGTTATTATTATATTTCCTTGTTCATGATAATTGTATATCATTCATGCTATAATTGTATTGACTGGAAACCGTAATACATGTGTGAATACATAGACCACAACAAGTCCCTAGTGAGCCTGTAGTTGACTAGCTCATTGATCAATAGATGGTCATGGTTTCCTGACTATGGACATTGGATGTCATTGATAACGGGATCACATCATTAGGAGAATGATGTGATGGACAAGACCCGATCCTAAGCATAGCACAAGATCATGTAGTTCGTTTGCTAAAGCTTTTATAATGTCAAGTATCATTTCCTTAGACCATGAGATCGTGCAACTCCTGGGTACTGTAGGAATGCTTTGGGTGTACCAAACATCAGAACGTAACTGGGTGGCTATAAAGGTGCACTACAGGTATCTCCGAAAGTGTCTTTTGGGTTGGCACGAATCGAGACTGGGATTTGTCACTCCGTATGATGGAGAGATATCTCTGGGCCCACTCGGTAATGCATCATCATAATGAGCTCAATGTGACTAAGTAGTTGGTCACAGGTGTCGGTGTCAAAACTGGCAGATCTCGGGTAGGGGATCCCGATCTGTGCGTCAAGGCTGATGGTAACAGGAAGCAAGGGACACAGATGTTTACCCAGGTTCTGGCCCTCTCGATGGAGGTAAAACCCTACTTCCTGCTTGATTAATATTGATGATATGGGTAGTACAAGAGTAGATCTACCACGAGATCGTAGAGGCTAAACCCTAGGAGCTAGCCTATGATGGTATGATTGTAATTGTGATCGGCCTTCTAAGGACCAACCTCTCCGGTTTATATAGACACCGTAGAGGGCTAGGGTTTACATGGAGTCGGTTACAAGAAAGGAAACACAATGTCCGGATCGCTAAGCTTGCCTTCCACGCAAAGGAGAGTCCCATCCGAACACGGGCCGAAGTCTTGAGTCTTGTATCTTCACGCTTCAATAGTCCGGACGTTGTACACAGTCCGGCTGTCCGGTTACCCCCTAATCCAGGACTCCCTCAGTAGCCCCTGAACCAGGCTTCAATGACGATGAGTCCGGCGCGTAGTATTGTCTTCGGCATTGCAAGGAGGGTTCCTTCTCCGAATACTCCAAAGTAGTCATCGAACACGTATACCATGTCCGGATCTCCAAGATGATCTTCACATGGTATAGATCTGATTTGCTGGCAATCTTCATGCATCGTGCCCTTGCAACATGGCTTGGTCCAACGCAAACCGACGTTTCTTACCCCACAACGACTCGCTCTATGAAGCAGTTTTATTGGCACGTCCGGTCGAGGCAGAGATCGTGTTCCTCTTATTACGGGATTTTCCATCAATGTGAGCATGCGTGACCCCTCGACGGCCGTTGGTATAACCCTGTGTTTTTAGATAAGCCTCAAACGGTCACACCGGGGACTCTTGATATTCACCTTCTTTATAAAGGGGCCGACACCTACGCCTCCTTTTCACCTTCATCGCGCCTTCTCGCACCTCGAGTTCCAACACCCAAGACCTAAGCTCCACCCTCCGGAATCCTCCAATATGTCCGGATCTGACCCTCAAGGCCGGTGGGTGGCCTCCTCGATTGAAGAGAAGGACATTGCAAAGCTTAGGGAGGTCGGATACCTGATCGCCGATATTCAGCACAGGCTTCCTGCTCCAGGGCAGGTCATCCCTACGCCGGAGCCCAATGAGTGTGTCGTTTTCATCCCACACTTCCTCCACGGTTTGGGTTTCACCCTCGACCCCTTCGTGAGGGGGCTCATGTTCTATTATGGGTTGGATTTTCATGACCTGGCTCCAGACGCTATCCTCCATATCTCGTCGTTTATAATCGTGTGCGAGGCTTTTCTCCGCGTCACGCCACACTTCGGCTTTTGGCTCAAGACCTTCAATGTGAAGTCGAAGATGATCGAGGGGCGACATGTGGAGTGCGGAGGTGCTGTAATAAGCAGAAACGCCGACGCCCCATGGCCAGAGGGCTCTTTCCCAGAAGTATCTGATGTATGGCAGCGGAGGTGGTTTTATGTCACGGCTCCCAGAGGCACAAAGTGGGTGGCTGCCCCCGCGTTTTGCTCGGGCCCTCCGTGATGGTTGGCGTCTTGGACAGATGTAGGACGGAATTGGGGGCCCGCTGGTGATATACCAGTACTGCAGAATCGCATCTGGGAGCTTCTTGCGATGGACATTGATCTTGTCAGCATAATGCAAGTGATGTTAATTTGGCGGACGTTGTCGTGCCAACGCCGGCCTCTTCGGATGTGGGAGTTCAATCCGGAGGGTCCGCGGACTGTCAAGCACTTCTTCGGCTTGAAGCTCGAAGAGATGTGCAAATTATTCTTTGGACGGAAAGTAATGTATCCGGACACCACCGAGGATGTAGGCCTAAGCTGTAATCGCCTAAATACTCAAGTAAGTAGCCTTGATACCAGACACCCTGTTTTTTATTTATCCTGCATGTTTGTTCTAACAATCATCCGCGTCCAGGAATGGCTCAACAAGGTGGAGAGAATCAGGTGTCCAGCACCACTTCCCGAAGGCTCGCCCGCCCCTACCATAGCCAAGATGCTCGACCGGGTACTCAGCAGAATGCCCTCGGGGAAAGACAAGGGGAGGGACGAAGAATCCGAACCCCACACGCTACGCATCCGAACCGGGGGAATTGTTACCTCCCCCAAGGAGGATAGTCGGGGAGGGGAGGCTAAAGCCTCCTCCCCGCGCGAGAAGAAGAGGGCCGCCTCTGAAGACTTGGAGACGGAGACGCCTGAACCAGGGAAGAAGGTATCACCAAGGGGCACTGCCGCGACGGGCATCCTCACCGTGTTATGCCCACCAACGGGCCAGCCCTCGACCGAGCCATAAGTCAATCATTAACTTGAAGGTACTGTGTTTCTCCTGGATCAATAACCAGGATTCAACTTTTTGCAGTCCGGCTGGCAGCTCTTCTCAATAGGGATTGTCTTCGGGGGACCTTGCTACGGAGATGATGGAGAGCGAGACCCCACCCGCCTCTCCGATTCTTGAAGCAGGCGACACCGAGGTGTCGTCACAGAGGAGTCCGGATCTGCCGAGGCCGGAGGCCAATACATCAGCCGCCCTGAGTCTGGACGTACTGACAGGCTTACTGGAGCGAGCTGCGCTCTCGGAGGAGCACCGCTCATTAATGAGTGTGGTGCTCAAGAAGATTTCATCCGCTACAAGCGGTTTGAATGAAGCATTTACAAGCCTTCTCAAAGGATTTGAGGTATGTAATGAAGAATACACCATATAGATAGTAGCCCCTGAGACTCTGGTTCCCCGCCCTAGGCGGCAAACGAGGGATCATCAATCAATAATTGGTGTTGTAAATATGTGCAGGTACCTGTGGGTCCGGTCGCCGGCCCATCCATTGAAGTTGCCGAACTGACGAGGCAAATTGGGTCGATTGATGCCAATATCACTCTGATGAATGAGCGGCTGGATACATCACAAGGTATGTGCCCTGTCTCCCATTGCATAGGAAAATCTTAAGGTTGCACATATTAATGTAACATGTTCGGACTGCAGATGGTGCTGCTACCGTGGAGGCCCTGAGGGCGGAACATGCTCTAGCCAAGGAACAAGCTCGGGTGAGCAATGCGGCTGCCCTAAAGGAGGTCGAGGAATTGAGAGCCGAACAGGCTGCCCATCGCCGAAGCAAGGAAAAGATAGCTGAAATGGCTATCGAGTTAAAAAATGCCGTTGACCGGTATGAGCTCCTGAAAAAGGGGCATGAGGATAAATCGGTTGACCTGAGCAAGGCACTTAATGCCACCAAGGAAATATGGACCGAGCTCAGGGGTGCGCGGGAGGAGCTTCAGCAGGCCGGTAAAATTGCGGCTGGGGGCTCCTATTTGCTGCGGACGAAGTTCTGCGATCCGAAGTACGCTCTCCTGGATGGACGCTGGAGTTCGGCGGATGCATACGCGGACCTGGCGAAGAGTACAGCTGATGTTGTGGAGTTCTTCAAAGATCAGGGTGAGAAGGAAGTAGAGAAGCTTTTTTGGTCGCAGTTCAATGCTCCCACTTGCCCGCTGCCGTTGAGTGACAAGATGGCTGCTGTAGCGGAGCTTCACATGTTGTTCGGGCTTGCAATGCGGTCTGTAATAGACCATCTTTGGCCGAAGGGGCCTAAGCCAGACAGTTAGTTTGGCTTGGTGCAACAGTTCCTTGGGGCCGTGCCTCGGATCGATGCCATGAGGAGGTCGGCATGCATAGAGGGTGCGCGGATGGCCCTTGCCCGCGTTAAAGCGTATTGGACGGGTATGGATGCCACTATTATAGCATCTCAGGATCCGGTGGGGGGCCAATATCCGGCCGGGCACTAATTGGCACAGGTCACAAAGGGTGCCCGCCTGATAGAGGCGCAATGCCCGAAGAATCTCCTATTCGAGTGATGATTCAAATCATTGTAAAAACAATGTTTATTTTGATTATAAGGCTATATTTATAATGTTTGTCTGGAAATATGATATATATATATATATATATGTGTGTGTGTGTGTGTGTGTGTGTGTGTAATCCCAAAGTTAGCAGTCGTTGGCTTCAGCCCCCACGCGTACAATGCGGGGGTGTTCGCGAAAAAATGTGCTTAATCACTCTTGCTCCAACGTCTTGGTCCATTAAGGAGGTGATCGCACGACGAACTAGGCAACCGGATTATATAGCTGTAACACTTTCGCTTAGCCGCGGGATTCTAAAGTGGGGCTACATAGTAGCCCCTGGTACCTTCGCGTGCATCCGAATACGAGCGCGTATGTACCTTGCTGGGAAATGGCCCTTTGTTAATGCGAAGGAATTCTAAAGATTCCGTTGAGTCGTCGAGTGGTTGACCAGTCTCTCGCTGTATCATGACAGTCAGTTTTCGGCTTTCTCTATTGAGGTGCTCATCTAGAATAACCAGGGCACAATCGTAGTAGTTCTCCTTTAGCCACCTTAGCCGATAATAACGAAACGTAAGGCGGCAAACCCAGGAGCCGGGCAAACCCAACATTTGACCAAAGACATGATTCGGAGCTGATGCATATAAGGCCAAACTCGTGACTCCGAACACCCCCGAAGGTATTCGGACTTTATAACAGATGATGAGCTCAAGAATGCCCATTCATTATAAACCATGTGTTTCCAGGTACCGGCGTTAATCTGTCTTGGTGAAATGCCAAAAATGGCAGTATCCTCTGTGGGTATGGAACCCATGGGATGGTGAAACAACAAGAGGCAGTAGAAAAGGTTTACACAGGGGCTTAATCTAAAAAGAAACATGTTGCACGGGGCCCTGGTGCATGTCTGCGCCTTTGTCTCCGTTGTGCCGCATCCTGGAAGGGTATCGCACGAACGTTGTCTGCAGGAAAGGGAAACTCATAGAAGAGTGCAACGTAAGTATGCGATGGATAGTAAAAATGAAAGATGTTGGCCTTCCAATAAGGTTGAGCCAAGCGTGGGGTTTTATTACGTGTTTATAGCCCCTGGTATCCTCTATGGGATTACATATACGGTGCCCTGGTTTGATATGGGCTGCCGGACTCGTCTAACCGTGTATGTGGTCTTTAACGAACAGTTATATATTTTTGATGTTGGAGGTCGCTTATAGTCCGGCCGCTAGGGCCGTCGCGTGTTCCTCTCTGCGTGACGAGCGCTCTGTTATTCCGCTAATGGTGATGATGCCACGTGGACCGGGCATCTTAAGTGTAAGGTAGCCATAGTGCGGCAGTGTGTTGAAGCAGGCGAAGGCCGTTCTTCCGAGCACTGCGTGATAGTCGCTTTGGAAGGGTGCGATGATGAAGAGTAGTTCTTCGCTTCTTGAGTTACCTGGAGAGTCGAATGTTACCTATGACGGAGCCCCTGCTGTAGGCTTCAATGCCTGGTGTCGTGGTTTTGTCACGGCGGATGTCCTTAGTGTCAGGACTTAGTCGCGAGGCCAATGCATCTATGTGGTAGCTTGAGAGGGGTCGAGAGGAATTGAGAGACGCAACACAAGAAAAGGATTTAGACAGCTTCGGGCCCTGGGAAACATCATCTGGTAACAACCTTACATGCTATTTGAGGCTAGATCTCATTATCATCACGACGGAGTCGCCCTAACCGGCTCTCCTCTAGTTGTGTCTAGCCCTAGAGATTATTGCTTGCTCTCTTGCCTGCCCCTCTTTGGGGAGCCCTACCCCTCCTTATATAAGTTAGAGGGGCGGGTTACATGTGGAGTCCTAGTAGGACTAGGACTGGTCTATCTTCTCTTACAAGTTGATTACAAGTCCGGGTTTTGCTTCCTGGTAAAGAAAATATTCTTCATCCCTTTCCTCTTAATCCGGCCCATCATAACATGAGCCGGCCTTCTGGGCTTTGGGCCTTGTTGTCCATCTAACCCGCTGTTAGGGCCATCGTCGCCAGGCTCGTGAGTCGCCACTCCGGCGGGTTACCAATGAAAACGCCAAGCCCGGCCGGGTCATACTTCCGGCCGGGTCATACCGCGGGGTATATCCCCGACATTAGCCCCCGGTTTAATTTGGATTTATCCATGTTAAACTGATCCTGTAAAATGAACACAAGAACAAACTTGATAGGTTGTGCTCCGGGTTAAATATTTTCCTAAACCGGCACCTGATCATCTTTAAGTCCTTGTCATTTCCTCCTGGATGCATACTGAAGATCTTATAGCAAATCTCTTTTAACAGATATGTCCAAACCTTGCCAATGCAAAAAATCCAGGCACTTCTTCTAGAAAATGCGGGTCAATAGGCCAGCTTCATAACCAATTTGCTAACACTAGCTCTTGTAAAGAAATATTATAAGAAATAATCCATTTGAGTCGGCCTTCAATGCTCTGACTTGACAAAAATATTGGTCTTGAAATATTCAATTGATATTCAGCCGGCTTAAAGATGTAGATCTTGCCGATTTATGATTGCCAAAATTGTCGGGTTATAAATAAATGATGCCGGGTCATGATTGTTGCAGACACCGGGTTAATCTTAAGATGACGTCGGGTCATGTAATTGATCTTCCTGATTTGCTCAAAACTGAGAATTTGAAGATGTTCCTCCTTTATATGCATAATACCTGTAGCCCCCAAGTCTTAAGAGGAAAACATAGTAATAGCTTAAGACTTGCTTCAATATAAGTGTTGCAATCTTGAAGAAATCCGGGTTATTCATCTCAATCATTAGTCATAAACTGAATATTCCACATATGTAGCCCCCAAGTGCCGGGTTGTCATGCTTGCAGCAACCTGGGACTTGTAAATTGTCTTATGCTCATAAAATTTCAACCAGTGTAGCCCTCAAGGGTCGGGTCATTATGTAATAATGAGCAGAGACTTTGTAGATATGATTATGTAAACTTGAGTAGCAACATGTAACCCCCAAGAATCGGCTCAGCAAGATAATACTGAGCTGGGGCTTTATATATACTTCATTAAAAATAACATCTTATGATGTAGCCTTCACCGCGGGGCTTGAACCCACGTCCACAAGATTAAGAGCCTTATGCTTTACCAACTAAGCAATGGACCCTTCAATATAATGGAATTAACTTGTGTACCTTGAATTTTTAATAGGAGCAATTGGTAGCCCCCAAGGGTCGGCTCATTACAATGAGATGAGTCGGGTCTTCAATAAGTTGATCAAAAAATGACTTTACATTAGCCCCCAAGTGCCAAGGTGCATGCTGGTAGTGACATGGGACTTGCATATTTGATGTAATCTCAATTTAAATAATGTAGCCCCCAAGTGCCGAGTTCTTAGCCTGCAGCGACTCGGGACTATTCGCTCCATTGTATTGATAAAATAATAACCATTGCGCTGAAGCGACTTTGAAGACCTCCATAAAATTGGCTATTGATAATCACAATAGAAATCCAGCCATGTTGGCTATTCAAGATTTGAATAATATAATCCGGTATGAAAACATCAATCATTCAATATCATCATGAAAATCTAGCCAGTTTTGGCTATTAAAGATTTTGAATACCTCATCGGTTGACAAGTAAATCCAGAGTTTAAATACCTGGCGGCTCTTGGCCGATGACGACTTAATGCGCATTCATTCTAATACGGAATTTTTGTAACCCGGTGGCCTATAGCCCTTGAGAAAATCAATAATTGATAACCCTTTTGAGACACCAATTTCAGTGATGAGCTTGGACTGAAGCATTTATATAAGTCATAGTTCTGCAAATCCTGCACAGAGTTTAAACAACATATGCCCTGGCGACTTAACATCAAGAGCCAGGGCGGGTAACCACCCAAATGTAGTCTTACCCTGCACAGAAGTAGATCACAAGAACTCTTGGCGGTTTGTTGTAGGGCGGGTCTAATACCTCACATATAACCACCGTGGTATTGAATTTGTACTGCCGGTTTACATGAACTGTGTAGTAAGGGTGATAACCCAATCCTTGGAAGCCAATGCTTCCACATAGATGATGATTGTCATAAGCTGGCGACTCATAGTCAAAAGTCAAGCCGGGTTAAGCATAAAACACTTATGTACATTTGAGATATAATTCAAAAAAGGTCTCAAGTCAAACCCAAAATTGTTCGCAAAAAAGACTTAAAAAATTAAGGCTTCTGATTCGTATATGATCAGAAAACCTTTCCAAGGGGGTTGAGTTAAGATTCGAATACGATCGTATAGCCCCCAGTGGCTTTGGCGTTGCCGATCAAGAGGGTACCGACAGCTATGTTCTCTTTGGTTCGAATACAACCTATGTTTGAACAGGAAGCCCCCAAATGACCTTGAGAGTTGCTTAATGACGCTGATTCGAATACGATCCACGTCGGACCCAAAAGAGGTTAAGCTATGATTCGGATACGATCAAGAAGCCCCCTAGTGAGTTTGGCAGTGTGCCGATCAAAAGGGTTTTGACAGCTATGTTCTCTTTGGTTCAAATACGACCTATGTTTGAACAGGAAGCCCCCAAGTGACCATATATTAGCATTGCACCGATCAAGAGGGTACCGACAGCTATGCTTGGTGAGCAGGAAGCCCATAAGTGACCATAATAAGATAAGCCGTAAGGCAGGATACCTATGTTTGAACCGTGCATCATGGCAGCAAGTTCTTTTTGGCAACCTTTAATTTTTCTTAGAACTCGAACTTGCGAGAGATTAATTCTTTTTGAAATGGAACTTTAAGCCGGATTTGAAAGCTTCAAAAATTTGTGAGGGACAAATTTACCTTGAGCCGGATTTTGAACCGGATTTGAGAGCTTCAAAAATTTGTGAGGGACAAATTTACCTTGTGCAGGATTTTGAACCGGATTTGAGAGTTTCAGTGCTTTGTGGGAGAAAGATGTCTCTTGAACCGGATTTTAAACAAGAATCCTTATTTTGATTTGGAAATCTTCTGACGTCCTTTAAATTTTCATCGATCTAGCATTAATCTCCGGGGCTGGGTTATTTTTCCCTTCAATGACCCGGAGTTCTTGAATTTATTGAGGCCGGCTAATTTTGCCGAGTCATACCATTGTAGCCCCCGAGTCTCAAGACGACTCGGGGAGTTGGCTTGGGATTCTCCATATTTGATCATGATATGACCGGTGGATTGCTGGAATATGTTGAACTTCGATGGGTTACATATTTGACCATAGCAGAAGGTGTATATTATTGGCGTTGATAGCGCGATGTGAATCCACAGAAGGTTGAGGTGACTGCGGCGGGTTATAAATGATCCTGTATGAGCCGTGTCAGCAACTCGGCCAATAGTTCCTTCCAATTGGCTGTTTGAAGTTAACCAAACTGTAGTAGCGGCGACTTGTGCGCCCGCCTATTGAACCATCCAGTGCAGACGGCGGTCGATAATATATGATAATTTGCCTCCAATTTGTTGGAAGAAAAACCGGGCTTCCCAAGTATTGACTTGCTCATACTCAATAAACAGCTCATCCAGACAAGTGCGACTCGGTGCGTTGATGTAGACCAGGTCGCGCGAGACGGACAGTAAAGACGACCGCAACATTTGAGGCGGCATAGACAGATGAACCGGCCGTGGCATTGTAAGCCGGTGCGGACGGGCAAGTTGTCCTTATTGTAAGCCGGTGTGGTCGCGAGAGATGGCCACGGCGTTGTAAGCCGGCGCGGTCGCAAGAGACGGCCGTGATGTTGTAAGCCGGTGCGGGAGTCCGTTGAGTAACGACGACCACCTGTGCCAAAAGATGTTGCCATGCCTCCATCTCCACGGTATAATATCACTTTTTGTCATAAATAATTGCCCTGCAAAAAATGTTGCAAGCCAGAGCAACTGTTCACAGATAGATTACTGTATATAGATGAAATAAATAGGAGGTGTATCAGGTGATATATTTTTCGGTTGTTGATAGCAACTCATTTGAAGATCTCCAGCAGCTACCCTTCCCTGATAACAGCCATATACGTGACCACTCCATCCAAAAACTGCCAACGCACATGTCCCTGGTGATTTGCCGGGCGACGGCTCGAAGCAATGCCGGTGAAGGTGAAGTAGTGGTGGCCGGCTCATGGTGCTGTTGTGGACTGCTCGCCGACGACGGCAGGTGGCGACTTGACGATGGCGGCTTGACGACGCCGGGCAGATCGTATGTATGTTGAGGCGGCTCCAATAAAGAGAGGCAGAAAACCGGCAGCGGCTCGGCCACGGCCCAGGAGGAATGGGACCGAGGCGACAGAGGCCGGGGGTGGCTTGAGCGTGACTGGCCACAGCACAAGAGGCGGAGGCGGATGTTGAGTCCGTGTCTTCCCATAGTTGACTCCTCCTTTGAACAACCATGCATGTAGCCTTTCCATACGTTGATTCCCTTGAATTTCTCAAGAGATGTAGTACTTCCATGGATGTGTTTTATTCTAGCATCTACTGCTTCCGATTAGTAGTGGCAACGTCAGATTAGAAAAAAAATAACAGCCAAATTGTGATAAAAAATCCATCGCTTTGGCTGATTCCTGATTGACGATTGATGTGATGTTTCTGCCGCTGTCACTGCTTATACTTTGTACCCAGTCTTTCTTTGGAGTCCATCCATATGCAGAGGCAGAGGCTGGGCGTGGCAGAACCAGCGCGGCGGCTCAGAGCTGCGGTCGCGAGCTCGCGCGAGGGCGGCTCAAGGTGGCCGTGGACCATAGCGACTTGAGACGCCCGTGGGCCATGAAGTCGGCAGCTCAACCCGGCGGTGGTCAATGGAGAGGCGAGGCCCGGCGCGGCTCGGAGGCCTTCACTGGCGATGCAGCCGAGCGCAGGAGGTGGCTGGTGCAACGGAGGAGGGCGTCAAGGCGGCCGGCATCCCGAAGCACGGCTGGAGAAGTAGCAGCAGCGATGCGACTGGTGCTGGCGGGCGCTGCACAGCGGGGCGGAGTCCGCGAGTGAGGCGGAGAGCATGCGGCCTTGCGACTTTGAGGCGGAGGCGGCCCGAGGTGGAGACGAGCCCGCTGCAGTTTCTGATTCCACACCCACGACCATAACCCCTCTGTGTCGTGGCTCCCCCTTTTTTTCTTACACAGGTAGTAGTAGTGGAGGCGGAGACAGAGGTTCATGGGTGATGCTCCACGTGAGGCCACACAGATTTGGCTTTTCTTTTGGAACTTGTGCTCAGATTTGACTGGATTAATACTACTAGGAATAGTAATTTCCCCCGGCTGTCTTTGGCATCACGTGCATGAGGTTTTGGACACGGACGACAAAATCGTAAAAACCTGTCGGTCTCGGCGGTTTGTATAACATCGATTGATTTCGCATGCGAGACTTCGACTTGCAATGGCAACTGAAATTAACCCGGCCTCGACGGACCATCTAGTCATGTACGCTGGCGTATAGACGCAACCCTAACTTTCTCTTGATCATAAATCTTGTATCTCTCGCTTTGGCTTTTCATCGACGGTGTTATCTTCTGCGCTGGCTCTTTTTCATCCGGCACATCATGAACTTCTTGATCCCTAAAGAAATACCTTCAAGAACTCAACACCACCGTGCGCAAGCCCCACGGTGGGCGTCAAATGTCGTGGTTTTGTCACGGCAGATGTCCTTAGTGTCAGGACTTAGTCGCGAGGCCAACGCATCTATGTGGTACCTTGAGAGGGGTTGAGAGGAATCGAGAGACGCAACACAAGACAAGGATTTAGACAGCTTCGGGCCCCGGGAAACATCATCCGGTAACAACCATACATGTTGTTTGAGGCTAGATCTCATTATCATCACGAGGGAGTCGCGGTAACCGGCTCTCCTCTAGTTGTGTCTAGCCCTAGAGATTATTGCTTGTTCTCTTGCCTGCCCCTCTTTGGGGAGCCCTGCCCCTCCTTTTATAAGTTAGAGGGGCGGGTTACATGTGGAGTCCTAGTAGCACTAGGACTAGTCTATCTTCTCTTACAAGTTGATTACAAGTCTGGGTTTTGCTTCCTTGTAAAGGAAATATTCGTCATCCCTTTCCTCTTAATCCGGCCCATCATAACGTGAGCCAGCCTTCTGGACTTTGGGCCTTGTTGTCCATCTGACCCGCTGTTAGGGCCATCCGTGAGTCGCCCGGCTCGTGAGTCGCCACTCCGGCGGGTTACCAATGAAAACGCCAAGCCCGGCAGGGTCATACTTCTGGCCGGGTCATACCGCGGGGTATATCCCCGACACCTGGTATCACCCCTTCAAAGGTGGTGTTAATCTTGCTGATTCTGGATGAGTCTATCCCCATCCTGCGGACAGTATCCTCATATACTAAACTGAGACTACTGCCACCGTCCATGAGGACGTGGGTGAGATGGTATCCGTCAATCATTGGGTCAAGCACCAAGGCATCTGGGCCTTCACGCCGAATGCTAGTTCGGCCGTCCAGGTGATCGAAGGTGATCGAACAAGTCATCCAATAGTTAGGTTTAGGTATGATGGCCTCTATGTCGCGCGCGTCTTTATGGGCGCGTTCGTGCCTTCCCAAGGATGTGCGAGTCGCGTGGATCATGTTCACTGTTTAAACCTCTGGCGGGAATTTTTTCTGTCCCCAGTGTTCGGCTGGCGAGGTTCATCCTCGTCTTCACTTGGTGTTTCCCTTCCTTCCCTTGTGTTCGGCGTTTAGTTTGCCGGCCGGCTTGAAGACCCAGCACTCTCTGTGCGTGTGGTTCCTAGGTTTGTCGGGGGTGCCATGAATTTGGCATAGTCTGTCCAGAACTCTGTTCAGACCGAACGGTCCCTCTTTACTGCCTTTAGATGGCTTATTTTGCTGGTTAGGTCGAGAGCCCCTGAATCCGGCATTAACCGTTGTGTTATCCGGGCTCTCTTCCTTGTTTTGGCGTTTATTTTTATTACGCCGTGGCTTCCCGTTGCCATCCCTTATTTCGGATGTGCTGGGGGTCGCGTGTGCCTTTACAGGCTAGCCAGCTATCTTCTCCCGCACAAAAGCGGGTCATAAGGCTTGTTAGGGCTGCCATTGTCCTTGGCTTTTCATGGCCGAGGTGTCTGGCGAGCCACTCATCATGGATGCTATGTTTGAATGCCTCTAAGGCTTTGGCATCCGGACAATCAACAATTTGATTCTTCTTAGTGAGGAATCTGTTCCAAAGCTTACAGGCAGACTCTTCGGGTTGTTGGATTATGTGACTTAAATCGTCAGCATCCGGAGGCTGGACATAAGTCCCTTGAAAATTGGCCCTGAAAGCGTCCTCTAGTTCCTCCCAGATCCCAATTGAATTTTCAGGGAGGTCTTTCAACCAGTGCCGAGCTAGTCCTTTCAGTTTGAGGGGAAGGTATTTGATGGCGTGGAGGTCATCCCCGCGAGCCATATGTATATGCAGGATAAAGTCCTCGATCCAGACCCCTGGGTCTGTCGTTCTATCGTATACCTCTATGTTCACATGTTTAAAGCCCTGTGGGAATTCATGGTCCAGTACTTCATCAGTAAAGCACAGGGGGTGAGCGGCCCCTCTGTATCTGGACACGCAGTGGCATGTCGTCGGCTGTTGTTGTGTTCGGTGTTTATTGTGAACTGGTATTTGGTTGTCATAACTATTTTGCCTACCACAGTCCCCCGCCGGGGTGTGTCCTTTAGATCTGTAGATGGACCTAGCTGCGCCATATTTATTATCCAGCTGCTCACGTAGATCGTGCATGTCTATGGTAGTTGATTTATTGCGGTTATGAAGTGGTACGTCTTGTCTCCTGGTTGTTTTATTCTTTGGTGGAACTACCTCGTCGTCGAATTCTGGCAGTAGCTTTCGTTTTGGGTAGCTCTTTGTGTGGCGATCGTCGTCGTATCATTCTTCAGTGTCTAGCACTTTGTTCCATCTACGATTGAGCGTTTCTTGTGCGGCTTTAAGCCATTGCTTCTGCCTCTTCAGATTTCTCGCTGTGGCCATAAGCTTTCTTTGGAGGTTCTCTCGTTCCACGCGTTCTTTTGGAATGATGAATGTGTCATCGTCCGGACTATCTTCTTGTCCTGGGTCGGTTTGGTGAACTCATCCCTCTGGATCATTGTCTTCGAGCGTCTGATCCGAACTATACTCGGCGTGACCTGGTTCGTCCTGCTCCATCGCTGGTTCCGTTTGGTCGTTCTTGCCTTCGGGGTTGACCGACGTATCCATTCTTCTGGCGCTCTTGCTGATATTTTTACTGTTGCTGGATTTGGAACGGCGTCTGCGTCGTCGCTTTGTTTTTTGCCCAGGGGTTTTATCTTCCGGATTGTCACCGTCGTCTTTCTTGGGCGTATCCACCATGTATATGTCATGTGACGAGGCGGGAATCTGGTACCCCATAGATTCTGAGTCTTCTCCTGCATCGTCGTCCATACCGTCGATGCCTTCAAAGTCGGAGTCAAGCACGGCGGTTAAATCATCAACCGTGGCTATCAAGTGGGTGGCGGGTGGGTAACGAATTTCTTCGTCGCCTGTTCCCCACTCGAGCCGGACATAGTTTGGCCCGGAATTCTCTGTCAAAGAGAGAATTTTAAATGAGTTTAATATGTCGCCAAAGGGCGAGTGCTGGAAGATATCCGCAGCGGTGAACTCCGTCACTGGGGCCCAGCCAAGCTTGGCGGGCTCGGGAGTGCGTGGACTGGGTCCTATAACCGGATATGAATCTGGGGGTCCGGGGTTACAGGCTCCCTCAGAAGTGAGGCCTGTGTTCGGCTGTATCGCCGGTGAGGGTACGGCCTATGGGGCAGGGTCCAGCCCTCCGTCCGTAGGCAATGCAACCTGCCCCGGATTTAGATTCGGGGCTTCTGCAGGGGTATTATCCCGAGCATCGTCTGACAGCAGGTCTAAGCCGTGCTCGTCATGATTGTTCGGCAATCCTGGTGTTGGACTGAATCCGTCGAAGATCAAGTCTCCGCGAATATCCGTTGTGTAGTTCAAGTTACCAAACCTAACCTGGTGGCCGGGGGCATAGCTATCGATCTGCTCCAAGTGGCCAAGCGAATTGGCCCGCAGCGCGAAGCCGCCGAACATGAATATCTATCCGGGGAGGAAAGTCTCACCCTGGACAGCGTCGTTCATGATGATTGAAGGAGCAATCGAGCCTGACAACGACAACACAGAGGAACTCTCAAAGAAAGCACCAATGTCGGTGTCAAAACCGGCGGATCTCGGGTAGGGGTCCCGATCTGTGCGTCAAGGCTGATGGTAACAGGAAGCAAGGGACACAGATGTTTACCCACGTTCCGGCCCTCTCGATGGAGGTAAAACCCTACTTCATGCTTGATTAATATTGATGATATGGGTAGTACAAGAGTAGATCTACCACGAGATCGTAGAGGCTAAACCCTAGGAGCTAGCCTATGATGGTATGATTGTAATTGTGATCGGTCTTCTAAGGACCAACCTCTCCGGTTTATATAGACACCGGAGAGGGCTAGGATTTACATGGAGTCGGTTACAAGAAAGGAAACACAATATCCGGATCGCCAAGCTTGCCTTCCACGCAAAGGAGAGTCCCATCCGGAGACGGGCCGAAGTCTTGAGTCTTGTATCTTCACGCTTCAATAGTCCAGACGTTGTACACAGTCCGGCTGTCCGGATACCCCCTAATCCAGGACTCCCTCAATGGGATCATGAATTACAGAATGAGTAAAGTGACTTGCCAGTGACGAGATTGAACGAGGTATTGGGATACCGACGATCGAATCTCAGGCAGGTAACGTACCGATCGACAAAGGGAATTGTATACGGGATTACCTGAATCCTCGACATCGTGGTTCATCCGATGAGATCATCGTGGGACATGTGGGAGTCAACATGGGTATCCAGATCCCACTGTTGGTTATTGGCCGGAGAGTTGTCTCGGTCATGTCTGCATGATTCCCGAACCCGTAGGGTCTACACACTTAAGGTTCGATGATGCTAGGGTTATAAGGAAGATTTTGTATGTGATTACCAAATGTTGTTCGGAGTCCCGGATGAGATCCGGGACATCACGAGGTGTTCCGGAATGGTCTGGAGGTGAAGATTTATATATGCGAGGTCATCATACTGTCACCGGAAATATTCGGGGGTATACCGGTATTGTACTAGGACCAGCGGAGGGGTTCCGGGGGTCCACCGGGTGGGTCCACCTTCCCTAGAGGGCCTTATGGGCTGTAGGTGGAAGGGAACCAGCCCCAAGAAGGCTGGGCGACAAGCCCCCCTAGGGCCCATGCGCCTAGGGTTGGGGGAACCCTAAAGGGGGCGCCCCCCTTAGCTTGGGGGGCAAGCCCCCTCCCCCTTGGCCGCCGCCCCCCTCTAGATCCCATCTAGAGGGGCCGGCCCCCTTCCCCCTGAAGGAAATATGCCCTAGACGCAATAATAAAGTTATTATTTATTTCCTTATTTTATGATAAATCTTTATTATTCATGCTAGAATTGTATTAACCGGAAACATAATACATGTGTGAATACATAGACAAACATACTGTCACTAGTATGCCTCTACTTGACTAGCTCGTGAATCAAAGATGGTTAAGTTTCCTAGCCATGGACAAAAGAGTTGTCATTTGATTAATGGGATCACGTCATTAGGAGAATGATGTGATTGACTTGACCCATTCCGTTAGCTTAGCACTTGATCATTTAGTATGTTGCTATTGCTTTCTTCATGACTTATACATGTTCCTATAACTATGAGATTATGCAACTCCCGTTTACCGGAGGAACACTTTGGGTGCTACCAAACGTCACAACGTAACTGGGTGATTATAAAGGAGTACTACAGGTGTCTCCAAAGGTACATGTTGGTTTGGCGTATTTCGAGATTAGGTTTTGTCACTCCGATTGTCGGAGAGGTATCTCTGGGCCCTCTCTGTAATGCACATCACTATAAGCCTTGCAAGCAATGTAGCTAATGAGTTAGTTACGGAATGATGCATTACGTAACGAGTAAAGAGACTTGCGAGTAACGAGATTGAACTAGGTATTGGATACCGACGATCGAATCTCGGGCAAGTAACATACCGATGACAAAGGGAATAACGTATGTTGTTATGCGGTTTGACCGATAAAGATCTTCGCAGAATATGTAGGAGACAATATGAGCATCCAGGTTCCGCTATTGGTTATTGGCGGAGAATAGTTCTAGGTCATGTCTACATTGTTCTCGAACCCGTAGGGTCCGCACGCTTAAGGTTTCGATGACAATTATATTATGAGTTAATGAGTTTTGATGTACCAAAGGAGTTCGGAGTCCCGGATGAGATCGGGGACATGACGAGGAGTCTCGAAATGGTCGAGACGTAAAGATCGATATATTGGACGACTATATTCGGAGTTCGGAAAGGTTCCGAGTGATTCGGGTATTTATCGGAGTACCGGAGAGTTACGGGAATTCGCCGGGGAGAAGTATTGGGCCTTATTGGGCCATACGGGAATAGAGGAGAGAGGCCGAAAGGAAGGAGGTGCGCAGCCCCCCTCTGGTCCGAATTGTACAAGGGGTGCAGCCCCCTTTTCCTTCCTCCTCTCCCCCTCTTTCCTTCTCTCCTACTCCAACAAGGAAGGGGGGGAGTCCTACTCCCGGTGGGAGGAGGACTCCTCCTGGCGCGCCCCTCCTGGCCGGCCGCACCTCCCCCCTCCCTCCTTTATATACGGGGGCAGGGGGCACCCCATAGACACACAAGTTGATCTACGGATCGTTCCTTAGCCGTGTGTGGTGCCCCCCTCCACCATATTCCACCTCGATCATATCGTCGCAGTGTTTAGGCGAAGCCCTTCGCCGGTAGAGCATCATCATCGTCACCATGCTGTCGTGCTGACGGAACTCATCCCCGACACTTTGCTGGATCGGAGTCCGGGGATCGTCATCGAGCTGAACGTGTGCTGAACTTGGAGGTGCCGTACGTTTGGTACTTGGATCGGTCGGATCGTGAAGACGTACGACTACATCAACCGCGTTGTCATAACACTTCCGCTTACGGTCTATGAGGATACGTGGACATTACTCTCCCCTCTCGTTGCTATGCCATCACCATGATCTTGCGTGTGCGTAGGAATTTTTTTGAAATTACTACGTTCCCCAACAGTGGCATCCGAGCCTAGGTTTTATGCGTTGATGTTATATGCACGAGTAGAACACAAGTGAGTTGTGGGCGATATAAGTCATACTGCTTACTAGCATGTCATACTTTGGTTCGGCGGTATTGTTGGATGAAGCGGCCCAAACCGACATTACGCGTATGCTTACGCGAGACTGGTTCTACCGACGTGCTTTGCACACAGGTGGCTGGCGGGTGTCAGTTTCTCCAACTTTAGTTGAACCAACTGTGGCTACGCCCGGTCCTTGAGAAGGTTAAAACAGCATTAACTTGACGAACTATCGTTGTGGTTTTGATGCGTAGGTAAGAACGGTTCTTGCTCAGCCCATAGCAGCCACGTAAAACTTGCAACAACAAAGTAGAGGACATCTAACTTGTTTTTCTAGGGCATGTTGTGATGTGATATGGTCAAGACATGATGAGATATAAGTTGTTGTATGAGATGATCATGTTTCGTTGAAGTTATCGGCAACTGGCAGAAGCCCTATGGTTGTCTCTTTGTTGCATAAGATGCAAGTGCCAAATAATTGCTTTACTTTATCGCTATACGATAGCAATAGTTGCAAGAGCAATAGTTGGCGAGACGACCATGTGACGACACATTGATATAGATCAAGATGATGAAGATCATGGTGTCGTGCCGGTAACGATAGAGATCATGACAGTACTTTGGAATGGAGATCACAAGCACAAGATGATGATGGCCATATCATATCACTTATATTGATTGCATGTGATGTTTATCTTTTATACATCTTATTTTGCTTAGATCGACGGTAGAATTTTAAGATGATCTCTCACTAAATTATCAAGAAGTGTTCTCCCTGAGTATGCACCGTTGTGAAAGTTCTTCGTGCTGAGACACCACGTGATGATCGGGTGTGATAGGCTCTACGTTCAAATACAACGGGTGCAAAACAATTGCACACGCGGAATACTCAGGTTAAACTTGACGAGCCTACCATATAACAGATATGGCCTCGGAACACGGAGACCGAAAGGTCGAGCGTGAATCATATAGTAGATATGATCAACATATTGATGTTCACTGTTGAAACTACTCCATCTCACGTGACGATCGGACATGGTGTAGTTGATATGGATCACGTAATCACTTAGAGGATTAGAGGGATGTCTATCTAAGTGGGAGTTCTTAAGTAATATGATTAATTGAACTTAAATTTATCATGAACTTAGTCCTAGTAATATTTTGCAAATTATGTTGTAGATCAATAGCTCGCATTGTTGTTTTCATATGTTTATATGTTCCTAGAGAAAATTGTGTTAAAAGATGTTAGTAGCAATGATGCAGACTTGGTCCGTGATCTGAGGTTTATCCTCATTGCTGCACAGAAGAATTATGTCCTTAATGCACCGCTAGGTGACAGACCTATTGCAGGAGCAGATGCGGACGTTATGAACGTTTGGCTAGCTCAATATGATAACTACTTGATAGTTTAGTGCACTATGCTTAACGGCTTAGAATCGGGATTTCAAAAACGTTTTGAACGTCATGGACCATATGAGATGTTCCAGGAGTTGAAGTTAATATTTCAAGGAAATACCCGAGTTGAGAGATATGAAGTCTCCAACAAGTTCTATAGCTAAAAGATGGAGGAGAATCGCTCAACTAGTGAGCATGTGCTCAGATTGTCTGGGTACTACAATCGCTTGAATCAAGTGGGAGTTAATGTTCCAGATAAGATAGTGTTTGACAGAGTTCTCTAGTCACCATCACCAAGTTAGTAGAACTTTGTGATGAACTACAGTATGCAAGGGATGACGAAGATGATTCCCGAGCTCTTCGTGATGTTGAAATCGACGAAGGTAAAAATCAAGAAAGAGCATCAAGTGTTGATGGTTGACAAGATCACTAGTTTCAAGAAAAGGGCAAAGGGAAAGAAAGGGAAACTTCAAGTAGAATGACAAGCAAGTTGTCACTCCCGCGAAGAAGCCCAAAATTGGACCAAAGCCTGAAACTGAATGATTATACTGCAAAGGAAATGGTCACTGGAAGTGGAAATGCCCTGAATATTTGGTGGATAAGAAGGATGGCAAAGTGAACAAGGGTATATTTGATATACAGGTTATTGATGTGTACCTTACTAGTGTTTATAGTAGCCCCTGAGTATTTGATACTTGTTCGGTTGCTAAATATTAGTAACTCGAAACAGGAGTTACAGAATAAACAGAGACTAGTTGAGGGTGAAGTGACGATGTGTGTTGGAAGTGATTCCAAGATTGATATGATCATCATCGCACACTCCCTATACTTTTGAGATTAGTGTTAAACCTAAATAAATGTTATTTGGCGTTTGCGTTGAGCAAGAATATGATTTGATCATGTTTATTGCGATACGGTTATTCATTTAAAGTCAAAGAATAATTGTTGTTCTATTTACATGAATAAAACCTTCGATGGTCATACACCCAATGAAAATAGTTTGTTGGATCTCGATCTTAGTAATACACATATTCATAATATTGATGCCAAAAGATGCAAAGTTGATAATAATAGTGCAACTTATTTGCGGCACTGCCATTTGGGTCATATCGGTGTAAAGCGCATGAAGAAACTCCATAAAGATGGATTTTCGGAATAACTTGGTTATGAATCATTTGATGCTTGCGAACCGTGCCTTTTGGGCAAGATGACTAAAACTCCGTTCTCCGAAACAATGGAACGAGCTACTGACTTATTGGAAATAATACATACCGATGTATGCGGTCCAATGAGTGTTTATGCTCGTGGCGGGTATCGTTATTTTCTGACCTTCACAAGATGAATTGAGCAGATATGAGTATATCTACTTAATGAAGCACAAGTCTGAAACATTTGGGAAGTTCAAAGAATTTCAGAGTGAAGTGGAGAATGATCGTAACAAGAAAATAAAGTTTCTGCAATTTGATCGCGGAGACAAATATTTGAGTTACGAGTTTGGTCTTCAACGGAATAGTTTCACAAACTCATGCCACCTGGAACACCACAGCTTAATGGTGTGTCCGAGCGTCATAACAGTACTTTATTGGATATAGTGCGATCTATGATGTATCTTACCAATTTACCACTATCATTTTGGGGTTATGCTTTAGAGACGGCTGCATTCACGTTTAATAGGGCACCATCTAAATCCGTTGAGACGACACCGTATGAACTATGGTTTAGCAGTAAACCTAAGCTGTCGTTTCTTAAAGCTTGGAGTTGCGATGCTTATATGAAAAAAGTTTCAACCTGATAAGCTCGAACCCAAATCGGAGAAGTGCGTCTTCATAGAATACCCAAAGGTAACTATTGGGTACACCTTCTATCACAGATCCGAAGGCAAGTTATTCGTTGCTAAGATGGATCCTGTCTAGAGAAGAAGTTTCTCTCGAAAAAGTGAGTGGGAGGAAAGTAGAACTTGATGAGGTAATTGTACCTTCTCCCTTATTGGAAAGTAGTTCATCATAGAAATCAGTTCTAGTGATTACTACACCAATTAGTGAGGAAGTTAATGATGATGATCATGAAACTTCAGATCAAGTTGCTGCCAAACCTCGTAGGTCTTCCAGAGTAAGATCCGCACCAGAGTGGTACGGTAATCATGTTCTGGAAGTCATGTTACTAGACCATGATGAACCTACGAACTATGAGGAAGCGATGATGAGCCCAGATTCCACGAAATGGCTTGAGGCCATAAAATCTGAGATATGATCCATGTATGAGAACAAAGTATGGACTTTGATTGACTTGCTCAATGATCAGCAAGCCATGTTAAATAAATGGATCTTCAAGTGGAAGACGGACACTGATAGTAGTGTTACTATCTACTAAGCTCGACTTGTTGCGAAATGTTTTCAACAAGTTCAAGGTGTTGAATACGATGAGATTTTCTCACTCGTATCGAAGCTTAAGTCTGTCTGAATCATGTTAGCAATTGCCACATTTTATGAAATCTGGCAAATGGATGTCAAAACTGCATTCCTTAATGGATTTATTAAAGAAGAGTTGTATATGATGCAACCAGAAAGTTTTTGTCAATCCTAAAGATGCTAACAAAGTGTGCAAGCTCCAGCAATCCATCAATGGACTAGTGCAAGCATCTCGGAGTTGGAATATACGCTTTGATGAGTTGATCAAAGCATATGGTTTTATACAGACTTTTGGAAAGACCTGTATTTACAAGAAATTGAGTGGGAGCACTACGGCATTTCTGATAAGTATATGTGAATGACATATTATTAATTGGAAATGATGTAGAATTTTCTGGAAAGCATAAAGGAGTGTTTGAAAGGAGTTTTTCAAAGCAAGACCTCGGTGAAGCTGCTTACACATTGAGCATCAAGATCTATATAGATAGATCAAGACGCTTGATAAGTTTTTCAATAAGTACATACCTTGATAAATTTTTTGAAGTAGTTCAAAATGGAACAGTAAAAGAAAGAGTTCTTGCCTGTGTTGCAAGGTGTGAAGTTGAGTAAGACTCAAAACCCGACTATGGCAGAAAATAGAAAGAGAATGAAAAGTCATTCCCTATGCCTTAGTCATAGGTTCTATAAAGTATGCTATGTTGTGTACCAGACCTATTGTATACCTTGCTCTGAGTTTGGCAAAGGAATACAATTTTGATCTAATAGTAGATCACTGGACAGCGGTCAAGAATATCGTTAGTGAGGACTAAGGAAATATTTCTCGATTATGGAGGTGATAAAAGAGCCCGTCGTAAAGAGTTACATTGGTGCAAGCTTTTACACCGATCCAGATGACTCTGAGTCTAAATCTGGATACATATTGAAAGTGGGAGCAATTAGCTAGAGTAGCTCTGTGCAGAACATTGTAGACATAGAATATTTGCAAAATACATACGGCTCTGAATGTAACAGACCCGTTGACTAAGCTTCTCTCACGAGCAAAACATGATCACACCTTAGTAGTCTCTGGGTGTTAATCACATAGCGATGTGAACTAGATTATTGACTCTAGTAAACCCTTTGAGTGTTGATCACATGACGATGTGAACTATGGCTGTTAATCATATACAGATATGAATATTGGTGTTAAATCACATGATGATGTGAACTAGATTATTGACTCTAGTGCAAGTGGGAGACTGAAGGAAATATGCCCTAGAGGCAATAATAAAGTTATTATTTATTTCCTTATTTCATGATAAATGTTTATTATTCATGCTAGAATTGTATTAACCCGAAACATAATATATGTGTGAATACATAGACAAACATAGTGTCACTAGTATGCCTCTACTTCACTAGCTCGTGAATCAAAGATGGTTAAGTTTCCTAGCCATGGAAAAAAGAGTTGTCATTTGATTAACGGGAACACGTCATTAGGAGAATGATGTGATTGACTTGACCCATTCCGTTAGCTTAGCACTTGATCGTTTAGTATGTTGCTATTGCTTTCTTCATGACTTATACATGTTCCTGTAACTATGAGATTATGCAACTCCCGTTTACTGGAGGAACACTTTGGGTGCTACCAAACGTCACAACGTAACTGGGTGATTATAAAGGAGTACTACAGGTGTCTCCAAAGATACATGTTGGATTGGCGTATTTCGAGATTAGGTTTTGTCACTCCGATTGTCGGAGAGGTATCTCTGGGCCCTCTCGGTAATGCACATCACTATAAGCCTTGCGAGCAATGTAGCTAATGAGTTAGTTACGGAATGATGCATTACGTAACGAGTAAAGAGACTTGCCAGTAACGAGATTGAACTAGGTATTGGATACCGACGATCGAATCTCGGGCAAGTAACATACCGATGACAAAGGGAATAACGTATGTTGTTATGCGGTTTGACCGATAAAGATCTTCGCAGAATATGTAGGAGCCAATATGAGCATCCAGGTTCCGCTATTGGTTATTGACCGAGAATAGTTCTAGGTCATGTCTACATTGTTCTCGAACCCGTAGGGTCCGCACGCTTAAGGTTTCGATGACAATTATATTATGAGTTAATGAGTTTTGATGTACCGAAGGAGTTCGGAGTCCCGGATGAGATCGGGGACATGACGAGGAGTCTCGAAATGGTCGAGACGTAAAGATCGATATATTGGACGACTATATTCGGAGTTCGGAAAGGTTCCGAGTGATTCGGGTATTTATCGGAGTACCGGAGAGTTACGGGAATTCGCCGGGGAGAAGTATTGGGCCTTATTGGGCCATACGGGAATAGAGGAGAGAGGCCGAAAGGAAGGAGGTGCGCAGCCCCCCTCTGGTCCGAATTGGACAAGGGGTGCATCCCCCTTTTCCTTCCTCCTCTCCCCCTCTTTCCTTCTCTCCTACTCCAACAAGGAAGGGGGGGAGTCCTACTCCCGGTGGGAGGAGGACTCCTCCTGGCGCGCCCCTCCTGGCCGGCCGCACCTCCTCCCTCCCTCCTTTATATACGGGGGCAGGGGGCACCCCATAGACACACAAGTTGATCTACGGATCGTTCCTTAGCCGTGTGCGGTGCCCCCCTCCACCATATTCCACCTCGATCATATCGTCGCAGTGTTTAGGAGAAGCCCTGCGCCGGTAGAGCATCATCATCGTCACCACGCTGTCGTGCTGACGGAACTCATCCCCGACACTTTGCTGGATCGGAGTCCGGGGATCGTCATCGAGCTGAACGTGTGCTGAACTCGGAGGTGCCATATGTTTGGTACTTGGATCGGTCGGATCGTGAAGACGTACGACTACATCAACCGCGTTGTCATAACACTTCCGCATACGGTCTACGAGGGTACGTGGACATTACTCTCCCCTCTCGTTGCTATGCCATCACCAAGATCTTGCGTGTGCGTAGGAATTTTTTTGAAATTACTATTTTCCCCAACACCCCCTTCTCCCTATAAATAGAGGGGTGGAGGGAGGGGTGCAGCACCACATCCAAGGCGCAGCCCCTCCCCTCCCCAACACCTCTCCTCCTCCGCGCGAGCTTGGCGAAGCCCTGCCGGAGAACTGCCACTCCATCACCACCACGCCGTCGTGCTGCTACTGGAGCCTTCTTCCTCAACCTCTCCCTCCTCCTTGCTGGATCAAGGCGCGTGAGACATCACCGGGCTGCACGTGTGTTGAACGTGGAGGCACCGTTGTTCGGTGCTTAGATCGGATTCGGCCGCGATCTAAATCGCTACGTGTACGACTCCTCCAACCGCGTTCTTGCAACGCTTCCGTCTCGCGATCTTCAAGGGTATGAAGATGCACTCCCCTCTCTCTCGTTGCTAGTTACTTCATAGATTGATCTTGGTGATGCATAGAAAAATTTTAACTGCAACGATCCCCAACAACAATGACGCAATATTGACTGGAGGATTAATGTTGAAAGCTATATGAATCATTCTCCAAAGTAACTTGGCAAGTGGGCATTCAAGAAATAAGTGTTGTATTGTTTCCTCATGGTCACAAAAACAGCACCGCGACCTTCCTACCCAACGCCTTTTAATTAAGTTGTCCTTTGTGAGTATCACTTGCTTGTGGACAAACCACATAAAAAATTAACTCACAAAGGAACCTTAACCTTCCAAATGTGCAACGACCTTGAGAGTGGGCCAGAATTAATCAAATCCATATAGAAAGATTTTACCGTAAACATCCCATTCTTAGTTAACTTCCATTGAATCGAATCCGGCTGGTGGAGAGTTAAACTTCTATCAATCTCCGAACCAAGTGCATCCAGGCAGTCCATCTCTCACCAACTAATGCACGTCTAAACTGGATTTTCAAGGGAATAGTTTGAAGGATTGTGCCTACGTAATCCTCCTTACGTTGCACAATATTATAGAGGGTAGGATATTGGACAGCCAAGGGCGTCTCTCCTAACCACGTATCTTCCCAAAATCTTGTCGAAATCCCATTGCCAACCAAGAATTTAACTCTACAAAACAACAAGTCCTTTGTTCGCATAAGTCCCTTCCAGAATGGTGAGTTAGTCGGTCTCATGTTAACCTAGGATAATGTTTTCGAGTGCAAATACTTATTGCGCAGGATTTGAGACCACATACCCTCCGGCTTTGTCTCTAACCTGTATAACCATTTGCTCATAAGATATTTATTCTTAATTTCTAAGTTCTCAATACCGAGACCCCCTTGGTCTTTAGGTCGGCAAATAATATCCCATCGCGTGAGACGGTATTTCCTCTTGGCCTCATCAGATTGCCAAAAGAAATGAGATCTAAAGAAATCAAGTCTCTTCTGAACCCGTTTCGGAATTTCGAAGAACGAAAGTAGAAACATCGGCATACTAGTCAGTACTAAGTTAATCAGGACTACGACCTCCATATGACATAAGCTTGCCCTTCCAGCAGCTTAGTTTTTTTTCAATTCGTTCTTCAATACACTTCCATTCTTTATTGGATAGCTTACGGTGATGGATCGGAATACCCAAGTAACTAAAAGGTAAAGCACCTAATTCACATCCGAACAACTGTCTATAAGTGTGTTCCTCGTCTTTGGCCTTCCCAAAGCAGAACAACTCGCTCTTATGAAAATTAATTTTTAAGCCCGACAATTGTTTGAAGAGACACAAGATAAGTTTCATATTATGTGCCTTAGCCATGTCATGTTCTATGAATAGGATAGTGTCATCAGCATACTGTAGAATGGATACCCCTCCATCGACTAGATGAGGAACTAGACCCTCTACATGGCCATGCTGCTTGGCCCTGCCAATAATGATGGCCAACATATCTGCCACAATATTGAACAAGAGAGGAGACATGGAATCCCCTTGCCTCAACCCCTTATGTGTCTGAAAATAGTGACCAATATCATCGTTCACCTTGATTCCGACACTACCCTTCTGGACTTGGGCATCCACTTGGTTCCTCCAGGCTTCACTAAAACCTTTCATGCGCATGGCCTGCTGAAGAAAGGCCACTTTACTTTATCATACACCTTCTCAAAATCCACTTTGAAGATAGGGACAATTGCAAGTTTGCCCCTAGTTGGAACCCACCCACGGGGTTTGCCCTTAATTTTCCACCTTGCTCAGTTTTGCCCTTAGATTTGTCCCAGGGCTCGCCCGAATGCCCTTCCGTGACGGCCCCGTGTGGTCAGCGCCGTTTGACCACGATTTTGCGCCGTTTTGGACAGCACATGCCCCTGCCCTTTCCTTACAGGTGGGACCCGCGTATGTATCGCATCTCATTTCCCCTCTCTACCGAATCTATCTCTAGAACCCTAGCATAGCGGCGACCCAGGCGAACCCTAACCCTAGCTTTTGGCGGCGTGCATCCGAGACCGGCCGGTGGTTTGGTCGATGTCCTGAGAGATCCAGACCACATCTTCATCGGCTACGATGGTGAAGATCCATAGCTCACGCGGTGGCGGAGGCGAAATAGAGGGTGCGGCGTCAAGACAGAGGACTCTGATGTCGACGGAGGATATGAGCCAACAGATCCCGGATGGGTAAGTTCATCTACTTTTTTTCACTAGTTCTTGCTTTAGTTTTAGGTAGATCTGCCATGCGTGATGTTTTTCGGATGTTTTCTTGCATTCGTAGGATGGATCCAGACCGCGCATTTTCTCTGTCCATTAGAATGGAAACAACTCTTTTAGCAAGGTCTGGTACTAAGGATCAAGGCACAGGCTTTACTTTTCCTCTTGTGCTCGATGCTACAAGCACATTCAACTCTTTTAGGGATGTAGTATACAGAAAATATCCATGGGGATTGTATGATGCTGTTGATTTTAGATTTTGGGACCAGGATAAATTTGCATGGATCCCTCTACAGTGTGATGATGAGCTAGCCCAGATGTTTGCAGCCAATGCACTGTTGAAAAGTGGCAAAATTGAAGCCACTGTCATACAGAGAGCCAGACCAGATGCAGCTCCTAGTACAGCAAAGCCCCCTGTCCCAGGAAACAAATCAAAAACTACTGCTACTAGGTCTAGGAGCAGTAGGGCAACTCCAAGTAGTAGCTTTCATCCACCAGGAACTCCTAGTGCAAATGTACCATCTCAACCTGGTGCTAGTGACAGTAATGCTACTGATACTGCCAGTCAGATACCCACAGATCCTATAATTGAGGAGGCAGAGCCTGATGATGTGCTAGGTTCAGATGAAGAAGATGAAAGAATGTTTCCTAATCTAGTACCCAGTAGGAATGTGGACCAGCAGGATGAGGACATTGACATTCCAGCAGAGTTTTCAGATATAGATGAAGAAGAGGAACAGGAGAACATTGACATGGGATGTTTTGAGAATGATGATGAAGACAGGCCTGAGATGTTGTATGACAGAGATAATCCAAGTCTAGCTGAAGGGGTTGTCTTTCCTTTAGCTGTGGATTATAGAAATGTTGTAGCTACATTCTCCATAAAAAATGAAGTAGAGTACAAAATAGAGCATAGTGATCCAACAAGGTTCACTGTGTATTGTGCTTTTCCAAGATGTAGGTGGAGTCTGCATGCCTCTCTAAAGAGAAACAACACATTGTTTCAGGTACTAACAAATTGAATAATCAGTGCTGACTATTTTCCAATTGATGTTGTAACATAGTAATTATGATTAATTTTCCTATTGAGTATCTAACTTAAATTTTTTATCTGCAGATCAAAGTAAATCCCTATGAGCACCATTGTCCCAGTGTCAACAGAACTGAAAGATTGAGAGAAGCCAAGAGGAGATGGATTGCTGATGCTGTGCAGAACTGGGTAAGAGAAAATTCAAACATTGGTCCCAAGGAATTGCAAACCAACTTGCAAAAAAATATGGTTTAGACTTGCCTTACATGAGAGTTTATTATGGTAAACAAATGGCTATTGACAACATTTATGGAAAGTATAAGGACAGTTTTCAGTTTTTGTACACATTCAAAGCTGAAGTAGAGAGAGCTTCTCGTGGTAGTGTTTTAGAAATAGATAGGCACACTGTTCCATTCCAGTTGAAGGGAAAGAGGTATGAAAAGGAGTGTTTCGGAAGAGTTTTTGTTAGTTTCAAAGCTTTGTTGGAGTGGATTTTTAGCTGGATGCAGGCCCTACCTTGCTGTGGATGCTACAACTCCGAATGGTAGGTTCAGAGGGCAATTAGTAGCAGCATGTGCAGTTGATGCACATAACTAGATTTTTCCAGTGGCCTATGGTGTACTAGAGATAGAGTCCTAGGAGAGTTGGGCCTGGTTTTTCCAAAATCTGAAGCAGGTTATAGGACACCCTGAAGGACTTGTTATTCATACTGATGCCTGTAAAGGCCTAGAGAAGGCAGTGGACATAGTCTTTCCAGGAGTTGAGCACAGAGAGTGCATGAGACATCTTGCAACAAATTTCTCCAAGAAATTCAAGGGGAAATTTTATGATGAGCATTTGTGGCCATGTTCACTCACTTATAGCATCAAGAAGCACAATTACCACTTGAGACAGCTCTGCACAAAACCCAAAGTGCAGGCTGATGTGCCCCAAATCCCAGCAAAAGTGACTAGAAGCAGAGCTAAGGAGATGCCAAACCCAGCAGGAAACACCAGGAGCAAAAGGGCCAAATCATGAGTGTTGTCATGTGTGAAACTATCGGTTTGGGATGATCTCTTATGTCATGTTTGAACTATCTGTAGTTGATATCTATGTGCACTGTGCACTCTAGTTGTATGAAGTATTATGTTGTCATGTGTGAAACTATCAGTTTGTGAACCTGGATTTAATACTATGTTGTATGAAGTACTATGCAACTGAATTTGGTAGTTTGTTGTGTGAAGTAGTATGCAACTGGAGTGGGTGGTTTGCTATTGAATTTGGAACTATGTTGTCTCCTAACATCTTCACATAGAACATATCAGTGCATAACTTATGAGGCATTCATACATCACTACATTCATGGATCATAAACTGCTAATAGATCATAAACTTCATAGATCACAAACTGCAAATACATCAGTGCATTCATACATAACTGCACTCATACATCAGTGCATTCATGAGCTACTACATTAACAATGAAATTTTAGTGTGCATTTTTTGCACACACTGACATTGCGATAGCGAGCATACAAATTGTAACTATAGGGAAAAACATTGTCCAAATGTGCATCATTTCCTTTTTTTCCTTCAATTCTTTGGTCAACGCATGATTTCTCTTTGCAAGATCAACTGCTTGCTTCTCCAACTTATGACTTTTGATCCAGCTAGCTTCAAGCGTTGCATGTAAATCTTCGAAAGCTAGTCCAACTCTTGCTGGAGGTGCAGGGTCAACCCAAACCACCCACTCACATTCATCTGGCAACTACATGAACAATTTTCGATTAGATCTGATGTCGAGTGCTTCGTCATGGATTTAAACCCAAGAATGTAAAATGCAGTTCAAATTCTTACATCCAGGGGGCAACCCAAAAATCGACGACGGTGCTAGCTCCACCCCATGAGACACGACGAGCAGGGATTAGGCCATGTCCTGGACAATGATGCTTCGAGCGATACTCCAGGCCGGAAAAGGTGGAGTCTGGCAAGTAAAACTCTGAGCTGTGCTGCACAATTCCTACCCCATCCACCTAATTTGACCAAAACCACATAAATCACCTGAAATTTGAGCTAACCCTAGAAAATGGGGAAATTTTTACTCTACCTATTACAAATTACCTCTTCAGCGGCGGCCGGTGACGAACTCTCCGACGACATACCCGACATCTCCATGGCTGTGGGCAAGCCTGCACAACGCCCCCTCCAACAGCTCCTTCCTTCCGCCCCCTTTTCCTTCTGCCTCCTTTCTTCTGTCTAGCGCGAGGTAGAAGACGACTAAAAGGCTAGGGATATCGAACCAGGGGTAAAAATGTCAGAAACGGCGCAAAACCGTGGTCAAACGGCGCTGACCACACGGGGCCGTCACGGAAGGGCATTTGAGCGAGCCATGGGACAAATTTAAGGGCAAAACTGAGCAAGGTGGAAAATTAAGGGCAAACCCTGTGGGTGGGTTCCAACTAGGGGAATGTATTTGTCCCTTGAAGATAACCCCATCTAGTTTCTTCGAGTGGATCTCATGAAGCGTTTCATGTAGAACAACCACCCCTTCCAGTATGTGTCGCCCCGGCATGAACGTTGTCTGACTTGGTTGGATCACTGAATGAGCAATTTGTGTTAATCTATTGGTTACAACCTTTGTGAAAATCTTGAAACTTACATTCAACAGGCAAATGGGCCGGAATTGTTCGATCCGAACTGCCTCATCTTTCTTAGGTAGCAGCGTAATCGTACCAAAGTTAAGATGGAAATAACTCTAAATGTCCGTTGAAAAAATCGTGAAACATAGGCATAAGATCATATTTAATGATATGCCAACATTTCTTATAGAATTCAGCTGGAAACCCATCTGGTCCTGGTGCTTTATTCGGCTTCATTTGTGATATTGCCTGAAGAACCTCTTTTTCAGTAAACGGTGCAAAGAGAATATCATTCTCTGTTGCCTGTAATTAAGGAATATCATCAATCACAGATTCATCATGTGACACCATACTTGAATTCGGGGGTCCAAAAATTTTCTTATAATAATTAGAAATATATGCTTTCAGGTTTTCATGTCCCACTATTGTCCCCTTGTCTTGTTCAAGCTGTATAATTTTCTTCTTCCTATGTTTACCATTTGCAACCATGTGGAAGAATTGTGTATTGTCGTCCCCATGGACAACCTTGAGCGTTTTCGCACGCAATGCCCACTTAAGCTCCTCCTCTCTCAAGAGAGCTCGTAGACCTTTCTCAGCCTCAGACTTGGTTCGTTTCTCATTAACAGAAAGAAGAGTGGCTTCGGCCTTTAAGTCTAGTGCCTCAATCAATTTAGTAAGACGCTCTTTTTCTAGTTTGTAAATCCCACTCTCATTTCTGGCCCACCCTCTTAGAAACTGTCGGAGATGTCTAATTTTATTCTGCCATCTCTCAACAGGCGTCCTTCCACTAACCGGCTTAGCCCATTCGCGTGCAATGATCTTCAAAAATCTTTCTCGCTCAAACCAGCTTTGTTCAAAAGAGAAAGTATTTTTATTTGCCACATGGGTAGCCTCACCCGAGTCTAATATAAGTGATATGTGATCCGAGATCGCTCTCTGCATCGCATGGACCGACACCAACAGATTCTTTGTTCCCACTCCACACTAGCCAATACCCTATCCAGCTTTTCATAAGTCGGAGTGGGGAACGAGTTGGCCCATGTAAATTGTCTACCGGTGAGTTTTATTTCTCTCAAATTAAGACTCTCGATAATCATATTAAACATCATGGACCAACGTCCATCAAAATTGTGATTGTTCTTTTCATCTCTCCCCCTGATGATATTAAAATCTCCCCTGACTAGTATTGGCAGATTTTCATCTCCACAAATCCGCACCAAATCAGCCAAAAAGTCTGGTTTGAATTCAGGTTGTGCTGCCCCATAAACAGCAACAAGAGACCACGGGAACCCATCCAGTTTTGATCGCACCCTGAATTTAACCGAAAAGTCTCCCTGAACCACATTAAGCACCTCTAGCGTCTCACATCGCACTCCTAGTAAAATCCTGCCGGATCTTCCTCTAGGAGGTAATATGTGCCAGTCAAAATCGATACCACTGGAGAGAGTTTGAAGAAACTGTGAGGTGATATTATCTCATCCAGTTTCCATAAGTGCAATAAAGTCTAAGTTTTGTTCTATCGTTGTCTCCACTAAGAACTTTCATTTAGCCAAATCAGCTAGACCTCTGTTATTCCAAAAGAGTCCTTTCATAAGTCATCATGAAATTTTTTCTTAAGCTTAACTCGAGCACTTCTGTGTACTGTCGAAGTAGGATAAATTTTTCGCTTCCAGGATCGTTTAGGCCCCTTGTGCCCGAGTGAAAGGCATGTCCACCTTTTCTGTCTTACCAACCATAGAACCCAAACTCCAAGCAATCAGAAAGTGTTTAATCAGTTTTGGTGGAGCACCATAGAAATGTACCCACACCTTCTCTAAAGGTATACCCTCAGGTTCTTCCTGCTTCCAGTCATCAAAAGCAATAATAATGTTGGTACTTGGAACTCTGCAGAGCCCCCACTTAAGAAAATGCATCTGATCCTCCTTAGTGGGGAAATCCACCTTGTAAGCCTGTCCCTCCAGTTTTTCCAGATGCCACTAATAATTACCTGGTACCAGATCACGTAGCTGCCTCACAATCTGAGCCTCAGTCAATTGCCCATTAGTAACCCAAACCACTGCTGGGAATGAACTCTCCACCACATGCAGTAGAGGGTCCGCCTCCGGTGTCTCAAAGAACATCAGCTCCTTGCAACACACACCAAAAATGTTTACACCAAGCTTAGGACCGGAAAGGAGTGGGCAGTCACCGGTCACATGCTGCGATCTGAGACAATAGTCACACAGCTCATTGGTGCACTCGGCTACAAAGTGACCCGGTTCGTCACATCTATAGCAAGGCAACTTCTTCTTAATTGCCCACTTCGAAAGTTTCTCCCCCTCCATTATTTTCGTCCCTTTGTTTGTCGTACCATCCTTAGACTTTGCGACTCCAGATGCCGCCGGAACGGTGACCGCTGCCAAAGCCTTGACCGTGTCAACCGCAGCCGCGGGCAACGTGGTGTGGGCTCCTGCCACATCTGCGGAGTGCTCAAACTCCGTCCCCATAGCCATGTCCGCAACGGCTGGTGGTGGCGGCGGAGGCCGTCGCACAAAGGCTTACATAGCCTCACCATCTACCATGATATGTTGTTCTGGCTTAGTGATACTGGCAATCTATGCTGTGTTAGAGAAACTCCAAATGGCTTTGAGCTTAAGCCCTCAGAAGGTATTCCCCAAGCTGAAGGGATGAACTTCTCATTGGTACATCACTCGGATGGGCTTTTTCTTGTGAAAAGTGGAGGATTTTTACCTCCCGAAGCTGCTGTTGTGTATCAAGTTAGGCCTAGTGATGGCTCACTTGATATAGTAAATGATGGCTTAAATGGCAAAGATGTATTCACCATCCCCAAACAATGTGGATTTGTTCTCTCGTCACCTAACAATGAAAAGAAGCTTTTTACCGCCAATATGCTCCCAAATGTCGACTGTGCCATGTAAGTCCTTTGATTTACTTGATATGAAAATAATTTATTTGGAATATCTAACATCTTAAGTCTTGCATTTTGACTGTAGGTACAGCTATGAGCACAACTGCAACTATAATATCAAGCCATGTCAGTGTATGCATCTCCTAGCTTCTGTCTGGGCGGTGCTTCGGACATCAAGAAGCTTTTAGGATCTGACAGCACATAGGTACGGATTTACCATGAACAAAAAATTGTCTTTTTTTTCGAATGATCTGGCAAGTTGCTGGCTTTCATGTATTAGCAGGTAGTGCACCATCTTCACCAGTGTTGATTTACCATGAAAAAAAATGTCGACTCAGATAACATAAAAGTTCTTCTGCAAATTCTGCATATGCACTGCGAAATGAAATACATGTATCATTCACAATGCAGCGCCTCATCTTTAATCCTCTACAGCTTCATCCCAAAATCCAGAAAAATACTGAAGAAAAATCTGCACTGCGTGCACATGGCACATGCATGCGTAGCGACGATTAACTCAAAAGTTACTGTCATTCTCTAAATGGCGTCAGTTGTATTGCATATAGTAGTGAACACTGCTTTCTACTCTCAACAATGATTTCTCTGCGAAGACAAGTAGAACCAAGTTTGCAATTTTTATTGCCTGTAAAGCTACAGATTTAGGACCATGCTAACACTTTTTGTTTAGTCTTTTGCATGTCCAAGTACTATGCTAAAGTATATTATTTCATAATTCAGTCTTCTACTCTAGTGGGGTTCAAAATATTTTGAACTTCAAAACAATTGTAACAAACATTATTGTTCAGAAATTCTTGTACTGGACTGCAAGCATGATATGCAATTCAAAAAAGTCGAATCAGTATTTCCCTAGATATAAATTTGGCACATATTGCGAATGTCATTATTGGTCTAGATAGCAGGAACATGTGAGCTCGGAAGCTACATCGACGTGTCACTGGATTGACATACTGTTTTAATCTCTCATAGTTTGTTCCTTCTTACTAAACTAAACTAGATTCTTGATTTTGAATGTCCAATTCTGAAATTCTTATCTCACACTGAATAAAATCTTTCAATGCAGAACTTGTTTTTCTCCCTCTGTGCATAGATTTGCAATCAAGGCAATGCATTCTATTGTCTAGATCACGATGTGCTTCCTAGGATAATTTTTGAGAAATATCTAACACTGAATATTTGTTCCACAGAGATAGAGATCATTGGACAGTGCCACAGCTGAGCACGGTCTTGGAGTTTTGCCAGTTCACCCACAGGGCATCAAATGCATCTTATGCATGTTAGAAATATAATTATGTAGAGATAAACGTAACTAGAGATAAGATACGTTTAAACAATGTCTTGCATTGTACTCCAAGTCTCTCTTTCTATTGTACTTTTATATATACCCCTACGAGGGTCAGATCAATACAACAAAAACAAACATCAATCATCCTATAATTTCTACATGGTATTAGAGTGATTAGTCTCACGACGCCGATCCTAGGTTCCTCCACCACTTCCGCATCGCACCGCCCCTGGGGAGATTAATTTTCTCTCCCCGGGGGCGCGGCACCCGATCAATCAACAATTAGATCGGTTCTATAGCTTAGATAGTAGATCAATGTCTATAGGTTTTAATTTTCGAATTTCTTAGATCCATCCACTAGATCGATCATATTAGCCACCAAATAAATCTCTGAAAACCCCAATCCCGGTGAGAAAAAATCATAACAGATGGGTGCTGAAATCGTTATCCCAGACGACGGCCAAATCACTCCGTCCGCCATGCCTCCTCGATCCCTCGGCTCCAAACAGGCAGGCTCCTGCATCAGCTGCAGCGGCCTCTACATCAACCTACTCCGTCCACACGGAGCAGCAACGACTAGATCAACGTAGACACCAATCACCAATAATTCAGCAGCACCACGCCGCACATCAAGGTTGGATCACGGGAGGGACCTCCACAGCCAGTCCGCGGCGAGCCCCATGCAACCAGATTGCATCCACGGACAGTTACAGATGCATACCTGCATGGCCTGGCCATCCGCTAGAGATCCAGCTGCATCGCCATGCCTGCGACTCGAGCACTCCGACACCGACGGACGACTACAGACGGCTTCGATCCAGGCGACAGCGCGGCGCGCGCTCCATCGATTCTGATGCACGATTTTTGATCTCCATTGGCGATTTTTCAGCGCACCGGGACACGCATCCGACCCAGCCTGCAACTACGTCGGCTACACCGACCGTGATCCGAGCCTGCATCAACCTTACGTCTGCATCGACCCCTCTACCGAGCCGAACATCTCGTTGTACGACTACGCCAGGCTACGAGCCCAACATACTTCTTCGGCACGGCACGACATCGACACTTCGTCGCCCCGGAGGGACGCCTTCAAGCGACGTATCATCGTCGACACGCTGCTGCAACGCCGTCGTCAACACTTCATCACCAACGTCTTCATCAACGTGGTCTTCTTCACCATCATCGTCAACCAAGGTTTTGGATCCCGAGCAGACCTTTTTTTCTCGTGGGTCACCGGAATTTGCGGTTACCACGGTAACCGCGAAATTCCGAAAAAAATTCGGACGAAATTTGAAATCAAAATTTAAATTCAAATATTTTTGACGTCGATGTAGATAGATATTTTACTCAAAAGTTTCAGTAATAGTGGCCTTCGGACCGCAACTTCCGCTTCCTCCTACGACGCGAGTTCGACCCCTGGATGCAGCAGCATTTTTGAACTTTTGCTTCGTAAAAAAGAATAAAAATACAACAGGCCAGAACTTGCTGGTAAAGAAAGTATGCCTTTGCCACTACGCTACTGCCTGCCTTGTTCTAAAAGAAGAGATTGCTCCTATTTACCTAGAGAGGCAGCGTTTGAATTCAAAATTATCAAAATGTTCGAGATATTTTGCTCGGTATGAGTGTTTCTCAAGGGGGAACGGTAAACGCGGTAACCACGCGAGATCACGAAATTTCGCTCGGTACCCAAAACGTTGTCGTCAACACATCGCCGCCACCTCGTTCACAAGATGGACACCTAGCGTCCTCTGAGAGCATCTCCAGCCGTTGGCCCCCCAGGGGGCGCCTAAAATCGCCGCCTGAGGGTGACCCGGTGCAAAAAATGGGTCTGGGGGCGAGTTGATCCCCAGCCACCGCCCCCAGGGCCGGCCCCAGGCGCGGGAAAAAAATTGTGTAGCAAATTTAGGCAAAGTTCGGCTAAAACATGCCAAATTTCGGCAAACTTGGGCTTATATTCACCGATTTAATTCGAGTAGTCGCCATTACATGTAAAAACTAATAAAAAAAAACTTGTTGAAGGCCGAGAAGTCGCCGTCGTTGCCGCCATCGTCGGCCTTCTCCTCCTTGACTCGGGCGCCCCTGCTGGACCCCTCCCCGGCTCGTGGTGGCGGCGGCGGCGCGTCGTCATCGTCGTCGCTGTCGTCGATGATGATGACTCCTCCTTCGACGCGGCCTCAGCGGCGCTGCGCGAAGCGCCGCAGGGCGGCGCACTGGCGCTCCCTCGCCATCTTCAGGGAGTCCTGGTGTGCCCATTCGAGGGCTGCGTCGTCGTCGAGCTCGACCTCGCCGTGCTCCTTCGTCACCGGCGCCAGCCCCGGCTCCTTCTTCACCGGCGCCAGCCCCGTCTCCGTCTTCACCGGCACAAGACCCGGCTCCGTCTTCGGCTTGACGAAGCGCGGGGGAGGAGCCGACGAGGAGGCGCGCCGACCTCCCTTAGTGATGACGATGCCGGCGCTGCGAGTGCGCCGGCCGAGCGGCGTCTCCGCCGCGGGTTCGGCCTTGACGCCGAGCAGCGTCGGAGTGCCGGAGGATTGGGAGGAAGAACGCGACGACGAAGAAGAGGAGGAGGAGCCGAACCTCCTTGGCGCCCATTTCCCATCGCATCGGTGCTGCGCCGGGGCGACCGCCCTCGCCGGGGGGTACGCCAACGGCGGGTTGTTGCCGCTCTCGAGGTGCGTCAGCACGCCCTCAAGCGTGCGGCCGGGGACACCCCACCACAGGTGGCGCCCCTCGCTGTTCTTGATGCCGCCGACGACCGGCGCCCCGTTGGTGGACGCCAGCCGCTGCTGCTAGCGGCGCTCGAAGTACGCCGCCCAAGCCACGTGGTTGTCGGCGGCGTACTGGGGCAGGGAGAGCTCGGCGTCAGTGAGGGAGGCGCGCGCGATCTCGACCTTGTTAGCGAAGTACGATGGCTTGGCAATGGCATCGGGCAACGGAGGAATGGGCACTCCCCCATTGCTGAGCCTCCAGCCCGTCGGTCCGGTACGCATGTCCGGCGGCGCCGCGATGTTCGCCTGGAACAGGAGCCAGGACTACTGTTCGCGGAGCGAACGACGGCCGAAGCCGTTGGCCGCCGCCTCGGCTCCGGGGAAACGCTCGGCCATCGGGGAGATGGAGTGGCTGGGAAGAAGAGATCGGTGGGAGAGAAGAGCTCGGTGGCGGCGCTCGGGAGAGGTGGAGAGGTGGCACTCATCATAGGCGAGCGAGGCCATATATAGTCGCGCCGCGTCCGTGTGTACACGTCCGAGGGAGGGGAGGCGTCGGCGCGCGTCGACGTGCCACCCCGGCGGCAGCCTTGCCATTGATTCCCGGCGGGAAACCAAGGCGTCGGGAGAAGATGAGGCAGGCGGTGTCGCTGACGCGGCTGGCCCACGGTGCTTTCGCGCCAAAAATGATTCGCCCGGCGCCCCCGAGTGCCCCCCAGCGCACCGTGTTCGGGTTGGGTCCGCCGGCGCCAATTTCGGCCCGAGCCGGCGAAAAATGGGCCCCTGGGGGCGCTACTGGGCCGATTTTTTGGCGCCGGCGGCCGAAAAATTGCCTGGGGGGCCTTGTTGGGGGCGCGGCTGAAGATGCTCTGACAGACTTTTCTGCAAGACGCAACCTCGACGACAGCAATGACCCCGTCACAACGACGGCATCGATCGCGTCATCCACGATGGCACGACTGCATCGACACGGCATCACTACAGTGACGACTCTACACGGCCATACGGTTCTGGCAAAACCGATGTGTGCTCGATGAACTTCCTCCGGTCTTGGCAAAACCGGTTGACACATTGCTGACGACACCCTCTGACATCCGCAAGGTGCATCGTCCACGTCTGCAGCTCCGTCATAGCGCATTTTTTTGTGCCTCCGGCTTTGTGCGGCTTCATCATCCATGATAACCACACCATCGATCACGACTACCTCGACCACGGCTACATCACCATGATCGGTTACCTCGACACTAATTGCTACGTCTGCAGCAACTCATCAGCAACAACTTCAGTCAACAGCGTCTGCCTTGTCACATGCGTCCATGATACTCCCACTGTGACTGCGGGAGGGAACAGAGGAGAAGACAGGGAAGGCACCAGAAAGGGACGCAGTCACCGCCCTAGGTGCCGACCCATCAGCCATCAGAGACGCGGTTGATGATGGTGCAGTGGAGAAGAAGACGAGCGCAAGACTTCAAATTCAGTCGCAATCGTCCGCTTCACTCCCGCTACGACTGAGGGGGAATGTTAGAAATATAATTGTGTAGAGATAAACGTAACTAGAGATAAGATAGGTTTAAACAATGTCTTGCATTGTACTCCAAGTCTCTCTTTCTATTGTACTTCTATATATACCCCTACGAAGGTCAGATCAATACAACAAAAACAAACATTCAATCATCCTATAATTTCTACAACTCCATTAATTGCGGCCAAATTAGAATCCTTTTGCACCTCATTACAAAGTTACAGAGAACCAAGACTAAAGACACCACGTTTTCAGTTTAGCTGTTTGAACAGGTAATTTTGTCAAATTTCTGTAAGTTACTGTGGTAATTAAAATCCTTTTTGGAGTGGAGGTCTGGGGGATGCATGTGTAACCGTGTCAAATGCTGAAGCTAGAACAATATATTCATTACTGGTTTCTGGTAGGTATTTGCTGGCAAATTAAGTTGGTTTTTACTCCATTACACCTAGTTTGGTGCCTGGCAAACTTGAATTTTTTTTGTATATATGTGTGTGTGGAAATATGTTACAGAGTGAACAATTATTCAAATATTAGAGGTTTGCCGGTTTTATCAAATTCATAATAATAAGGGTTCGCTAAACCGTAGGAATCTGGCTTTATTAATTTAAAGTCTAAAAAAACATAGGAATCTCTAGTATATATAGGGTTACCGCCGTATCATAAACCATGTGTTCCATTGATGTTCTAATTCGGTCGACAATGCTTCTGCCAGATGCCAGATATCCTTTGAGCAATGGAAGCAAACGCTGCCAACAGGAACGGCGGCTCCCAAGGGGTGAGGGTGCCATTGTCCTTGTTTGCTGTGGAATACAGCAGCAAGAAGCGAGAAAAGCATATCTACCATGCACGGGATATCCCCGTGCGTGTGATGGCCGTTGATTTTGTTGAAGATTCACCTTCATACATGCATACTTTATTATTACTTCTCAATCCATCTGTCGTATCCCATCAATGTGGTCATACCAACTAGTCACTCACAATAAAACAAGTTGTTGATGGTTGCATAATGTTTCATAATTTTTTGGGGGTTAATAGTTTCATAATGTTTATCATATTTGAAGACTTAAATTTCAAATCTTGTCAAAATATATTCAAGAATGTTTTTGTTTCAAAGGCCACGTCACCAGGAACATTATTGAATTTTTCCCATGGAATTAGCAAATTTCGATGAAACAAGTTTGAAGCCCAGTTATTTAGTTGTCAAAAAAAAAATTTCAGAAAACATATTCAGTATTGGTCTTGTTTTGAAGATCTTGCCGAAAAAACACATTTGTGTAAACAGAAAGTAAAACAAATTTTTATTTCAAAATATACTAGGCATCTATTTGTTTGAATGAAACTTAATGACTAGAGAATAACCCATGTTAGGGGATAGAGAGAACACTATAAATGATGTCAGTGGGCCCATAGAAAAAAAATAAAAAAAATGTGCATGCATGCACGGGAGGTCCCGTGCATGGTAGAAATTCCACTCTCCAGCAAGAAGCGGCTTCTGTTTGATGTTTCGAGTGGAAATATCCGCGGGATAAGCAGCACGTTGTTTCCAGATGCCTTTGTTGAATTCGAGAACCGCGGCTGGCTTCTCATGGTCCGACACAAGCCATTTTACTTCTAAGAGCAGATTGTCTTTCTAGTCCACCCTACCACCGGCAGGCGGATCCACCTGCCGGTCCTTCACTCTCCAAACAAAGGATACTTTGTGTTCTATGTTGATCCTCGTGGAGCACCGCTCGTCGTTGCATGTGTCCAGATCAAGAGTGTTGTTCCGACTGTCCATGTCACGTGTCATGGGGACGTGTACTGGTGCGTCCACAAGCATACCAGTAATCTGCACCCGTCAGAAGCAATGCGCAGACCAATGGACAATACTTGGATCTTGGATCGGGACACCGGACACAGGCTGTCTGTGCCGAATTCCTTGGGCAGATCCTGATCTTCGACATCACAGACAGAGATGACCTGGAGAACTGCCTCTTGTCCAGAGTGGAGCATAAAAGATGCACATTACCTTGTTGCGTCCAATGGGGAAGTTGTGATCGTATCGTGTCTTCGTGTGAACGCGGGAAGTGCTTTCAAGTTCTTCAAGATGGACATGGAAGCTTTGGAATGGTCGCCGCTCGATGGCCAGGAGCTGGATGACACCAGCTGGTTTCTTTGCAAGGGTCAGTCTATCCGTGTGAAGGAAGAAGGCAAAAGGAAAGTCTACACATTCAATCCCATACAATGCAGTGGCTCAGTGACAGAGAGCTCACATGGAAAAAAGGCAACCACGTATTTTACTAGCACATCAGGTCCTCCCTCATTGAAGACCATCACAAATATTTATGCATATGATTTAGTTTCTGGGACTGTTGAGACGGTTATACCGGCATCGATCGTAACGGAAGTGCGCCGCTGGATTCAACCTAGTATGTTTGCTACGCCAACAAAATAATCCGATGTACCGAGGGAGGCCTCAATAAGCCACAGGTGATTTGAAGTCTTGTAGATTTCTTTCGAGAGAACCTTACCTGTCTTTCTTTTCTTAGCTCTAGCAGCTTTGTACTGCTCAAGGAACAATGATTAGAGACAAATCTTCATTATTGTTATAGTTACGAAGTTCTCTTTTAGATTCGGCTGTATCGTTTATAAGCGAATGATAACAAGCATAGTTGCAATGTTTGGAAAAGGAAAAGCTAGATATAAGAAATCTCCATAAAATGGTGACTGAGGAAGGTTGGGGTGTACCATGGTTTTCTCCTTAAGATCCAGGTAAGCCGCCCCGATTCGTCAATGGAGTGATGGCACCCAAAGTACGGCCACTATTTCTCTAGGGGTTCCCTCACGAGTTGGCATCAAAAGATATAAAGCTGGGCTCTAGTTTTCAAGAACTTGTCGAAACAAAGATTTCGGTTTGGACACTTTGTTTGAGAGAATCGACTTTTGAAAGTTCTAAAATTTGTTTCAAATAGGTGACACCATCTATTTTGGAGGCTAGTCTTTTCCAACCAGCAACCATGGTGCGGAAGATTTGTTGTGGCATAAAAAAGGTAAAAATAATATGTGTGGACATAAGAAAGTAGAAATACACAAAAAGTAGAAGGCTAGTTTACTCGAATCTTTAGAAAAAGCATACAGTTGTTAGCAAAAATGTTCACCTATTCTTTATGTAAGCATAGAACGATTACACCAACTTTACATCAGTACAAAAGAAATGTATCATCCCTTTACATCAGCGCGAAAGAGGTACATCATCCAGTATGAAGTTACAGAATTACAAATGACAGCTACAATTGGCTGTGTAGCGTGCATTTGATGCCCTGTAGACTCGGCAGCCTTCAACTTGTGGCTCAAAACTCAAGCAACAGATGTTATTTACAGAATTACAATTAATAGTTGCTATGTTTACAAATGACTGCATTATTGAATTCATACTCCAACCAACTCATCCAAAAGTCCAAACTGATGGAGGGAGGCAGGCAATATATTTTCTTGAACTCAAGATCTCTTGGCTCGGATACCATATTGAATTCATGCAGCAGCCAACTCATCCAAAAATCCGAACTGATCGAGAGAGGCAGGCAATATATTTCAACAGAAGTAACGATTGACGATGAGACGGTGGATGCTGACAGCAACCCCGTACCTGAAATCGGGAGGACGCGATAGGCAACAGAAGCGGAGACGCCAAGGTATAGCGAAGCTACTACTGGGTGTATGGACGATGCGGCTTGTATAAATTGGCAAAGGACTCCGGTTGCGGGTGTCAATTCGGAATTGGACGTTTGGCCCCCTCCGAGGGGTGATCGGAGTAGGGAGCTGCACGGCGGCCGGAGTCGAACCGGAGAAGGTTGGAGGAGAGGAGGGAGTGGGGAATTGGAACGTAGGCAGGAGGGAGTGTGGGCCTTCTTCGACTGGGTAGCGCGCCGCCAGGGCTTCCGCCACACCGCCACCTCCCACGCCGCGCTCATCCACCTCCTCTCGCGCTGGCGGGCGCCCGCGCGCTACGAGAGGATCGTCTTCGACATGTTCGGCTGCTCGAGCAGCGCGGAGGACATGCGCGCCGCCCTCGACGCCGTTCAGGCAATCTGCCGAATGGGATCCGCGCGCCACGCGCTGTCCCTAGCCTGCTACAACTTCGCGCTCAGGTCGCTCGCGCGCTTCGACATGATGGGGGAGATGGAGGGGGTGTACGCCCAGCTGGTCCGGGACGGGCTGCTGCCGGATACCAATCCGTACAACGCCATGATTAAGTCGCATTGCAAGGAGGGCGATCTCGCCAAGGCACACCGCTATTTCAGGCTGCTGCTGGAGTGTGGGTTGGAGCCGGATACGTTCACATGTAGTAATGCTCTAATTTTAGGCTACTGTCGGAAGGGTGACCTGAGGAGGGCCTGCTGGCTGTTGCTGATGATGCCGCTGAAGGGTTGCCAAAGAAATGAGTACTCCTACACCATTTTGATTCAAGGTCTGTGCGAGGCGCAGTGTGTAAGGGAGGCACTTGCGCTGTTGTTGATGATGAGGCGGGATTGGTGCTCCCCGGATTCGCACACATATGTTAGGAGCTAGGGTTCTGCCCGGTCTTAGCCGTAGGCAGTAGGGGAAGGAGGGGGCTGGGCGTGGCGATGAGCGGCCGCGTCGGCGGCTGGGCGCCGTCGCGAGAGAGGAAGATGGCGGCGGCAACGCAAGAGGCAAGGGGCGGCTAGGGTTCCGACTCCTCTGGGAGCCGGGCAATAGAGATAATCTTCTTATTGCACTAGTAGAAAAATGACCTAATGTGAGACACATTAGTCCCGGTTCGATTTTGACCCGGTACTAATGGTACCATTAGTGCCGGTTCGAACGGCTATGCATTAATGCCGGTTCATTTTGAACCTTTAGTACCGGTTCGTACCACGAATCGGTTCTAAAGGGGTGGTGGCAGGCTGGCGTCAAGCCGGGGCCCCGCGATCACCTTTAATATCTGTTCATGGCACAAAACCGGTACTAAAGGGCTAACCTTTAGTACCAGTTCGTGCCACGAACCGGTACTAAAGGGGTTTGACCTATAGTACCGGTTCGTGGCACAAACCGGTACTAAAGGCCAATTTTCAAACTCTACCCTCCCCCCCCCCCGGTGTATCGCCATTTCAGTTTTAAAAAATACAAAAGAAAATGATAAAAAATTCAAAAAATAGAATTCTTCGAGATGTAGTTATATTACTACATCTACTAGTTAGGAAAATTTAAAAACTTAAATTTGGACATGTTTTGCAAAAAGTGTAGGGAAAATGTAAAACGGCTATAACTTTTGCATACGATGTCGGAAAAAACGTATAATATATCAAAAAATTCTGAACGAAAATCCGCATCCAATTTTGACCGCCTACGGCCTGTTTGCAATTTTTTAGAATCCTCAAATTCCAAAAGGAGAAAAAGATATGCTCAAATTTAAGTTTTTTTAATTTTGGTTAAATCTGGTCAAATTATGGTCAAACTACTTATTCAAGAAGTATTAATGTTACTACATACTTATTCAAGAATATTAGTGTTACTAAATAATTATTTTAATTTTTTGAATTTTGGTCAAATCTGGTCAAACTATGGTCAAACTTATTCAAGAAATATTAGTGTTACTAAATAATTACTGTTTTTTAGAATAATAGTTTCAAACTCAAATGGTGAAATGTGTGACCTAATGCTCAAGCTAAATTGCTGAGGGTTAATAGGATTTCCAGCTTACATTTCTCAGGAAAACAACAAGTGCAGACTTGGAAAGTAGGGGGAATAGAACTCCGAAGTTAAGCATGCTCAGGCTGGGGGAGTGAGAGGATGGGTGACCGATCGGGAAGTTAGACAATTTGGAATGAGTGATCCACACTTGAGTAGTTAAGAGGGGCGACTAGAGACTAAATCATCAAATAATTCAGAAAATTAAAATAAAAAAATCTATTTTTTCCCAAAATTTTCAAAAAATAATTTCAAAAAGAAAATACCTTTAGTACCGGTTGGTAACACCAACCAGTACTAAAGGTCCCCCTTACCACGGCGTGAGCTCACGCCACGTGGTGGGCCTTTAGTGGTGGTTCGTGCCGAATCGGTAATGAAGGGGGGCCTTTAGTCTCCACTCTTTAGTGCCAAGGCCCCCCCTTTAGTGCCGCTTGCAGAACTGGCACTAAAGGCCCTTATGAACCGGTATTAAAGCTCCGTTTTCTACTAGTGTTGCTTAATTCCAAAAAGAGTCTTACAACCTATATTTATAACCTAAGATAACTTGCATAAGAATTAACCTAAGGTAACATGTATAAGAATTAACCTAAGATAACTTGTGGGCTAAGATGCCCGGCGGGCCTAGCTAAACCGGCCATAACAACATATAAGTTCCTGATCGGCAGCCTATGTAAGGAGGGCAGGGTTGGTGACGCCAGGATGTTGCTTGAAGAAATGCCTCAGGGAGGTCCGGTTCCAAGTGTTATGATGTACTCCCTCTGTTCTTTTTTTAAGATGTTTAAGACAGCTAAAATTAAACTGTTTTGGGTGTTATCTTAAATGTCTAAAACGTCTTACAAAAGTGAACAGAGGGAGTACAATGCAATGATCATGGGGTACTGCAAGGCAGGAATGATGCAGGAAGCATTGGGGATTAAGGAGCTGATGGAAGGAAATGGGTGTCGCCCAGATGATTGGACATACGGCAGTTTGATCCATGGCCTCTGTGGTGGGAAGATAGACGAAGCTGAACAATTACTGGATAGTGCTGTTAAAGGAGGTTTTACACCTACGGTTGTTACATTCACTAACTTGATTGATGGGTATTGCAAAGCTGAAAGGATTGATGATGCACTCAGGGTGAAAAATAATATGTTGTTGAGTAAATGCAAGATTCATGTAAATGTGTATGGAAAGTTGATCAACAGCCTCATTAAGAAGGATAGGTTAAAAGAGGCTAAAGAGTTGCTAACTGAAATTTCGACAACTGGTTTAGTTCCGAATGTGGTCACCTACAGTTCTATTAGTGATGGCTATTGCAAGACTCGGAAGGTGGATTTTGCACTAGAGGTCTTAAAAATGATGGAAAGAGATGGTTGCCAACCAAATTCATGGACCTACAACTCCCTGATGTATGGGTTGATTCAGGGTAAACAACTTCACAAGGCAATGGCACTAATAACTAAAATGCAAAAGGATGGAATAACTCCTGATGTTATCACCTATACCACTTTGGATCAAGGCTAGTGCAATGAACATGGATTTTATAATGCTTTCGGGTTATTTCAAATGATGGAGCATAATGGTTTGACACCCGATGAACAATCATACACTGTCTTAACTGGTGCACTATGCAAAGCTGGAAGGCGTGAGGAAGCTTATTCATTTCTTGTTAGAAAAGGAGTACCCCTAACAAAGATACAGTATACTACTTTAATTGATGGTTTCAGCAAGGCAGGCAATAGTGACATTGCTGCCGCCCTCATAGAGAGCATGGTCAGTGAGGGATGCACACCAGATAAGTACACATATAGTGTACTGTTGCATGCTTTATGCAAACAAAAGAAGTTGCGGGAAGCTTTTCCGATACTGGATCAGATGACTCAAAGGGGAATAAAATGTACCACTGTTGCTTATACAACTCTAATGAACGAAATGCTCAGAGAAGGGAAGGAAGACCGTGCTAAAAGGATGTTCGATGAAATGGTTTCATAAGGTCATAAGCCAAGTGCAACCACATATACTGTATTCATTAACTCATACTGCAAGGAAGGTCGAATTGAGGATGTTGAGAACTTAATAGTGGAAATGGAGAGAGAAGGTGTTGCTCCTGATGCAGTGACCTATAACACATCCATTGATGGTTGTGGGCATATGGGATATATTAACCGCACATTTGATACTCTGAAGCGCATGATGGATGCATCATGTGAGCCAGATTACGGGACCTATTGTATTCTTCTCAAGCATCTTCTGAAAGGGAATCTTAATGTCAGTTATGTAGATGCTTCCGCCTTGTGGAACTTGATAGAGTTGGATACTTTCTGGCAGTTTCTTGAAAGAATGTCACAATATTGTTTAAATCCCACTATGAAGACATACAGTTCTCTCATTGCAGGATTTTGCAAAGCCAGCCGTATTAAAGAAGCTTGTGTTCTTCTTGATCATATGCGTCGAAAAGATATAACACCCAATGAAGAGATATATATGTCGCTTATCAAGTGCTGTTGTGATAGAAAGTTCTTTGAGAAGGCCTTGTTGTTTATTAACAACATGATAGAATGCGGCTTTCAGCCTCATCTTGACTTGTACCAGCTTCTTATACCGGGACTTTGCAACGAGGGAGAATTTGAGAAGGCTAAATCGCTGTTCAGCGACTTGCTTGAACTGCGCTATAATCATGATGAAGTTGCATGGAAAATTCTAATTGATGGTTTGCTAAAAGTTGGTCATGTTGGTATATGTTCCCAGATGCTGTCTACCATGGAGAATACACAGTGTTGCATTAGTTCTCAGACATACGCTATGCTTACCAATGGCATGCATGAGGCATCTGGCAGTCTGGTTGGTGCACTCCAAGGAGAAGCTAATTGAGTCAGCCTTATTGATGTGATCATGGTAATAGATTGTAAATTTCATTGGCCACTCTTTTCATTGTGACCAGTTTAATTAACTGAACTCTTTCTTAAAGCAGCTCAATTTCATCTGGAACTTTCTGTCCAATGGTAAGTGTCCACACAAATGATGTCCCATTATTTATCCAAACACGTTATCGCCTATAAACTTAGTTGACATAATTTTGTGCCCATTAGTGCACTTCTCTTTCCTCATTTTATAATTGAATCAAGGAAACTCTTGCTTACAAACCAACACATTTATAGAAATCACAGCCTGTATATATCATCCCAGAAACTAACCATGTCTGACAACTATACATTCTTTTAGCCTGTTGAATATGTTGGTTATAAGGTTAGACTTGTCAAATATGATCAAATAATGATTATGGTAGTCCAATCCAACAGGTACTATCTTGAGAAATTTGAACAAAACCTTCCATCAAGGAATCAACGAAATAACAGGTGATCCCTTCTTTACCCGGGCAGGAAGACAGGTGCAATTTTGATATTAATGAGGCACATGGGCAGCTTTCAAGGATCACTGCATTGTATAAAACTAACTTGAAATGAGAAACATCTAGTTAGGATGTTGTTTGATCAGCGAAATGCCAATACATGTTGCTCAAAGTGACCAGTTTGCCAAAACAGGGTTATCGTACCAATTCCAATTTCTAGTCAACTCGAAGGCACTTCTCATCATCGCAGTTGGGAGGTATGTACTGCATGGCTTCTCGAGACTATGTGCTACCTTGCTTTGCTGTGCATTTGGTTTTTCATCATCCTTCCATTTATGCAGATTGTCAGTGTCATGCTCACCTGAACCTAGGACTTCTGGAGTTCCAATCCTTGCTTTGCTTTGTGGTAATACATTATAACTGTCATTCTTTTTCTTTGTATTATGATATTGGCGGTACAAATGCCATATAGTTCGTCTACATTGCAGAAGTTAAGTTCTGTATAATATTAAATAGTCTACCTCTCCGCAACACCTATTTATGTAGAGGTTCACATCAGAGCATATAGTGTGGTGCACAAATGCATCGACTTAGAAGAACTGAACTTAAAAATTGTTGGGTAGGTACATAGACTTATGCCCTACTTGGAATGGGTGTAGAATTAGCGTGGCCGTCAATATTTAGCTCAACTTTAAACTAAATACCGGTGACCACACTATTTTACATCCATTCCAGGCAGCCCCTTACTATATAAAAAAATGAATATATAAATAAACTTGTTTACTACTACCTCTGTTCTTGGGTGTATATCATCCTAGGATGCTTGTATTCAACCATTACAATTTACAAATCTTGACCACTAATACGTGTCTAAGTACATTTATTCATATTGCAAAGTTCTTTTATGTTATGCATGTTTTGTTATTTTCTATTAAACATAATGTGTTCAGAAGTCGTAGTGACAGTACGGATTGGAGACTGTAAACAATAAGGAAGGGAGTAGGTTTTCCTGTTATTTAGCCCATGTTTGATATATCTTCAAATCGTGTTTTAGCTAAGAAACAATAGCGTTTTCGATTGCATTTTGCATTGAGACATCAGATGTTGTCTATGGTGAGAATTTGACAACACGAAACATGATACTTTGAGGGAGTATTTTTAAAAATGAAAAATAATAAAAGCAAAATTCATATAGACAAGTAACTTGCTACCAGCCTTTGTCAATGTGACCATCTACCAGCCTTTGCTCCTGTAAATTGTTGAAATTATGTTCTTCTCATTGCTTTTAAGGCTGCGTACTATAGACCCAAAGTGGTCGGATCCTTCCCCGGACCCTGCACAAGCGGGAGCTACTGCACCGGGCTGCCCTTTATGTTCTTCTCATTGCTTTTAAGAACAAAGGCTTAAGTGCACAGAATAAAAATATGATCTCATCGTTAATGTAGCTGCAATATTTGCGAGTAGAACTGATCCCCTTCCCCCATGATTACCTTTGGAGTGACATACCAGCATTCATGACCCTGATTTGATTTATATCCATAGACGAGGAGAACCAACCACAGTCCATGGTTAGGTAGCATGATGGCATCACGATTGGGAAACAACAACAGACAGATCCCCATCATCTCTTCCTCCTCCTATAGCATAATAGTTTGTGGTGTGCGGATTTCGAACAAGAAATGCAGTACTCAGCTCTAATGCTGTCTGACAGAATCCTGGAGATGGTAAAATGATCGGATACCATTGTGGCTTTGCTTACATAGAACACATCTGGATCCATGACCTGGGCAGAATATATGCATAAATATAAAGATTTCATGGAGTGGTATTATCTATTCCAAGTTTCTCTGGTGTCCTTGTGGTGCCAATGCGTCTGCCATCAAGGCGCCATCAAGCCACCTGGCTCCAGGGCTATCTCATATAGGCCTTAGGCCCCATAGTCTACTATGATTGTTGATCAATAACACATGCATGTTCTGAAGCATCACCTGTTCAGGTGCAAAGAGCACCCTCAACTGAAAGGTCGGGTTTAGCTATTGCACCTGCAAACTGGAATGGCTGCGTAACCTACGTGAATGCCGCCATCGATTCTTATTCGGAGACGCCAAGGCTTCAAATATTCTTAACTGAAGGGTGTCAACCTCAGGTATGTCTTCTACGTTCAGTCTGTCACACTAGCCTCATCTATTCTGTTTGATTCCCAGGGATTTTAAGTGCAGCATGTTAATGTCCCTAGAACAGATCTTCGATTTTGGGCTTGCAGAGTGGATTTCTGACAAATTGGGTCAGTGTTCCCCATTCAATCATCGTGCTTAAGAATGATTCCATTATTATCCAGAAGACATAACAGTATTGTAATTGTTATTTTAACCTTTGACCTTACACCCTTATAATACAGGCATATGGCTTCAAAATACTTCATGTATGCGATCATAACGAGAAGATCGTCGTGTTCTGATATGGACTTTTGTAATCTATCCTTGATCAAGTGCATAGGCAAAACCACTGCTGAACTGAACAACATGCAAAAGCTTAGTGGATCCTTCTCATGATGTTGGACATGACCCAGAGAAGAACACGCACACAGTGCAGCAGTTCCATGTATGTTCACCACAGCGCAAGCTCACGTCCTAATATGAAACCGGTGAATCGGTGAGTTAGACGTATCTGCCATTTGAAGTTCAGAAGGAGCATTACATTGACGAGTTGATATGATGGTTACTGGTTGCAGGTGCTCTGTTTCTCGAAGGTGGAGCCACTTTAACATTATGTGAAGAGTTGAAATCACAAAGCTTATATAATATGATTCGAGCCGTGAATCAGAAGACTGGACTGGACCTGCACGTGTTACCTTGATGATTTGGACCATGAAACAAGCAGCCTGCCTTTGAACAATGAATTTTAGGGTACGTTTGCTTTGTGCCCCATCCAGCCTTACAATATTTTGGCGAAGAAATCAGCCTCCCTCGTTTCGCCCATGCATAAGCAAAAATTGTACTGCATGTGAGCAGACTGGACTGGCGTGCCAACTTTTTGGTGGCCAACCAAATCGCAGCCAGTGGTCAGCGGGTGTGCCAACCTTTGGTAAGGCTTAGCACCGGCCCCAAACCAAACGTACTCGATTGATCACTACATTTGGACATGTTTAACCATCTCTCTGCACATCACCTATCGCTCTCTACATTGTGATCCTCCTGCTTTGCGTAGATGCTTAAAGTTTGCATGGATGGATGGGTGTGAGATCAAATATTCAAAATAATTTCCTGCTTAGTAGTTGTGGACTTCCTTCTCTTAGCCGTCTCAGATGAATGGTTATGTTTATGCGCGGACAAGTCGAGCAGTGCTCTTTATGGGAGACGGGGTTGCATGCTACGTTGTAGAATTGAATCTCTCGATGTACTATGGGAATTGCACAACTGTGATAATGATATGTACGTTTGGGTGACCTTTTATCGACTTTTTTTGCGAGACATGTAACCAAATTTCTCTCGGGTGAGGTTAGTTCCTGTATGCGTGTGAACATTGTTTTTTCATGTCATGCACAGATGGAGAATTGCGTGGTTTTCTGGACATGATAAGCCAAGATGAACGCAAGGAAAGCAATTCAAAATATCATGTTTACCTGCCGTTAGTCAGAACTCTGTGCCTGATTGTAATGCAAAGCTGCATGGATATGGCGAGCCCAGAGACTCCAGGCATTTGGAAAAGCAGGACGGTATTAAGGTGAGCCGATTAGTAAACTTGAAACTGGAAAATGTAATGGAAGCACACAGTTCAAAGCTTCCACTTTGTTATCTTAATATTTCGAACCATTCCTTGAGTATTCTAAGTGTTGATATTACTGCCACAGGGGACAACAGACCAGGAAGTTCAAGCTGCCACTGCCTCGTGCTCAAGAGCTGGTGAATTGGCTGATACAAACAGTGTCACACGGCTTGATTTCATGCCTAATTCTCTAAGCCAGGCAGACTTTGCAGTTCTGCAGGAATTACCTGAGGATGTCAGGGCTGATTTGTTTAATGTGCTTCCATTACATAGGTCAAGAAATCCTACATGCAGCACTTCCAGTGTTACTGAAAATAAATCTCCGAATGATGGAGGAACTGATCATCCAAAACATCCTGTGAACTTTCATCTCCCAGTTTTGGTAATAGGCTGAACAGTTCAAAACATCCTGTGAACTTTCATCTCACAGTTTCGGTAATAGGCTGAATAGTTCAAAGTTCTCGAAAATAGGCTGAACAGTTCAAAGTTAACCAAGTTTCTCTCGGGTGAGCTTAGTTCCTGTACGCGTGTGAACATTGTTCATGGAGGTGAAAAAGAGCTTGCCGTAAACGGTTACGTCGATGCAAGCTTTGACATTGATCCGGATGACTCTAAGTCACAAACCGGATACATATTTTTACTGAATGGAGGAGCTGTCAGTTGGTGCAGTTCCAAGCAGAGCGTCGTGGCGGGATCTACATGTGAAGCGGAGTGCGTTGCTGCTTCGGAAGCAGCAACTGAAGGAGTTTGGATGAAGGAGTTCATATCCGATCTAGGTGTCATACCTAGTGCATCGGGTCCAAGGAAAACCTTTTGTGACAATACTGGTGTAATTGCCTTGGCAAAGGAATCCAGATTTCACAAGAGAACCAAGCACATCAAGAGGCGCTTTAATTCCATCCGTCATCAAGTGTCGGAAGGGGACATAGATATTTGCAAGATACACATGGATCTGAATGTTGCAGACCCGTTGACTAAGCCTCTTCCACGAGCAAAACATGATCAGCACCAAAGCTCCATGGGTGTTAGAATCATTACTATGTAATCTAGATTATTGACTCTAGTGCAAGTGGGAGACTGAAGGAAATATTCCCTAGAGGCAATAATAAAGTTATTATTTATTTCATTAATTCATGATAAATGTTTATTATTCATGCTAGAATTATATTAACCGAAAACTTAGTACATGTGTGAATACATAGACAAAACATATAGTCCTTAGTATGCCTCTACTTGACTAGCTCGTTAATCAAAGATGGTTATGTTTCCTAACCATAGACATGTGTCGTCATTTGATGAACAGACACGACCCATCCGTTAGCTTAGCATTATGATCGTGTTAGTTTCATTGCTACTGCTTTCTTCATGACATATACAAGTTCCTCAGACTATGAGATTATGCAACTCCCGAATACCGGAGGAACACTTTATGTGCTACCAAACGTCACAACGTAAATGGGTGATTATAAAGGTGCTCTACAGGTGTCTCCGAAGGTGTTTGTTGGGTTGGCATAGATCAAGATTAGGATTTGTCACTCCGTGTTCGGAGAGGTATCTATGGGCCCTCTCGGTAATAATCATCACTATAAGCCTTACAAGCATTGTGATTAATGAGTTATTTGCGGGATGAAGTATTACGGAACGAGTAAAGAGACATGCCGGTAATGAGATTGAACTAGGTATTGAGATATCGACAATCGAATCTCGGGCAAGTAACATACTGATGACAAAGGGAACAGCGTATGTTGTTATGCGGTTAGACCGATAAAGGTCTTCGTAGAATATGTAGGAACCAATATGAGCATCTAGGTTCCACTATTGGTTATTTACCGGAGACGTGTCTCGGTCATGTCTACATAGTTCTCGAACCTGTAGGGTCCACACGCCTAACGTTCGATGATGATTGGTATTATGAGTTTATATGTTTTGATGTACCAAAGGTAGTTTGGAGTTCTGGATTTGATGACGAACATGACGAGGAGTCTCGAAATGGTCGAGACATAAAGATTGATATATTGGATGACTATGTTTGGACATCGGAATAGTTCCGGATGAGTTCGTATGCAAAAGTTATGCCCATTTTACAAATTTCCAGAGAGATTTTGCAAATAAAGTCGAAATTCATATTTGTAAATTTTCCCAACAACTAGACCACATATCACATGGAAAACTTAATTTCTTTTATTGTTTTGACATTTCCATCATTTTCTTTTATTTATTTTTAAACTGAAAAGGCGGTCCAGGGGGGTGCATTCGGTGGAACTTTTGGGCCAAGTTAGTAATGGCGCACCGTGGGGTGGTGCGCCATTACTAGTTAAACTAGTAATGGCGCACCACACCCACGGTGCATCATTACTAGTTTTGAAAAACAAATTGAATTTTTTTTTTGAAAAAAAACTTAGTAATGACGCACCTGTGGACAGTGCGCCATTACTAAAAAAATAAAAAAATCAAAACTACTAATGGCGCACGGTGGGTGTGGTGCGCTATTACTATGTCAACTAGTAACGGCGCACTATCCCACGGTGCACCATTAGTAACAAATTTTTTTATATTTTTTTCAAAATTCTAATGGCGCACCACACACCAATGGCGCACCTGTATGTGGTGCGCCATTGCTATATACTAATGGCGCACCACACATGTGGTGCGCCATTAGTGTCCATTTCATCTATAGCCGTTTTCCTAGTAGTGAACCGGCCATAACACTTCTCCCTACCTGCACAAACAGCTCATCCTCGAGCTGTAAGATGGGGAAGCGCTTGCGGAACTCCTCGAGGCGATCAGCCAGCGTCAAACACCTTCTCGATAGCTGGGGCGGCCAGGTCAGCAGTGACGGCGTCCTCCGGAATGTAGTCTGCAACCTCCAGGTAGAAGAGTCACGGGTAGGCATGGTCGGGCGTGTAGGGCTCGTCGCAGTTGAAGCACAACCCTTGGCGGCGACGCTCGAGGAGCTCGGCTGGGGTGAGCCGGCAGAACGGGCGTCCCGCGGTCGTGGAGAGGGGTGCCGCAGGCCGACCCTGCGCGAAATCTGGCCCGGGTAGCGACCCAGCGGTCCGGAACGGTGATTCCTGCTGGATGGCCACCGTGCGGCGCTCGAACGCGTGGGCGTAATACATGGCCGACTGGAGATCCTGGGATCCCTGAAGCTCCATGTCCACGCGGGTGTGATCTGGAAGGCCACCGACAAAGAGGTCGGCCCACTGCTGCGCCGTCACACCCGACGCATGGCATGCCAGGGCCTGGAAACGGCCGGCGTAGTCCTGCACCGTGGAGGTGAAGGGAAGGCGGCTGAGCTCCGCCAGGTGGCTCCCGCGAACCGGGGGCCCAAAGCGGAGGAGGCAGAGCTCGCGGAAACAATCCCACGGGGGCATGCCGCCCTCGTCCTGCTCGAGGGCGTAGTACCATGTCTGGGCGGCCCCGCGGAGATGGTAGGAAGCTAGCCAAGTGCGCTCCGATGCGGGCGTGCGCTGTCCGCGGAAGAACTGGTCACACTGGTTGAGCCAGTTAAGCGGGTCGTCCGAACAGTCGTAAGTGGCGAAGTCGATCTTCGCGAACCGGGGCGGCTGTTGTTGTGGCGCGCCATGGCCCACTGCCTCGGCGGTGCAGAGGGCTGATGACGGCGCTCGGTCCATGGTGGGAAGTCCGGCGTAGTTCCCCGTGGCGCCCGACGCCTCGGGCTATAACTGGGAACCCGACGGCGGCCAGGCCTCCATGTAAGCCGGCGGAGGGGACGTCCCGTGGAGCCAACCTGGAAGCGGAGACGGTGACGACGGAAAATGGACCTCCTGGATCGGGAGTCCACTCGGCGCGTACCGACCCAGGATAGGGCTGGGCGGGGGCGGTGGTGGCACCTGCACGGTGGCCGCCGAGAGGGACGGCGCGGCGGGGGACGGCGCGGTCCAGGCCGGCCACTACAGGCCCTGGGCAGCGGCTGGCGGCGCGGGTGGCGCCGCGAGTGCCGGCGTCGGCCACTGGGGCCAAGGTGGCATCGAAGCCACTGGTGATGGGAGCGTCGGGTATCCCCCGGTGATGGCCATGGGAACGGAGTACCATGGCAATGCCGGCTGTCCCGCGAGCACGGCCGGGTGGAGCGGCGGGGGCGGCCCGTACGGGCTAGCCAAGTAGAGGCGGATGCCCTGGACCGCGACGACCAGGTCATTGAGCACGCCGACCATGGCCTCCAGCATAAACTGCTGCGGCACGGGGGAAGGCGACGACGGCGAGTTTTGGACGGGGGGCGGCGGCTGGCCCTGGCCCGCCTTGTGCCGGGTGCGGGGGAGATCGACGCCGACAGCGAGGCTGTGGCGCTCGGCGATGAGGCGACGGCGATGGTGGAATTGGTTGCGGTGGCAGTGGGGGAGTTGGCAGGCAGCGGCGGCGGTGGTGTTGGCGGCGGCGGGTTTGGTGGCAGTGAGGACATGGTCGAAACCCGGGTACCTGATACCAAGGTGTTAGGAGCTAGGGTTCTGCCCGGTCTTGGCCGTAGGCAGTAGGGGAAGGAGGGGGCTGGGCGTGACGATGAGCGGCCGTGCCGGCGGCTGGGCGCCGTCGCAGGAGAGGAAGATGGCGGCGGCAGCGCAAGAGGCAGGGGTGGCTAGGGTTCCGGCTCGTCTGGGTGCCGGGCAATAGAGATAATCTTCTTATTGCTTAATTCCAAAAAGAGTCTTACAGCCTATATTTATAACATAGATAACTTGCATAAGAATTTACCACTTGTATAAGAATTAACCTAAGATAACTTGTGGGCTATGATGCCTGGTCGGCCTAGCTAAACCGGCCATAACAACATATATGTTCCTGATTGGCAGCCTATGTAAGGAGGGCAGGGTTGGTGACGCCAGGATGTTGCTTGAAGAAATGCCTCAGGGAGGTGCGGTTCTAAGTGTTATGACGTACTCCCTCTGTTCTTTTTTAAGACGCTTAAGACAGCTAAATTAAACTATTTTGGGTGTTGTCTTCAATGTCTAAAACGTCTTACAAAAGTGAACGGAGGGAGTACAATGCAATGATCATGGGGTACTGCAAGGCAGGAATGATGTAGGAAGCATTGGGGATTAAGGAGCTGATGGAAGGAAATGGGTGCCGCACAGATGATTGGACATACGGCATTTTGATCCATGGCCTCTGTGATGGGAAGATAGAAGAAGCTGAACAATTACTGGATAGTGCTGTTAAAGGAGGTTTTACACCTACGGTTGTTACATTCACTAACTTGATTGATGGGTATTGTAAAGCTGAAAGGATTGATGATGCACTCAGGGTGAAAAATAATATGTTGTTGAGTAAATGCAAGCTTGATGTAAATGTGTATGGAAAGCTGATCAACAGCCTCATTAGGAAGGATAGGTTAAAAGAGGCTAAAGAGTTGCTAACTGAAATTTTGACAACTGGTTTAGTTCCGAATGTGGTCACCTCCAGTTCTGTTAGTGATGGCTATTGTAAGACCGGGAAGGTGGATTTTGAACTAGAGGTCTTAAAAATGATGGAAAGAGATGGTTGCCGGCCAAATTCATGGACCTACAACTCCCTGATGTATGGGTAGATTCAGGGTAAACAACTTCACAAGGCAATGGCACTAATAACTAAAATGCAAAAGGATGGAATAACTCCTGATGTTATCACCTATACCACATTGGATCAAGGCCAATGCAATGAACATGGATTTGATAATGCTTTCAGGTTATTTGAAATGATGGAGCAGAATGGTTTGGCACCCGATGAACAATCATACACTGTCTTAACTGGTGCACTATGCAAAGCTGGAAGGCCTGAGGAAGCTTATTCATTTCTTGTTAGAAAAGGAGTACCCCTAACAAAGATACAGTATACTACTTTAATTGATGGTTTCAGCAAGGCAGGCAATAGTGACATTGCTACCGCCCTCATAGAGAGCATGGTCAGTGAGGGATGCACACCAGATACGTACACATATAGTGTACTATTGCATGCTTTATGCAAACAAAAGAAGCTGCGGAAGCTTTGCCGATACTGGATCAGATGACTCAAAGGGGAATAAAATGTACCACTATTTCTTATACAACTCTAATCAACGAAATGCTCAGAGAAGGGAAGGAAGACCGTGCTAAAAGGATGTTCGATGAAATGGTTTCATCAGGTCATAAGCCAAGTGCAACCACATATACTGTATTCATTAACTCATACTGCAAGGAAGGTCGAATTGAGGATGCTGAGAACTTAATAGTGGAAATGGAGAGAGAAGGTGTTGCTCCTGGTGTAGTGACCTATAACACATTCATTGATGGCTGTGGGCATATGGGATATAATAACCGCGCATTTGATACTCTGAAGCACATGATGGATGCATCATGTGAGCCAGATTACGGGACCTATTGTATTCTTCTCAAGCATCTTCTGAAAGGGAATCTTAATGTCAGTTATGTAGATGCTTCCGCCTTGTGGAACTTGATAGAGTTGGATACTTTCTGGCAGTTTCTTGAAAGAATGTCACAATATTGTTTAAATCCCACTATGAAGACATTCAATTCTCTCATTGCAGGATTCTGCAAAGCCAGCCGTATTAAAGAAGCTTGTGTTCTTCTTGATCATATGTGTGGAAAAGATATAACACCCAATGAAGAGATATATATGTCGCTTATCAAGTAGTGTTGTGATACAAAGTTCTTTGAGAAGGCCTTGTTGTTTGTTAACAACATGATAGAATGCGGCTTTCAGCCTCATCTTGACTTGTACCAGCTTCTTATACCGGGACTTTGCAAGGAGGGAGAATTTGAGAAGGCTAAATCGCTGTTCAGCGGCTTGCTTGAACAGGGCTATAATCATGATGAAGTTGCATGGGAAATTCTAATTGATGGTTTGCTAAAAGTTTGTCATGTTGGTATATGTTCACAGATGCTGTCTACCATGGAGAATACACAGTGTTGCATTAGTTCTCAGACATACGCTATGCTTACCAATGGCATGCATGAGGAACTGGCAGTCTGGTTGGTGCACTCCAAGGAGAAGCTAATTGAGTCAACCTTATTGATGTGATCATGCTAATAGATTGTAAATTTGATTGGCCACTCTTTTCATTGTGACCAGTTTAATTAACTGAACGCTTTCTTAAAGCAGCTCAATTTCATCTGGAACTTTTTGTCCAATGGTAAGTGTCCGCACAAAATGTCCCATTATTTATCCAAACACGTTATCGCCTATAAACTTAGTTGACATAATTTTGTGCCCATTAGTGCACTTCTCTTTCCTCATTTTATAATTGAATCAAGGAAACTCTTGCTTACAAACCAACACATTTATAGAAATCACAGCCTGTATATATCATCCCAGAAACTAACCATGTCCGACAACTATACATTCTTTTAGCCTGTTGAATATGTTGGTTATAAGGTTAGACTTGTCAAATATGATCAAATAATGATTATGGTAGTCCAATCCAATAGGTACTGTCTTGAGAAATTTGAACAAAACCTTCCATCAAGGCATCAACTAAATAACAGGTGATCCCTTCTTTACCCGGGCAGGAAGACAGGTGCAATTTTTATATTAATGAGGCACATGGGCAGCTTTCAAGGATCACTGCATTGTACAAAACTAACTTGAAATGAGAAACATCTAGTTAGGATGTCGTTTGATCAGTGAAATGCCAATATATGTTGCTCAAAGTGACCAGTTTGCCAAAACAGGGTTATCGTACCAATTCTTATTTCTAGTCAACTCGAAGGCACTTCTCATCACCGCAGTTGGGAGGTATTTACTGCATGGCTTCTCGAGACTATGTGCTACCTTGTTTTGCTGTGCATTTGGTTAATCTTACAGGCATCATCCTTCCATTTATGCAGATTGTCAGTGTCAGGCTCACCTGAACCTAGGACTTCTGGAGTTCCATTCCTTGCTTTGCTTTGTGGTAATACATTATAACTGTCATTCTTTTACTTTGTATTACGATATTGGCGGTACAAATGCCATACAGTTCGTCTACATTGGAGAAGTTAAGTTCTGTATAATATTAAACAATCTACCTCTCCACAACACCTATTTATGTAGAGGTTCACATCAGAGCATATAGTGTGGTGCGCAAACGCATCGACTTGGAAGAACTGAACTTAAAAATTGTTGGGTAGGTACATAGACTTATGCCCTTCTTGGAATGGGTGTAGAATTTGTGTGGCCATCAATATTTAGCTCAACTTTATACTAAATACCAGTGACCACACTATTTTACATCCATTCCAGGCAGCCCCTTACTATGTAAAAAAATGAATATATAAATAAACTTGTTTACTACTACCTCTGTTCTTGGGTGTATATCACCCTAGGATGCTTGTATTCAACCATTACAATTTACAAATCTGGACCACTAATACGTGTCTAAGTACATTGATTCATATTGCAAAGTTCTTTTATGTTATGCACGTTTTGTTATTTTCTATTAAACATAGTGCGTTCAGAAGTCGTAGTGATAGTATGGATTGGAGACTGTAAACAATAAGGAAGGGAGTAGGTTTTCCTGTTATTTAGCCCATGTTTGATATATCTTCAAATCGTGTTTTAGCTAAGAAACAATAGTGTTTTCGATTGCATTTTGCATTGAGACATCAGATGTTGTCTATGGTGAGAGATAACACGAAACATGATACTTTGAGGGAGTATTTTTGAAAGTGAAAAATAATAAAAGCAAAATTCATATAGACAAGTAACTTGCTACCAGCCTTTGTCAATGTGACCATCTACCAGCCTTTGCTCCTGTAAATTGTTGAAATTATGTTCTTCTCATTGCTTTTAAGGCTGCGTACTATAGACCCAAAGTGATCGAATCCTTCCCCGGATCCTGCGCAAGCGGGAGCTACTGCACCGGGCTGCCCTTTATGTTCTTCTCATTGCTTTTAAGAACAAAGGCTTAAGTGCACAGAATAAAAATATGATCTCATCGTTAATGTAGCTGCAATATTTGCGAGTAGAACTGATCCCCTTCCCCCATGATTACCTTTGGAGTGACATACCAGCATTCATGACCCTGATTTGATTTATATCCATAGACGAGGAGAACCAACCACAGTCCATGGTTAGGTAGCATGATGGCATCACGATTGGGAAACAACAACAGACAGATCCCCATCATCTCTTCCTCCTCCTATAGCATAATAGTTTGTGGTGTGCGGATTTCGAACAAGAAATGCAGTACTCAGCTCTAATGCTGTCTGACAGAATCCTGGAGATGGTAAAATGATCGGATACCATTGTGGCTTTGCTTACATAGAACACATCTGGATCCATGACCTGGGCAGAATATATGCATAAATATAAAGATTTCATGGAGTGGTATTATCTATTCCAAGTTTCTCTGGTGTCCTTGTGGTGCCAATGCGTCTGCCATCAAGGCGCCATCAAGCCACCTGGCTCCAGGGCTATCTCATATAGGCCTTAGGCCCCATAGTCTACTATGATTGTTGATCAATAACACATGCATGGTCTGAAGCATCACCTGTTCAGGTGCAAAGAGCACCCTCAACTGAAAGGTCGGGTTTAGCTATTGCACCTGCAAATTGGAATGGCTGCGTAACCTACATGAATGCCGCCATCGATTCTTATTTAGAGACGCCAAGGCTTCAAATTCTTAACTGAAGGGTGTCAACCTCAGGTATGTCTTCTACGTTCAGTCTGTCACACTAGCCTCATCTATTCTGTTTGATTCCTAGGGATGTTAAGTGCAGCATGTTAATGTCCCTAGAACAGATCTTTGATTTTGGGCTTGTAGAGTGGATTTCTGACAAATTGGGTCAGTGTTCCCCATTCAATCATCGTGCTTAAGAATGATTCCATTATTATCCAGAAGACATAACAGTATTGTAATTGTTGTTTTAACCTTTGACCTTACACCCTTATAATACAGGCATATGGCTTCAGAATACTTCATGTATGCGATCATAACGAGAAGATCGCCGTGTTCTGATATGGACTTTTGTAATCTATCCTTGATCAAGTGCATAGGCAAAACCACTGCTGAACTGAACAACATGAAAAAGCTTAGTGGATCCTTCTCATGATGTTGGACATGACCCAGAGAAGAACATGCGCACAGTGCAGCAGTTCCATGTATGTTCACCACAGCGCAAGCTCACGTCCTAATATGAAACCGGTGAATCGGTGAGTTAGACGTATCTGCCATTTGAAGTTCAGAAGGAGCATTACATTGACGAGTTGATATGATGGTTGATGGTTGCAGGTGCTCTATTTCTCGAAGGTGGAGCCACTTTAACATTATGTGAAGAGTTGAAATCACAAAGCTTATTTAATATGATTCGAGCCGTGAATCAGAAGACTGGACTGGACCTGCATGTGTTACCTTGATGATTTGGACCATGAAACAAGCAGCCTGCCTTTGAACAATGAATTTTAGGGTACGTTTGCTTTGTGCCCCATCCAGCCTTACAATATTTTGGCGAAGAAATCAGTCGCCCTCGTTTCACCCATGCATAAGCAAAAATTGTACTGCATGTGAGTAGACTGGACTGGCGTGCCAACTTTTTGGTGGCCAACCAAATCGCAGCCGGTGGTCAGCAGGTGTGCCAACCTTTGGTAAGGCTTAGCACTGGCTCCAAACCAAACGTACTCAATTGATCACTACATTTGGACATGTTTAACCATCTCTCTGCACATCACCTATCGCTCTCTCCATTGTGATCCACCTGCTTTGCGTAGATGCTTAAAGTTTGCATGGATGGATGAGTGTGAGATCAAACATTCAAAATAATTTCCTTCTTAGTAGTTGTGGACTTCTTTTTCTCAGCCGTCTTAGATGAATGGTTATGTTTATGTGCGGACAAGTCGAGCAGTGCTCTGTATGGGAGACGGGGTTGCATGCTACGTTGTAGAATTGAATCTCTCGATGTACTATGGGAATTGCACAACTATGATAATGATATGTACGTTTGGGCGACCTTTTATCGACTTTTTTTGCGAGACATGTAACCAAATTTCTCTCGGGTGAGGTTAGTTCCTGTACGTGTGTGAACATTGTTTTTTCATGTCATGCACAGATGGAGAATTGCGTGGTTTTCTGGACATGATAAGCCAAGATGAACGCAAGGAAAGCAATTCAAAATATCATGTTTACCTGCCGTTAGTCAGAACTCTGTGCCTGATTGTAATGCAAAGCTGCATGGATATGGCGAGCCCAGAGACTCCAGGCATTTGGAAAAGCAGGACGATATTAAGGTGAGCCAATTAGTAAATTGAAACTGGAAAACATAATGGAAGCACACAGTTCAAAGCTGCCACTTTGTTATCTTAATATTTCGAACCATTCCTTGAGTATTCTAAGTGTTGATATTACTGCCACAGGGGACAACAGACCAGGAAGTTCAAGCTGCCACTGCCTCGTGCTCAAGAGCTGGTGAATTGGCTGATACAAACAGTGTCACATGGCTTGATTTCATGCCTAATTCTCTAAGCCAGGCAGACTTTGCAGTTCTGCAGGAATTACCTGAGGATCTCAGGGCTGATTTGTTTAATGTGCTTCCATTACATAGGTCAAGAGATCCTACATGCAGCCCTTCCAATGTTACTGAAAATAAATCTCCGAATGATGGAGGAACTGATCATCCAAAACATCCTGTGAACTTTCATCTTCCAGTTTCGGTAATAGGCTGAACAGTTCAAAACATCCTGTGAACTTTCACCTCCCAGTTTCGGTAATAGGCTGCACAGTTCAAAGTTCTCGAAAATAGGCTGAACAGTTCAAAGTTAACCAAGTTTCTCTCGGGTGAACTTAGTTCCTATACGCGTGTGAACATTGTTTATGGAGGTGAAAAAGAGCTCACCGTAAACGGTTACGTCGATGAAAGCTTTGACACTGATCCGTATGACTGTAAGTCACAAACCGGATACATATTTTTTTGAATGGAGGAGCTGTCAGTTGGTGCAGTTCCAAGAAGAGCGTCGTGGTGGGATCTACATGTGAAGCGGAGTACATTGCTGCTTCGGAAGCAGCAACTGAAGGAGTTTGGATGAAGGAGTTCATATCCGATCTAGGTGTCATACCTAGTGCATCGGGTCCAAGGAAAATCTTTTGTGATAATACTGGTGTAATTGCCTTGGCAAAGGAATTCAGATTTCACAAGAGAACCAAGCACATCAAGAGACGCTTCAATTCCATCCGTCATCAAGTGTCGGAAGGGGACATAGAGATTTGCAAGATACACACGGATCTGAATGTTGCAGACCCGTTGACTAAGCCTCTTCCACAAGCAAAACATGATCAGCACCAAAGCTCCATGGGTGTTAGAATCATTACTATGTAATCTAGATTATTGACTCTAGTGCAAGTGGGAGACTGAAGGAAATATGCCCTAGAGGCAATGATAAAGTTATTATTTATTTCCTTAATTCATGATAAATGTTTATTATTCATGCTAGAATTGTATTAACCAAAAACTTAGTACATGTGTGAATACATAGACAAAACATATAGTCCTTAGTATGCCTCTACTTGACTAGCTCGTTAATCAAAGATGGTTACGTTTCCTAACTATAGACATGTGTTGTCATTTGATGAACGGAATCACATCATTTGGAGAATGATGTGATGGACACGACCCATCCGTTAGCTTAGCATTATGATCGTGTTAGTTTCATTGCTACTGCTTTCTTCTTGACATATACAAGTTCCTCAGACTATGAGATTATGCAACTCCCGAATACCGGAGGAACACTTTGTGTGCTACCAAACGTCACAACGTAAATGGGTGATTATAAAGGTGCTCTACAGGTGTCTCCGAAGGTGTTTGTTGGGTTGGCATAGATCAAGATTAGGATTTGTCACTCCGTGTTCGGAGAGGTATCTATGGGCCCTCTCAGTAATAATCATCACTATAAGCCTTACAAGCATTGTGACTAATGAGTTATTTGCGGGATGAAGTATTACGAAATGAGTAAAGAGACATGCCGTTAATGAGATTGAACTAGGTATTGAGATATCGATAATCGAATCTCGGGCAAGTAACATACCGATGACAAAGGGAACAGCGTATGTTGTTATGCGGTTAGACTGATAAAGGTCTTCATAGAATATGTAGGAACCAATATGAGCATCCAGGTTCCACTATTGGTTATTGACCGAAGACGTGTCTCGGTCATGTCTACATAGTTCTCGAACCTGTTGGGTCCACACGCTTAACATTCGATGACGATTGGTATTATGAGTTTATGTGTTTTGATGTACCGAAGGTAGTTCGGAGTTCCTAATGTGATCACGGACATTACGAGGAGTCTCGAAATGATCGAGACATAAAGATTGATATATTGGATGACTATGTTTGGACATCGGAATAGTTCCGGATGAGTTCGGGCATTTACTGGAGTACCAGGAGGTTACCGAAACCCCCGGGGAGTGTATGGGCCTTATTGGGCCTTAGTGGGAGAGAGGAGGAGGCGGCCAGGTGGAGGGCGCCCCCCCCCCCTCCCAAGCCCAATCCGAATTGGGTGGGGGGTGGCCCCCCTTTCCTTCCCTCTCTCTCCCCCTTCCTTCCTCTCCTACTCCAACTTGGGAAAGGGGGAATCCTACTCCCACCGGGAGTAGGACTCCCCCCTTGGGCGCGCCATAGAGGGTCGGCCCTCCCCCTCCTCCACTCCTTTATATAAGGGGGAAGGGGCACCCCTTATAAACACAAGTTGACAATTGTTTTAGGCATGTGCGGTGCCCCCCTCCACAGTTACACACCTCGGTCATATCGTCTTAGTGCTTAGGCGAAGCCCTGCGCCGGTAACATCATCATCACCGTCACGACGCCATCGTGCTGACTAAACTCTCCCTCAGCCTCAACTGGATCAAGAGTACGAGGGACCACTAGTAGAAAAGGGGCCTAATGTGAAGCACATTAGTCCCGGTTTGTAACAAAACCGACACTAATGTGATCATTAGTGCCGGTCCAAACGGCTAGGTGGGCGGAGATCATTAGTACCGGTTCGTGGTGACCCTTTAGTACCGGTTCGTGCCACGAACCGGTACTAAAGTGGTTGTTGCAGGCTGTGGTCAGACTGGGGGCCCACCGACACCTTTAGTACCGGTTCATGCCACAAACTGGCACTAGAGATTCCTAGTTAACAGCGGTTTTTTAGTCCCACCTCGCTCCGCTAGCAGAGTTTTTACCACCTTAAATATGTTACTTCTCAAACTATCACAACCACTTGGTCTTAATTGAACTCTATGTGTAGAATTTGTGGCAGCAATATGTGTCTTCTCCGGTTCCTACCGGAGAGGACTCATATTGACAATTCAGATTGTACACAAAAAGATCATTGATGATCAATGCATTTTTGATGTATTTCTCTGTAGCAGTAGCGCATTTTGGCTGAAAGGCGGTACTGATCAATGTATTTTATGTATATTTTTACATGTTTACACAAGAGCTGGTTCGAACTAGACAATCTCTTAGGAAGTATATCAGGGTTTCGAACGAAAACTCATCTGTTACACCGGCTATTCAATATTTTAATAACTTAGTACAACTCCGGACTATTTTTGCGTTCAGATGCACAATTCAAATCCACATCATCAACTTTTAACCCTTTCTAACATAATTTGCTATTTTTGATGCATTTACTGATTAGTTTTCAGAGCTAAATCACTGTGAAAGTGAAAAGTAGTACAAAATGAACTCTAAAAATGTTGAAACTTGGCAAGGTATCATCATTTCACCCGCATAGCATGTGCAAAAAAGTAGAGAGGGTTACGGCAAAAACTGGATGCACTTCGTGTACAAACTTGACAATCTCTTAGGAAGTATCAGGGTTCCGGACGAAAACTCATCTGTTACACCGACTATTCAATATTTTAATAACTTAGTACAACTCCAGACTTTTTTTGCGTTCAGATGCACAATTCAAATCCATGTCATCAACTTTCAACCCTTTCTGACATAATTAGCTATTTTCGATGCATTTACTGATTTGTTTTCAGAGCTAAATCACCGTGAAAGTGAAAAGCAGTACAAAATGAACTCTGGAAAGGTTGAAACTTGGCAAGGTATCATCATTTTACCCGCATAGCATGTGCAAAAAAGTAGAGAGGGTTACGGCAAAATCTGGATGCACTTCGTGTACAAACTGGACAATCTCTTAGGAAGTATCAGGGTTTCGGACGAAAACTCATCTGTTACACTGGCTATTCAATATTTTGATAAATTAGTACAACTCCAGACTTTTTTTGCGTTCAGATGCACAATTCAAATCCATGTCATCAACTTTCAATCCTTTCTGACATAATTTGCTATTTTCGATGCATTTACTGATTTGTTTTCAGAGCTAAATCACCGTGAAAGTGAAAAGCAGTACAAAATGAACTGAAAAATCACTACAAATATGAATATAATGATAAAACACACTATTATTAAATATAAGAAACTCTAAATACAGGAAAAAATATTCACAAATAAATAGAAGGAAATATATAAACCACAAAAGAAAAAAACTATATGAATAAAATTATTTCCGCGCTGCCCTGTGGGCCTGCCCGGCCTTGGGCGTGCATATGCAGGCCCATAAGGCCCAGCAGGCTCACAGGGAAGCGCGGCAAAGTTAGGCCTAGAGGCCTGCATTATAGAGGAGTTCGAAGGAGCAGCCACGGCTGGGTTTATAAACCAGTGCGGCTGCCCTTCGCTCGGCGAGGTGGGACTAAACAATGAGCAGCGCAGAACGGGAGCGCACCCCCTTTAGTACCGGTTCTTGGCTCAACCCGGTACTAAAGGGTTGGTCTTTAGTACCGGGTGGAGCCACGAACCGGTACTAAAGGAGCTCGCTTCCCGCCGCTTCGCCTAGCCAAATTTAACCTTTAGTACATGTTTCTGTCTCCAACCGGTAGTAAAGGCCTCCCCTATATAACCAACACTTACGAAAATTTTCAGTTATCATCTTCATCGCGCGCCGCCCCCGTCGTCGTCATCGCTGCCCCCGTCGCTGTCGTCCCCCCTCCCCTTCCCCCCCGCTGTTAAGATTGATTGCTGCTCGCCGACGGCCTCCTGCACACACACACACACACCCACACACATGCACACACACACACACACACACACACACACACACACACACACACACACACACAAATGTTTAATGTCAAAATGTTAGATTATATAAATCTTAGATTATATAAGAATTAGATAATGTTAGATGAAAGGTAGTTTTTTATACTTTTAGTTATAGATGAATTTATATTAATGTTAGATGAATTAATATATACTAAATTTAGGTATATGAGATTTGATCATCTAATTAAAATATTAGTATATAGAACTAGCTACTTTATTTTTAGTAAGAAAATTAATAGAACTAGTTTAGTTGAATTAGTTGAATTAGTTGAACTAGTTAATTAGTTGAATTAGGAGATATACTTTATTTAGGTATATTAAGTGCTTAGTTGAATTAATTAGTTAAACTAGCTAGTTGAATTAATAGAACTAGTCTAATTAGTTGAATTAATATATAACTAATAAGTGTTTAATGTTTCACCTATGAACATAGGAAATGTCGTCTCACGACGAAAACGATTTCATTATATGCGAAGACTGCGAAGACCAACACGGCCTGTGCGACAGAAATTTCCTAGTTGATGATAGGGGCTTCAGCATCAAGCTGGATGAGACCTTCGAAGTGGATACAGTAAGTCACAATGAGAAGTCTTTTTTCGTAATTAAGCATGACTTATATATGCTTCATTTGCTTCAACTTATAATTTTAAATTTTCACTATTCTACTAGCGTATCCCCTGCCATGCAAGAATTTTTGTCTTGGATAAGATAGGTTTCAGTCGTGACAAAACTATGGAGGTAAAGAGAGTTTACTTGAAGACCGAGCATGGTTATACCTTCAACGTCAAATTATAAAATCAAGAAACCTACACCCATTTTGTATGCAAAACTTGGCAAGCACTATGCAAGGCTTATGCATTTGAGCCTGATATGTTTATCACCTTTGATATTTGTTCCGAAGATGATATTGAAGGTAATAGAGACATTTGGGTCGATGTACATATGCCTCCAGTTCTACCATTATGTGAGTTTCTCATGCCATATTTATGTTGATATTTTTTTTTCAAAAATAGTTGACAACTAATTTCTATTGACAGCTTATTTCCATTCAAGCAAACATGTCCAGCGCTTGGTAGACAGGACCATCCACTGTCCCGTGGCTGAACTAAACTGCGAGGAGATAAGTCAATATGTTTCATGGCTTGAGGATCTTGATGCTGTCAAGAGAAATTATTTTCCTAGACTTGCAAATCTTAGTACTCAAAACATGCGACCAATAGTGTTTGTATTGAACTACGGTCACATGTATTTAGGAAAGATGGTAAGATTTTCACTATTTGTCCTCAGTGCATCTTTTGCATACATTATTTTTTAAGCTAAACTTCATGTTGCTAAGTATGATACTATACGATGTTCTCTTCAACAGGGACTCCCGATGATAGTTGTGCCTCAGTGGATCTCGACTAACGATCGCATGTCAATTGTTAGCTTACGGACAAGACATCCTACATTGCACACGAGTGCATTCAAGAATTCTAGAACCGAGGAATGCTTAATAGTGAAAGACTAGAGCAAAATTGTGAGTGATCGTAGAGAAGTACTAGGAGTCAACAAGAAGAAGCTGTTGGAAATATGCCCTAGAGGCAATAATAAAATGGTTATTATTATATTTCCTTGTTCATGATAATTGTCTATTGTTCATGCTATAATTGTATTGACCGGAAAACGTAATACATGTGTGAATACATAGACCACAACATGTCCCTAGTGAGCCTCTAGTTCACTAGCTCGTTAATCAACAGATTGTCATGGTTTCCTGACTATGGACATTGGATGTCATTGATAACGGGATCACATCATTAGGAGAATGATGTGATGGACAAGACCCAATCCTAAGCATAGCACAAGATCGTGTAGTTCGTTTGCTAAAGCTTTTCTAATGTCAAGTATCATTTCCTTAGACCATGACATCGTGTAACTCCCAGATACCGTAGGAATGCTTTGGGTGTACCAAACATCACAACGTAATTGGGTGGCTATAAAGGTGCACTACAGTTATCTCCGAAAGTGTCTGTTGGGTTGGCGCAAATCAAGACTGGGATTTGTCACTCCGTATGACGGAGAGGTATCTCTGGGACCACTCGGTAATGCATCATCATAATGAGCTCAATGTGACTAAGTAGTTGGTCACGGGATCATGCATTACAGAACGAGTAAAGTGACTTGCCGGTAATGAGATTGAGCGAGGTATTCGGATACCGATGATCGAATCTCGGGCAAGTAACGTACCGATTGACAAAGGGAATTGTATATGGGATTCCTTGAATCCTCGACATCGTGGATCATCCGATGATATCATCGTGGAACATGTGCGATCCAACATGGGTATCCAGATCCTGCTGTTGGTTATTGGCCGGAGAGCTGTCTCGGTCATGTCTGCATGATTCCCGAACCCGTAGGGTCTACACACTTAAGGATCGATGATGCTAGGGTTATAAGGAATATTTGTATGTGATTACTGAATGTTGTTTGGAGTCCCGGATGAGATCCCGGACGTCACGAGGAGTTCCGGAATGGTCTGGAGGTGAAGATTTATATATGGGAAGTCATCATACGGTCACTGGAAATATTCGGGGGTATACCGGTATTGTACCGGGACCACCGAAGGGGTTCCGGGGGTCCACCGGGAGGGTCCACCTGCCCCGGAGGGCCTTATAGGCTGTAGGTGGAAGGGAACCAGCCCCTAGTGGGCTGGGCGCCACCCCCCCTAGGGCCCATGCGCCTAGGGTTGGGGGGAACCCTAAATGGGGTGCCTTCCTTGCTTGGGGGCAAGCCCCCTCCCCCTTGGCCGCCGCCCCCCTCCAGATCTCATCTAGAGGGGCCGGACCCCTTACCCCTTCTCCCTATAAATAGAGGTGTGGAGGGAGGGGTGCAGGACCACATCCAACGCGCAGCCCCTCCCCTCCCCAACACCTCTCCTCCGCTTGAGCTTGGCGAAGCCCTGCCGGAGAACTGCCACTCTATCACCACCACGCTGCCGTGCTGCTATTGGAGCCTTCTTCCTCAACCTCTCCCTCCTCCTTGCTGGATCAATGCGCAGGAGACGTCATCGGGCTGCACGTGTGTTGAACACGGAGGCACCGTTGTTCGGTGCTTAGATCGGATTCAGTCGCGATCTGAATCACTACGTGTACGACTCCTCCAACCACGTTCTTGCAACGCTTCCGTCTCACAATCTTCAAGGGTATGAAGATGCACTCCCCTCTCTCCCGTTGCTAGTTACTCCATAGATTGATCTTGGTGATGCGTAGAAATTTTTTAATTTCTACAACGATCCCCAACAGTGGCATCATGAGCTAGGTCTATGCGTAGTTTCTATGCACGAGTAGAACACAAGTTTGTTATGGGCGTGGATTTTGTCAATTTACTTGCCACTACTAGTCTTATCTTGTTTCGGTGGCATCGTGGGATGAAGCGGCCCGGACCGACCTTACACGTACGCTTACGTGAGGCAGGTTCCACCGACTGACATGCACTAGTTGTATAAGGTGGCTAGCGGGTGTCTGTCTCTCCCACTTTAGTCGGATCGGATTCGATGAAAAGGGTCCTTATGAAGGGTAAATAGCAATTGGCATATCACGTTGTGGTTTTGGCATAGGAAAGAAACGTTCTTGCTAGAAACCTATAGCAGCCACGTAAAAACTTGCAACAACAGTTAGAGGATGTCTAACTTGTTTTTGCAGCATGTGCCGTGTGATGTGATATGGCCAAAAGGATGTGATGAATGATATATATGTGATGTATGAGATTGATCATGTTCTTGTAATAGGAATCACGACTTGCATGTCGATGAGTATGACAACCGGCAGGAGCCATAGGAGTTGTCTTAATTTATTGTATGTCCTCTGTGTCATTGAATAACGTCATGTAATTACTTTACTTTATTGCTAAACCATTAGCCATAGTAGTAGAAGTAATAGTTGGCGAGAAAACTTCATGAAGACACAATGATTGAGATCATGATGATGGAGATCATGGTGTCATGCCGGTGACGATGATGATCATGGCGCCTCGAAGATGGAGATCAAAAGGAGAAAAATGATATTGGCCATATCATGTCACTATTTGATTGCATGTGATGTTTATCATGTTTTACATCTTATTTGCTTAGAACGACCGTAGCATAAATAAGATGATCCCTCGTAAAATTTCAAGAAAGTGTTCCCCCTAACTGTGCACCGTTGCGAAGGTTCGTTGTTTTGAAGCACCCCGTGATGATCGGGTGTGATAGATTCTAACGTTCTAATACAACGGTTGTAAGCCAGATTTACACAAGCAAAACACTTAGGTTGACTTGATGAGCCTAGCATGTACATACATGGCCTCGGAATACAAGAGACCGAAAGGTCGAACATGAGTCGTATAGAAGATACGATCAACACGAAGATGTTCACCGATGATGACTAGTCCGTCTCACGTGATGATCGGACACGGCCTAGTTGACTCGGATCATGTATCACTTAGATGACTAGAGGGATATCTATCTGAGTGGGAGTTCATTTAATAATTTGATTAGATGAACTTAATTATCATGAACTTAGTCTAAAAATATTTACAATATGTCTTGTAGATCAAATGGCCCACGCTAATGTTGCCCTCAACTTCAACGCGTTCCTAGAGAAAACCAAGTTGAAAGACGATGGTAGAAACTATACGGACTGGGTCCGGAACTTGAGGATCATCCTCATAGCTGCCAAGAAAGCATATGTCCTTGAAGCACTGCTAGGTGAAGCACCTGTCCTAGCAAACCAAGACGTTATGAACGCCTGGCAGTCGTGTGCTGATGATTACTCCCAGGTTCAGTGCGGCATGCTTTACAGCTTAGAACCGGGGCTCCAAAAGCGTTTCGAGAAGCACGGAGCATATGAGATGTTCCAAGAGCTGAAAATGGTTTTCCAAGCTCATGCCCGGGTCGAGAGATATGAAGTCTCCGACAAGTTCTACAGTTGTAAGATGGAGGAGAATAGTTCCGTCAGCGAACACATACTCAAAATGTCTGGGTTGCACAACCGCTTGTCTCAGCTGGGAGTTAATCTCCCGGATGACACGGTCGTTGACAGAATCCTTCAGTCGCTTCCACCGAGATACAAGAGCTTTGTGATGAACTTCAATATGCAGGGGATGGAGAAAACCATTCCTGAGGTATATTCGATGCTGAAATCAATGGAGGTGGAAATCAAAAAGGAACATCAAGTGTTGATGGTGAATAAGACCACTAAGTTCAAGAAAGGCAAGGGTAAAAAGGGATTTAAGAAAGACGGCAAGGGAGTTGCCGCGCCCGGTAAGCAAGCTGCCGGGAAGAAGCCAAAGAATGGACCCAAGCCTGAGACTGACTGTTTTTATTGCAAGGGAAATGGTCACTGGAAGCGGAACTACCCCAAGTACTTAGCGGACAAGAAGGCCGGCAACACCAAAGGTATATGTGATATACATGTTATTGATGTGTACCTTACGAGTACTCGTAGTAGCTCCTGGGTATTTGATACCGGTGCAGTTGCTCATATTTGTTACTCAAAACAGGAGCTGCGGAATAAGCGGAGACTGGCGAAGGACGAGGTGACGATACGCATCGATAATGGTTCCAAAGTCGATGTGATCGCCGTCAGCACGCTACCTCTACATTTACCTACGAGATTAGTTTTAAACCTCAATAATTGTTATTTAGTGCCAGCTTTGAGCATGAACATTGTATCTGGATCTCGTTTAATATGAGATGGCTACTCATTTAAATCTGAGAATAATGGTTGTTCTATTTATGTGAGAGATATGTTTTATGGTCATGCCCCGCTGGTCAATGGTTTATTCTTAATGAATCTCGAACGTGATGTTACACATATTCATAGTGTGAATACCAAAAGATGTAAGGTTGATAACGATAGTCCCACATACTTGTGGCACTGCCGCCTTGGTCACATTGGTGTCAAACGCATGAAGAAGCTCCATGCAGATGGACTTTTTAGTCTCTTGATTATGAATCATTTGACATATGCGAACCATTCCTCATGGTCAAAATGACCAAGACTCCATTCTCAGGAACAATGGAGCGAGCAACCAACTTATTGGAAATCATACATACTGATGTGTGCGGTCCAATGAGCGTCGAGGCTCGTGGAGGCTATCAATATGTTCTCACCCTCACTGATGACTTAAGTAGATATGGGTATGTCTACTTGATGAAACATAAGTCTGAGACCTTTGAAAAGTTCAAGGAATTTCAGAGTGAGGTTGAAAATCAACGTGACAGGAAAATAAAGTTCTTACGATCAGTGTATTGTGGAATTGTTTCACAACTTACGCCGCCTGGAACACCTCAGTGTAATGGTGTGTCCGAACGTCATGATCTCACTCTACTAGATATGGTGCGATCTATGATATCTCTTACCGATCTACAACTACCATTTTGGGGTTATGCTTTAGTGACTGTCGCATTCACTTTAAATAGGGCTCCATCGAAATCCGTTGAGACGACACCGTATGAATTATGGTTTGGGAAGAAACCTAAGCTGCTATTTCTAAAAGTTTGGGGATGCGATGCTTATGTCAAGAAACTTCAACCTGAAAAGCTCGAACCCAAGTCGGAAAAATGTGTCTTCATAGGATACCCTAAGGAAACCATTGGGTATACCTTCTACCTCAGATCCGAAGGCAAGATCTTTGTTGCCAAGAACGGGTCCTTTCTGGAGAAAGAATTTCTCTCGAAAGAAGTAAGTGGGAGAAAAGTAGAACTTGATGAAGTACTTCCTCTTGAAGCGGAAAGTAGGGCAGCTCAGGAAGATGTTTCTGTGGTGCCTGCACCGACTAGAGAGGAAGTTAATGATGATGATCAAGGTACTTCGGATCAAGTTGCTACTGAATTTCGTAGGTCCGCGAGGACACGTTCCACACCAGAATGGTATGGCAACCCTGTCCTGGAAATCATGTTGCTGGACAACGGTGAACCGTATGAAGAAGCGATGGCGGGCCCAGATTCCAACAAATGGCTTGAAGCCATGCAGTCCGAGATAGGATCCATGTATAAAAACAAAGTATGGACTTTGACAGACTTGCCCGATGATCGGTGAGTGATAGAAAATAAATGGATCTTTAAGAAGAAGACGGACGCGGATGGTAATGTTAGCATATATAAGGCTCGGCTTGTCGCTAAGGGTTATCGACAAGTTCAAGGGGTTGACTATGATGAGACCTTTGTTAGGGAACGTAGTAATTCCAAAAAAATTCCTACGCAGACGCAAGATCATGGTGATGCATAGCAACGAGAGGGGAGAGTGTGTCCACGTACCCTCCTAGACCGAAAGCGGAAGCGTTATGACAACGCGGTTGATGTAGTCGTACGTCTTCACGATCCGACCGATCCAAGTAACAAACGTACGTCACCTCCGAGTTCAGCACACGTTCAGCTCGATGACGATCCCCGGACTCCGATCCAGCAGGGTGTCAGGGATGAGTTTCGTCAGCACGGCGGCGTGGTGACGATGATGATGTTCTGCCGACGCAGGGCTTCGCCTAAGCACCACAACGATATGACCGAGGTGGAATATGGTGGAGGGGGCACCGCACACGTCTAAGGAACGATCACGAAGATCAACTTGTGTGTTCTAGGGTGCCTCCTACCCCCGTATATAAAGGATCAAGGGGGGAGGACGGCCGGCCCTTGGGGCGCGCCAAGGAGGGGAGAGTCCTCCTCCTAGTAGGAGTAGGACTCCCCTTTCCTAGTCCAACTAGGAAGGGGAAGGGGAAGGAAAGAGGGGGAGAGGGAGAGGGAAAGAGGGGCCGCGCCCCCCTCCCCTAGTCCAATTCGGACTCCCCATGGGAGGGGGCGCGTCACCTCCTGGGCTGCTGCCCTTTCTCTCCCCTCAGGCCCACTAAGGCCCAATACTTCCCTGGGGTTCCGGTAACCCTTCCGGCACTCCGGTTTTCTCCGAAATCACCCGGAACACTTCCGGTGTCCGAATATAGTCGTCCAATATATCAATCTTTATGTCTCGACCATTTCGAGACTCCTCTTCATGTCCGTGATCACATCCGGGACTCTGAACAACTTTCGGTACATCAAAACATATAAACTCATAATGAAACTATCATCGTAACTTTAAGCGTGCGGACCCTACGGGTTCGAGAACTATGTAGACATGACCTAGAACTGTTTCCGGTCAATAACCAATAGCGGAACCTGGATGCTCATATTGGCTCCCACATATTCTACGAAGATCTTTATCGGTTAGACCGCATAACAACATATGTTGTTCCCTTTGTCATCGGTAGGTTACTTGCCCGAGATTTGATCGTTGGTATCTCAATACCTAGTTCAATCTCGTTACTGGCAAGTCTCTTTACTTGTTCCGTAATACATCATCTCACAACTAACTCATTAGTTGTAATGCTTGCAAGGCTTAAGTGATGTGCATTACTGAGAGGGCCCAGAGATACCTCTCCGACAATCGGAGTGACAAATCCTAATCTCGAAATACGCCAACCCAACAAGTACCTTCGGAGACACCTGTAGAGCACCTTTATAATCACCCAGTTACGTTGTGATGTTTGGTAGCACATAAAGTGTTCCTCTGGTAAACGGGAGTTGCATAATCTCATAGTCATAGGAACATGTATAAGTCATGAAGAAAGCAATAGCAGAAAACTAAACGATCAAGTGCTAAGCTAACGGAATGGGTTAAGTCAATCACATCATTCTCCTAATGATGTGATCCCGTTAATCAAATGACAACACATGTCTATGGTCAGTAAACATAACCATCTTTCATCAATGAGCTAGTCAAGTAGAGGCATACTAGTGACACTCTTTTTGTCTATGTATTCACACAAGTATTATGTTTCCGGTTAATACAATTCTAGCATGAATAATAAACATTTATCATGATATAAGGAAATAAATAATAACTTTATTATTGCCTCTAGGGCATATTTCCTTCAGTCTCCCACTTGCACTAGAGTCAATAATCTAGATTACATAGTAATGATTCTAACACCCATGGAGTCTTGGTGTTGATCATGTTTTGCTCGTGGAAGAGGCTTAGTCAACGGGTCTGCAACATTCGGATCCATATGTATCTTGCAAATTTATATGTCTCCCACCTGGACTAGATCCCGGATGGAATTGAAGCGTCTCTTGATGTGCTTGGTTCTCTTGTGAAATCTGGATTCCTTCGCTAAGGCAATTGCTCCAGTATTGTCACAAAAGATTTTCATTGGACCCGATGCACGAGGTATGACACCTAGATTGGATATGAACTCCTTCATCCGGACTCCTTCATTTGCTGCTTCCGAGGTAGCTATGTACTCCGCTTCACACGTAGATCCCGCCACGACGCTTTGTTTAGAACTGCACCAACTGACAGCTCCACCGTTCAATGTAAACACGTATCCGGTTTGCGATTTAGAATCGTCCGGATCAGTGTCAAAGCTTGCATCAACGTAACCATTTACGATGAGCTCTTTGTCACCTCCATATACGAGAAACATATCCTTAGTCCTTTTCAGGTATTTCAGGATGTTCTTGACCACTGTCCAGTGATCCACTCCTGGATTACTTTGGTACCTCCCTGCTAGACTTATAGCAAGGCACACATTAGGTCTGGTACACAACATTGCATACATGATAGAGCCTATGGCTGAAGCATATGGAACATCTTTCATCTTCTCTCTATCTTCTGCAGTGGTCGGGCTTTGAGTCTTACTCAACTTCACACCTTGTAACACAGGCAAGAACCCTTTCTTTGCTTGATCCATTTTGAACTTCTTCAAAACTTTGTCAAGGTATGTGCTTTGTGAAAGTCCAATTGAGCGTCTTGATCTATCTCTATAGATCTTAGTGCCCAATATGTAAGCAGCTTCACCGAGGTATTTCATTGAAAAACTCTTATTCAAGTATCCTTTTATGCTATCCAGAAATTCTATATCATTTCCGATCAGCAATATGTCATCTACATATAGTATCAGAAATGCTATAGAGCTCCCACTCACTTTCTTGTAAATACAGGCTTCTCCAAAAGTCTGTATAAAACCAAATGCTTTGATCACACTATCAAAGCGTTTATTCCAACTCCGAGAGGCTTGCACCAGTCCATAAATGGATCGCAGGAGCTTGCACACTTTGTTAGCTCCCTTTGGATCGACAAAACCTTCCGGTTGCATCATATACAACTCTTCTTCCAGAAAACCATTCAGGAATGCAGTTTTGACATCCATCTTCCATATTTCATAATCATAAAATGCGGCAACTGCTAACATGATTCATACAGACTTAAGCATCGCTACGGTGAGAAGGTCTCATCGTAGTCAACCCCTTGAACTTGTTGAAAACCTTTCGCGACAAGTCGAGCTTTGTAGATAGTAACATTACCGTCAACGTCAGTCTTCTTCTTGAAGATCCATTTATTTTCAATTGCTTGCCGATCATTGGGCAAGTCAACCAAAGTCCACACACTTTGTTCTCATACATGGATCCCATCTCAGATTTCATGGCCTCAATCCATTTTTCGGAATCTGGGCTCACCATCGCTTCTTCATAGTTCGTAGGTTCATCATGGTCTAGTAACATGACTTCCAGAACAGGGTTACCGTATCACTCTGGTGCGGATTTTGTTCTGGTTGATCTACGAGGTTTAGTAACAACTTGATCTGAAGTTTCATGATAATCATCATTAACTTCTTCACTAATTGGTGTAGGTGTCACAGGAACAGATTTCTGTGATGAGCTACTTTCCAATAAGGGAGCAGGTACAGTTACCTCATCAAGTTCTACTTTCCTCCCACCCACTTCTTTCGAGAGAAACTCCTTCTCCAGAAAGTTTCTGTCGGTGTACTAGAGTAGGGGTACCCTAGTATCCCGAACTCGTGCACGGGCAGTTGCAGCGCCCCGCGGCAAGGCTTGCCGGGTGACCGCCAAGACCCTCCGTGGTTCCCTTGAAGACCATTCAAGAACAAAGTACTCAAACCAAGGCCCCGGCAAGAGGAGCTTGCCGGGAAGGCCAACCCAGGCCCCGGCAAGAGGATCTTGCCGGGAAGAGACAAGACCCCGGCAAGAGGAGCTTGCCGGGAAGGCCGCTCAAGGCATACCAAGAAAGCTTGCCGCGACGCGCCCTGCGTCCCGGCAAGATCCGGCGAGCGACAAGCTTCCGGACGCGACAAGACGACGACTCCGGCAAGATACTTGCCGGGGGCCAGTTGCCACTCGGTACCCACGCTCCAGCGCACCCACCCGCGTGTCGCCATGAGGCTTCCTCAGGGGGCGCGTGGCGGGAGCCTGTGCAGCCAGGGGTACGTGGTGGCAAGCGGAGATGAAGAGAAGGCCATCGTGGCGAACGGTGGTGCTCCTAACGGTCACTTTTTGCACTGTTTAGGCAACTCAGACAGGCATTCAATGCTCTTGTCCCCTGCCGTCAGAGTTAGGTAGGGTGCACTGTGTCTACAGTAGCGGTAGGTGCAGCTACCGCATTCTTTTTCCATTTCTACCCCTCTCGTCTACGTTGCCACCTGTCGGTGACCCCTTGAGAATATAAAAGGAGGCCCAGGCGCAACGTAGAAGGGGTTCGGCTCATTCGAAACACCAGAAACACTCCCACGCTGAGTCTGATAGCGTCCATCGCTCCTGAGCAAAAATTCAATACACACAAACAAGCAGCAGTAGGGTTTTACGCATCCGTGCGGCACGAAGCTGGGTAAAACTGCTGGCGTGTACCGCCTCGATCCGCTCTTTGTTCAACCTCCGCCCTCACCGAATCGAAAGGGGCTCGGTCCGCCGATCCCCATAGGTGTTCATGGATCAGTTTCCCCGACATCTTTGGTGCGCCAGGTAGGGGGTGCTTCGGCGGCAGCTGTTCCGTCCACGTCAAGGCTCAGCTGTTCTTCATCGTCATGGCTCCTAAGGAGCAGGCGAGCAAAAGAACGACGCCAGGCGGCAACAGAAAAGCTAAGTCATGCGAAACTTTAGATATTTCCTTTCTATATAAGGTTATCCGCCTCGGAGATCTTGTGCTTTGTATGGAAAACTTGTGCGCGAAGGAACCAACTCGTAGCTAGTTGCGCCTTTACTTTGTTTCGAGTCCGCTCAACAACTTAAGTGAGCTGCTAGTGCCCTTACTTTGCTTCGAGTCCGCTCAGCAACTTAAGTGAGCCGCTAGCGCCCTTACTTTGTTTCGAGTTCGCTCAACAACTTAAGTGAGCTGCAACTAGTTGCGACAAGGTTGCTTGTCGGTAGCGACCTCGCCAGCAGGCGGCTGAAGTTCCACACTCAGCGCTCGCGGCAAGGGTGCCTGCACCGGCAAGTTTCCCTAGAAAGCGTAGGGTGAACGTACAAAGAGAGGTTAAACAGGAAGATAGCATGCACTATTTATTTGAGATTTCTGCATAGACCTGTATGCCAAGGAGCCTTCTCGGGGCTAGTTGCGCTCCATGTTGCCTCGAGTCCGCTCGGCAACTTGTGCGGTTGCGCTAGAACCAAGAAGGTAAACCTTTCCGGGAGGCGATGTTCCCGAATAGCCGCTAAGGGCCCGTTCCCTCAAGTGCCGCTGGCTGGATCGTATGCACCGGAAAGCATTCCAGCAGGCATAGGGGATATGCAGCAAAAGTCAAAATTCGCAAGCGAGTTAAGTGCACTTCAGATGCTAATCACTTGTCATGTTTAAACGCAGTTATGGCCCGGGGGCTGGCAACGCCCTTAGGACCAATCTTCTTGGTGTCAAGAACGACGAAGTTCTTCGCCATAAGCCTTTCCGGCAACGATCTTGCCAGGAGCCGGTGTCAAGAACGACGAAGTTCTTCGCCATAAGCCTTTCCGGCAACGATCTTGTCGGGAGCCGGTGTCAAGAACGACGAAGTTCTTCGCCATAAGCCTTTCCGGCAATGATCTTGCCGGGAGCCGGTGTCAAGAACGACGAAGTTCTTCGCCATAAGCCTTCTCGGCAACAAGCTTGCCGGAAGCCGGCATCGAGAACGTCAAAGTTCTCTGCCAAAGATAAAAGCCTTCCTGGCAACAAGCTTGCCGGAAGCCGGCATCGAGAACGTCAAAGTTCTCTGCTGAAGATAAAAGCCTTCCTGGCAACAAGCTTGCCGGAAGCCAGCATCGAGAACGTCAAAGTTCTCTGCCGAAGATAAAAGCCTTCCTGGCAACAAGCTTGCTGGAAGCCGGCATCGAGAACGTCAAAGTTCTCTGCCGAAGATAAAAGCCTTCTCGTCAACAAGCTTGCCAGAAGCCGGCATTGAGAACATCAAAGTTCTCTACCGAAGATAAAAGCCTTCCTGGCGACGAGCTTGCCGGAAGCCGGCGTCGAGAACGTCAAAAGTCTCCGCGAGAAACATAAGACCTCCCGGCAACTGTCGGTGTAGCAAAAACCAGGGCTACACTAACCGCCGGGCATGGGCCACGACTGTATGCAATTACGCTAAAGAGGATCCATCTTCGCCGACAAGCGCTGCATCGGCAAGCAAGACTCAAGCTACCTTCCCGGCAAGCCAGTACCGCTGGGGGCTGCGAGTGCCAAGAATCGTCCACGGAAAACCAGAGTTGTCGAGGGCTGCAATATCAGATAAGTCTTTCATCCCTCATCATGCATCCTCTTATGGACTGGGGAATGCGAAACCGCGTTTCTTCCCGAAAACTGCCGTGCTCCCTCAACTCTAGGCCCCGGGGCTTGTTCTCGGGGCCAAGTTTGGTCGTAGTCGCGACAGCAAAGGGATGAAACGAGGAGACCGCACCCACCTCGTTCCTGCCTCCGTCAAAGGCGTGAGAAAGGTCGGGCGATGTGGGAAGGCGGCAGGGCCTGTTGCCGGGAGATGAAATGTCTGTCCGAGGGATACCAAGGATTCGCTCCTTGGCGTGAGTTCAACTCGCGAGACAAATAACCCGGCAAGCATCCCCTTTTCATTAAAAACATCCCACTCAGGTATAGTCCATAGAGGATGAAAAACATGAAAGAGAGGATTACAAGTTTTAGATACAGCTAAGGCCCGAAGGCTTACAAATTAAAAAGATAAGATGCCCGTAATCCCTTTCCTGTCCCTCTCTTCAGGAGGCAGGTCAAGGAGGCGAAAAGGGCAAAAGGAGCGCCTAGGCGAGCTACGGGTGCCAGAAGACACCAAGAGAACATCCCGGGGGCCGTCCGAAGGCTGGACGGCGATGGCGGCGCTGGAAGCGGGGCTCGAAGACGGGGCGGCAGGACGTCAGCACGCTATCGAGGGCACCACGCCCTCGTACTCCGACCTGACGGCCTTGTCGCCAGCCCTCTTCCCCTTCCGCAGCCTCCCTACGCCAGCCGCCCAAGGAGACGACCCCGGGGAGTTCAAGGAGCCGGCGACACGGATGATGGGGTCGCCGGTGCCGCACGAAGCGGCGCCCGACGCCTAGTCGGACCCGCCACCCCGCCGTCCGCTACCCTCATCGTCACTGTCGCTCTCCTCCTCGTCACTCTCGCTCGAGGAGGAGCCTTCGCTATCGGAGGAGCTGTCCACGTAGCACTTCGCCCGAGTGCCGAAGCACCCGAAGACCTTGACGGAGAGGAGATCGCCCTCCATCAACTTAAAATGGAAGGTAAACCCCTCCATCAGGCTGTGGATACGGGCGAACGTCTTCCACCCTCGATCGAGATACATCACATTAGGGGCTGGGAATACAACACGGACTCGCGTGCCGCTGATCCCACAGCCCCTCATGTGCAGTCTCAGTGTCTCGGGCAGGTCCAACTCCATCGCGCTCGCAAACGGAGCTAGAAGCCGAAGGCGACGACGAGGCGCCCGGCGCAGCTTGACGAAGAACTCGCAAGGGTCGTCCCCTATATGGACCGCCGTGGGGGGAGGAGCCGCCGACGGAGGCGAAGCTGGCGCGCCGCCCCGCCCGCCTCTTCCCCGAGCGCCTCGACCTCGTCCTCGACCTTGTCCGCGACCTCGCCCCCTACCTCTTCCCCTTATGGCTGGCTCTGCCACCACGGGCGCGGGAGAGGGAGAGATGTGCTGTCTGGCAGCGACCCTCGCCGCCACCGATGAAGAGCCTGGGTTCCCTTTCTCCATGGCGAATGAGAGAAAGGGGAGCAGAAGCTGAAGAAAGGAGGAGATGGGAGAGTGCAGGTTTCTGTGATCCCCTCCCTCTCTTTATAAAGAAGCAAGGTGGGGGCTCGGCCGCCCCGCTCAACGAATCAAGGCACGGGAAGAGCAGCGAGTCGGGGCCAACCCGCTGCCTCTGCTCGCGACGGCCCAGTTTCCCACTTCCACCGTCCGCGACCCCAAGCGCATGGGAGCCGCGTGGCGGGGATGCAGAACCAAGGCAATGGATGAGGCGGCCTCACTCCGCCCCATGAACGCATGGGGGCTCCTGTCGGTGTACTAGAGTAGGGGTACCCTAGTATCCCGAACTTGTGCACGGGCAGTTGCAGCGCCCCGCGGCAAGGCTTGCCGGGTGACCGCCAAGACCCTCCGTGGTTCCCTTGAAGACCATTCAAGAACAAAGTACTCAAACCAAGGCCCCGGCAAGAGGAGCTTGCCGGGAAGGCCAACCCAGGCCCCGGCAAGAGGATCTTGCCGGGAAGAGACAAGACCCCGGCAAGAGGAGCTTGCCGGGAAGGCCGCTCAAGCCATACCAAGAAAGCTTGCCGCGACGCGCCCTGCGTCCCGGCAAGATCCGGCGAGCGACAAGCTTCCGGACGCGACAAGACGACGACTCCGGCAAGGTACTTGCCGGGGGCCAGTTGCCACTCGGTACCCATGCTCCAGCGCACCCACCCGCGTGTCGCCATGAGGCTTCCTCAGGGGGCGCGTGGCGGGAGCCTGTGCAGCCAGGGGTACGTGGTGGCAAGCGGAGATGAAGAGAAGGCCATCGTGGCGAACGGTGGCGCTCCTAACGGTCACTTTTTGCACTGTTTAGGCAACTCAGACAGGCATTCAATGCTCTTGTCCCCTGCCGTCAGAGTTAGGTAGGGTGCACTGTGTCTACAGTAGCGGTAGGTGCAGCTACCGCATTCTTTTTCCATTTCTACCCCTCTCATCTACGTTGCCACCTGTCGGTGACCCCTTGAGAATATAAAAGGAGGCCCAGGCGCAACGTAGAAGGGGTTCGGCTCATTCGAAACACCAGAAACACTCCCACGCTCAGTCTGATAGCGTCCATCGCTCCTGAGCAAGAATTCAATACACACAAACAAGCAGCAGTAGGGTTTTACACATCCGTGCGGCCCGAAGCTGGGTAAAACTGCTCGCGTGTACCGCCTCGATCCGCTCTTTGTTCAACCTCCGCCCTCACCGAATTGAAAGGGGCTTGGTCCGCCGATCCCCATAGGTGTTCGTGGATCAGTTTCCCTGACAGTTTCCGAACTTGCCTACAAACGTTTTGCCTTCGGATCTGTGATAGAAGGTGTACCCAACGGTCTCCTTTGGGTATCCTATGAAGACACATTTCTCCGATTTGGGTTCGAGCTTATCAGGTTGAAGCTTTTTCACATAAGCATCGCAGCCCCAAACTTTCAGAAACGACAATTTTGGTTTCTTGCCAAACCACAGTTCATAAGGCGTCGTCTCAACGGATTTTGATGGTGCCCTATTTAACGTGAATGCGGCCGTCTCTAAAGCATAACCCCAAAATGATAGCGGTAAATCAGTAAGAGACATCTTAGATCGCACCATATCTAGTAAAGTACGATTACGATGTTCAGACACACCATTACGCTGTGGTGTTCCGGGTGGCGTTAGTTGCGAAACTATTCCGCATTATTTCAAATGTAGACCAAACTCGTAACTCAAATATTCTCCTCCACGATCAGATCGTAGAAACTTTATTTTCTTGTTAAGATGATTTTCAGCTTCACTCTGAAATTCTTTGAACTTTTCAAATGTTTCAGACTTATGTTTCATTAAGTAGATATACTCATATCTGCTCAAATCATCTGTGAAGGTGAGAAAATAACGATATCCGCCACGAGCCTCAACATTCATTGGACCACATACATCTGTATGTATGATTTCCAACAAATCTGTTGCTCTCTCCATTGTACCGGAGAACGGCGTTTTAGTCATCTTGCCCATAAGGCACGGTTCGCAAGTACCAAGTGATTCATAATCAAGTGGTTCCAAAAGTCCATCAGTATGGATTTTCTTCATGCGCTTTACACCGATATGACCTAAACGGCAGTGCTGCAAATAAGTTGCACTATCATTATCAACTCTCCATCTTTTGGCTTCAACATTAGGAATATGTGTATCACTACTATCGAGATTTAATAAAACTAGACCACTCTTCAAGGGTGCATGACCATAAAAGATATTACTCATATAAATAGAACAACCATTATTCTCTTATTTAAATGAATAACCATCTCGCATTAAACAAGATCCAGATATAATGTTCATGCTCAACACTGGCACCAAATAACAATTATTTAGGTCTAAAACTAATCCCGAAGGTAGATGTAGAGGTAGCGTGCCGACTGCGATCACATCGACTTTGGAACCATTTCCCACGCGCATCATCACCTCGTCCTTAGCTAATCTTCGCTTAATCTGTAGTCCCTGTTTCGAGTTGCAAATATTAGCAACAGAACCAGTATCAAATACCCAGGTGCTACTGCGAGCATTAGTAAGGTACACATCAATAACATGTATATCACATATACCTTTGTTCACCTTGCCATCCTTCTTATTAACCATCAACACTTGATGCTCCTTCTCGATTTCTACCTCCGCAGCTTTTAGCATCGCAAAGAGCTCGGGAATAGTCTTTTCCATCCCTTGCATATTATAGTTCATCACAAAGCTCTTGTAGCTTGGTGGCAGTGATTGGAGAATTCTGTCAATGACGCTATCATCCGGAAGATTAACTCCCAGCTGAATCAAGTGATTATTATACCCAGACATTTTAAGTATATGCTCACTGACAGAACTGTTCTCCTCCATATTGCAGCTGTAGAACTTATTGGAGACTTCATATCTCTCAATCCGGGCATTTGCTTGAAATATTAACTTCAACTCCTGGAACATCTCATATGCTCCATGATGTTCAAACGTCGTTGAAGACCCGGTTCTAAGCTGTAAAGCATGGCACACTGAACTATAGAGTAGTCATCAGCTTTGCTCTGCCAAACATTCACAACATCTGGCGTTGCTCCAGCAGCAGGCCTGGCACCCAGTGGTGCTTCCAGGATGTAATTCTTTTGTGTGGCAATGAGGATAATCCTCAAGTTACGGACCCAGTCCATGTAATTGCTACCATCATCTTTCAACTTTACTTTCTCAAGGAACGCATTAAAATTTAACGGAACAACAGCACGAGCCATCTATCTACAATCAACATAGACAAGCAAGATACTATCAGGTACTAAGTTCATGATAAATTTAAGTTCAATTAATCATATTACTTAAGAACTCCCACTTAGATAGACATCCCTCTAATCCTCTAAGTGATTACGTGATCCATATCAACTACACCATGTTCGATCATCACGTGAGATGGAGTAGTTTCAACGGTGAACATCAATATGTTGATCATATCTACTATATAATTCACGCTCGACCTTTCGGTTTCCGTGTTCCGAGGCCATATCTGTTATATGCTAGGCTCGTCAAGTTTAACCTGAGTATTCCGCGTGTGCAACTGTTTTGTACCCGTTGTATTTGAACGTAGAGCCTATCACACCCGATCATCACGTGGTGTCTCAGCACGAAGAACCTTCGCAACGGTGCATACTCAGGGAGAACACTTCTTGATAATTTTAGTGAGAGATCATCTTAAAATGCTACCGTCAATCAAAGCAAGATAAGATGCATAAAGGATAAACATCACATGCAATCAATATAAGTGATATGATATGGCCATCATCATCTTGTGCTTGTGATCTCCATCTCCGAAGCACCTCCATGATCACCATCGTCACCGGCGCGACACCTTGATCTCCATCTTAGCATCATTGTCATTTACGCCGTCTATTGCGTCTACTACTATCGCTACCGCTTAGTGATAAAGTAAAGCAATTACAGGGCATTTGCATTTCATACAATAAAGCGACAACCATATGGCTCCTGCCAGTTGCCGATAACTTCGGTTAAAAAACATGATCATCTCATACAATAAAATATAGCATCACGTCTTGACCATATCACATCACAACATGCCCTGCAAAAACAAGTTAGACGTCCTCTACTTTGTTGTTGCAAGTTTTACGTGGCTGCTATGGGCTTAGCAAGAACCGTTCTTACCTACGCATCAAAACCACAATGATAGTTTGTCAAGTTGGTATTGTTTTAACCTTCGCAAGGACCGGGTGTAGCCACACTTGGTGCAACTAAAGTGAGAGAGACAGACACCCGCCAGTCACCTTTAAGCACGAGTGCTCGTAACGGTGAAACCAGTCTCGCGTAAGCGTACGCGTAATGTCGGTCCGGGCCGCTTCATCTCACAATACCGTTGAACCAAAGTATGACATGCTGGTAAGCAGTATGACTTATATCACCCACAACTCACTTGTGTTCTACTCGTGCATATGACATCTACGCATAAAACCAGGCTCGGATGCACTGTTAGGGAACGTAGTAATTTCAAAAAATTCCTACGCACACGCAAGATCATGGTGATGCATAGCAACGAGAGGGGAGAGTGTGTCCACGTACCATCGTAGAACGAAAGCAGAAGCATTATGACAACGCGGTTGATGTAGTCATACGTCTTCACGATCCGACCGATCCAAGTACCGAACGTACGGCACCTCCGAGTTCAGCACACGTTCAGCTCGATGACGATCCCCAGACTCCGATCCAGCAGGGTGTCGGGGATGAGTTTCGTCAGCACGGCGGTGTGGTGACGATGATGATGTTCTGCCGATGCAGGGCTTCGCCTAAGCACCACAACGATATGACCGAGGTGGAATATGGTGGAGGGGGCACCGCACACGGCTAAGGAACGATCACGAAGATCAACTTGTGTGTTCTAGGGTGCCTCCTGCCCCCGTATATAAAGGATCAAGGGGGGAGGCCGGCCGGCCCTTGGGGCGCGCCAAGGAGGGGGGTGTTCTCCTCCTAGTAGGAGTAGGACTCCCCTTTCCTAGTCCAACTAGGAAGGGGAAGGGGGAAGGAAAGACGGGGAGAGGGAGAGGGAAAGAGGGGCCGCGCCCCCTTCCCCTAGTCCAATTCGGACTCCCCATGGGAGGGGGCGCGTCACCTCCTAGGTTGCTGCCCTCTCTCTCCCCTCAGTCCCACTAAGGCCCAATACTTCCCCGGGGGGTTCCGGTAACCCTTCCGGCACTCCGGTTTTCTCCGAAATCACCCGGAACACTTCCGGTGTCCGAATATAGTAGTCCAATATATCAATCTTTATGTATCGACCATTTCGAGACTCCTCGTCATGTCCGTGAGCACATCCGGGACTCCAAACAACTTTCGGTACATCAAAACATATAAACTCATAATGAAACTATCATCGTAACTTTAAGCGTGCGGACCCTACGGGTTCGAGAACTATGTAGACATGACCTAGAACTGTTTCCGGTCAATAACCAATAGCGGAACCTGGATGCTCATATTGGCTCCCACATATTCTACGAAGATCTTTATCGGTCAGACCGCATAACAACATACGTTGTTCCCTTTGTCATCGGTATGTTACTTGCCCGAGATTCGATCATTGGTATCTCAATACCTAGTTCAATCTCGTTACCGGCAAGTCTCTTTACTCATTCCGTAATACATCATCTCACAACTAACTCATTAGTTGTAATGCTTGCAAGGCTTAAGTGATGTGCATTACCGAGAGGGCCCGGAGATACCTCTTTGACAATCGGAGTGACAAATCCTAATCTCGAAATACGCCAACCCAACAAGTACCTTCGGAGACACCTGTAGAGCACCTTTATAATCACCCAGTTACATTGTGACGTTTGGTAGCACACAAAGTGTTCCTCTGGTAAACGGGAGTTGCATAATCTCGTAGTCATAGGAACATGTATAAGTCATGAAGAAAGCAATAGAAGAAAACTAAACGATCAAGTGCTAAGCTAACGGAATGGGTCAAGTCAATCACATCATTCTCCTAATGATGTGATCCCATTAATCAAATGACAACACATGTCTATTGTCAGGAAACATAACCATCTTTGATCAACGAGCTAGTCAAGTAGAGGCATACTAGTGACACTATTTTTGTCTATGTATTCATACAAGTATTATGTTTCCGGTTAATACAATTCTAGCATGAATAATAAACATTTATCTTGGTATAAGGAAATAAATAATAACTTTATTATTGCCTCTAGGGTATATTTCCTTCAACCTTCTCACCCATAGCGAAGCTGAAGTTTGTTCGAATCATGTTAGCAATTACCGCATTCTACGATTATGAGATATGGCAAATGGACGTCAAAACAGCATTCCTTAACGGCTTCCTTAAGGAAGAATTGTATATGATGCAGCCGGAAGGTTTTGTCGATCCTAAGAATGGTAACAAGGTATGCAAGCTCCAGCGCTCCATCTATGGGCTCGTGCAAGCATCTCGGAGTTGGAACATTCGTTTTGATGAAATGATCAAAATGTTTGGGTTTATGCAGACTTATGGAGAAGCCTGCGTTTACAAGAAAGTGAGTGGGAGCTCTGTAGCATTTCTCATATTATATGTGGATGACATACTGTTGATGGGAAATGATATAGAACTCTTGGAAAGCATAAAGGCCTACTTCAATAAGTGTTTTTGAATGAAGGACCTTGAAGAAGCTGCTTACATATTAGGCATCACGATCTATAGAGATAGATCGAGACGCCTCATAGGTCTTTCACAAAGCACATACCTTGATAAGATATTGAAGAAGTTCAATGTGGATCAGTCCAAGAAAGGGTTCTTGCCTGTATTGCAAGGTGTGAAATTGAGCTCGGCTCAAAGCCCGACCACGACAGAAGATAGAGAAAAGATGAGTGTCATCCCCTATGCCTCAACCATAGGGTCTATTATGTATCCCATGCTGTGTACCAGACCTAATGTAAACCTTGCCGTAAGTTTGGTAGGAAGGTACCAAAGTAATCCCGGCATGGAACACTGGACAACGGTCAAGAATATCCTGAAGTACCTGAAAAGGACTAAGGATATGTTTCTTGTTTATGGTGGTGATGAAGAACTCGTCGTAAAGGGTTACGTCGATGCTAGCTTCGACACAGATCTGGATGACTCAAGTCACAAACCGGATACATGTATATTTTCAATGGTGGGGCAATGAGTTGGTGTAGTTGCAATCAAACCTTCGTGGCGGGATCTACATGTGAAGCGGAGTACATGGCAGCCTCGGAGGCAGCACATGAAGCAATTTGGATGAAGGAGTTCATTACCAACCTAGGAGTTATTTCCAATGCGTCGGGCCCAATGACTCTCTTCTGTGACAACACTGGAGCTATTGCCCTTGCCAAGGAGCCCAGGTTTCACAAGAAGACCAGACACATCAAGCGTCGCTTCAACTCCATTCATGAAAATGTTCAAGATGGAGACATAGATATTTGTAAAGTGCATACGGATCTGAATGTCGCAAATCCATTGACTATACCTCTTCCATGAGCAAAACATGATCAACACCAGAACTCTATGGGTGTTCGATTCATCACAATGTAACTAGATTATTCACTCTAGTGCAAGTGGGAGACTATTGGAAATATGCCCTAGAGGCAATAATAAAATGGTTATTATTATATTTCCTTGTTCATGATAATTGTCTATTGTTCATGCTATAATTGTATTGACCGGAAACCGTGTGTGAATACATAGACCACAACATGTCCCTAGTGAGCCTCTAGTTGACTAGCTCGTTGATCAATAGATGGTCATGGTTTCCTGACTATGGACATTGGATGTCATTGATAATGGGATCACATCATTAGGAGAATGATGTGATGGACAAGACCCAATCCTAAGCATAGCACAAGATCGTGTACTTCGTTTGCTAAAGCTTTTCTAATGTCAAGTATCATTTCCTTAGACCATGAGATCGTGCAACTCCCGGATACCGTAGGAATGCTTTGGGTGTACCAAACGTCACAACGTAACTAGGTGGCTATAAAGGTGCACTACAGGTATCTCCGAAAGTGTCTGTTGGGTTGGCACGAATCGAGACTGGGATTTTTCACTCCGTATGACGGAGAGGTATTTCTGGGCCCACTCGGTAATGCATCATCATAATGAGCTCAATGTGACTAAGTAGTTGGTCACGGGATCATGCATTACGGAATGAGTAAAGTGACTTGCCAGTAACGAGATTGAACGAGGTATTGGGATACCAACGATCGAATCTCGGGCAAGTAACATACCGATTGACAAAGGGAATTTTATACAGGATTACTTGAATCCTCGACATCGTGGTTCATCCGATGAGATCATCGTGGAACATGTGGGAGCCAACATGGGTATCCAGATCCCGCTGTTGGTTATTGGCAGGAGAGCTATCTCGGTCATGCCTGCATGATTCCCGAACCCGTAGGGTCTACACACTTAAGGTTCGATGATGCTAGGGTTATAAGGAAGATTTGTATGTGATTACCGAATGTTTTTCGGAGTCTCGGATGAGATCCCGGACGTCACGAGGAGTTCCGGAATGGTCCGGAGGTGAAGATTTATATATGGGAAGTCATCATACGGTCACCGGAAATATTCGGGGGTATACCGGTATTGTACCGGGACCGCCGGAGGGGTTCCGGGGGTCCACCGGGAGGGTCCACCTGCCCCGGGGGGCCTTATGGGCTGTAGGTGGAAGGGAACCACCCCCTAGTGGGCTGGGCGCCATCTCCCCTAGGGCCCATGCGCCTAGGGTTGGGGGGGAACCCTAAAGGTGGCGCCCCCTTGCTTGGGGGGCAAGCTCTCCCCCTTGGCCGCCCCCCCTCTAGATCTCATCTAGAGGGGCCGGGCCCCTTCCCCCTTCTACCTATAAATAGAGGGGTGGAGGGAGGGGTGCAGCACCAAATCCAAGGTGCATCCCCTCCCCTCCCCAACACCTCTCCTCCTCCGCGTGAGCTTGGCGAAGCCCTGCCGGAGAACTGCTACTCCATCACCACCGCGCCGTCGTGCTGCTGTTGGAGTCTTCTTCCTCAACATCCCCCTTCTCCTTGCTGTATCAAGGCGCGGGAGACGTCACCGGGATGCACGTGTGTTGAACGCGGAGGCACCGTTGTTCGGTGCTTAGATTGGATTCGGCCGCGATCTGAATCGCTACGTGTACGACTCCTCCAACCGCGTTCTTGCAACGCTTCTGTCTCACGATCTTCAAGGGTATGAAGATGCACTCCCCTCTCTCTCGTTGCCAGTTACTCCATAGATTGATCTTGGTGATGAGTAGAAAATTTTAATCTGCAACGATCCCCAACAGAAGCGCAACCCACGATTAGGAGACAGGTTCATCTGCATGCTCCAATATGATGAATCAGGAGAGCTACACATGTTCTATGCCATTTTACCTGAGAGAGAGCAGCAGGAGTGATTAGCATGCTCTTAGTACTTGTCGTCTCATGTCTGTGTTCTTCGTCCTGAACTTAATCTCAAAGATTGATCATGTTGAACTCGATGATATCTTTCCTTCTGGTACAAAGTGAATGTTTCTTCTTTAAGCTAGTATTGGTGGTGATTAGATAGCGGTAATGACTATGATGATTAAATAGTGGTAATGACGACTATAATGATTTTTAGCTAGCTAGTATACCGTTAACTTGTTGGTGTGATGATATATATGATGCAATAGTTTTTATATTAATATGATGATGATGAGTTATTATGTCATTTATGAAAGAAACCGCAGATTAGTTTCAACTGGATGGATCCTAGCTAGCTAAATTATCAAGTATATATATGCCATATCCATATTAATTACTTGCTCACCTAATATAAGTGATCAAGTAATATATATGGATATGGCATATATACTTTGATCACTTAGCTAGGATCCATGCATGCATCCAGTTGAAACTAATCTGCGGGTACTTTCACCTAATGATTTAACAACTCATTATAATGTAAAAACAGTCTCTAAACTAAATTGAAAACACAAAACTAAAGGAAAAATAAATAAATAACAAAACCACCCGAACATTTAGTACCGGTTGGTGTTACCAACTGGTACCATAGGTCTCCCCGCACCCGGCCCCGGCTCATGCCACGTGGTGGCACTTTACTAATGGTTCGTGACGAACCGGTACTAAAGGGGGGGGCTTTAGTCCCCACCCTTTAGTGCCGGTTACAAAACCAGCACTAAAAGCCCTTACGAACCGGTGCTATAGCCCGATTCTGCACTAGTGGACGTCTCCGAGCTGAACGTGTGCTGAACGTGGAGGTGTCGTACGTTCGGTGCTTGGATCGGTTGGATCGCGAAGACGTTCGACTACATCAACCGCGTTAACGACACGCTTCCACTTTCGGTTTACGAGGGTATGTGGACACACTCTCCCCTCTCATTGCTATGCATCACATAGATAGATCTTGCGTGATCATACAATTTTTTTTTGAAATTACTGCGTTCCCCAACAGGGACGCCCCCAAGCGGAACGGCCGCCCATTCTGCGCCTTCCGCACATGCACTCCCAAGCTACGGAAGACTGCGTCGAGATGAAAAAGCTTCGCGGGAAGAGGCCTCCTCGTGACAACTTCCGCAACGGGGGCTGCGGAGGAGGCAACAGAGGTGGCCGCTGGAACAACATTAATGGCCACAACGGCTACAACAACTAGAACGGCCACAACAGCTACACTAACAACAACAACAATGGAAATTATGGCAACAATGAATACAACAACAACAACTTCCAGTAGAACCCTCAAGCCAACGGCGCTCGACAAAACCCTCCGGAGGCAAACCCAAACCTCCCGGGGTATAACGCTGGGGGCTATCAGGAGCCTCGCAGGCACATGGCGTGCATCCTTGGCGGGGCACTGGCTCCTCTCTCCAACCTTCACTTCAAGCTACTGGCTTGTGAGGTCAACACTGCTCTCCCGAGGGTCGAATATCCGCCAAGCCCCTCAAGTGGTCTCAGTTCACCATCTCCTTCGATGCCAAGGACCATGCCAGGTCAACAAGAGCAGTGGGCACAATCCCTCTGGTGTGCACCCCTGATGGCCCTCAACGTAGTTACCTGCGTTGAAAGTAAATGGGTTTGGTTGAGACTCCAAGTGCAGAGTGTATAGTATAGGAAAGACAGTTTCCCCACGAAGGATGACTCGAGGGTTTAATATCGAACTGGAACCAGTAGTGTAGGTTTTATCTTCTTATCCTTCTCTTGAGAACCTAGAAACAAAGTAAATTGTTTTATGCCCTCAACCTCACCAAGTGGTTGTCAATCACAAGGTGTGAGTAAATGATAATAAAGATAGATATGCAAAACAGTAAATAAATATGCAATGATGATGATGATGGTGGTGGTGATGATGTTGTTTCCTAGCAATGGCGCCAGAAAACTCTTGCGCGTAGTGAATGGAAACAATGGTAAATGATATTTTTTGGGTTTTATAATGTATTTTTGTATTTTCGGATTTAATAATGGCTGAAAATGGAAAATGGATAAAAGTTGTTGGAAAGGTGTTTCTTATGATTAAAAATGGACCGGGGTTCATGGTTTCACAAATGCACTCTCTCTTTAATAATGTGGTGGACAATGGAACACTAGAATTAACATATGAGATTGCAACAATAATAGTTTAACGAGTTATTAATAATATGGGCATCACATCCTAACATAGAGATCTTTTGGTTATTAATATCTCTTATACTCCACCAAGATGCGAACTAAATCATAACACCTTGATAATTAAGATAAATCGGAGTATAGCAATAAGTATCATGACATGAAGTTAAAACAAGAACATGCTAGATCTAGTCATGGAGGTAGTGGCAATGGTCACATCCACTTCTCCGGTAGCAAGGTGTTTTTCTTTATCCCTAGTGAGGAAACAAAGTAAGGTAAAGTACCCAAGTAGGACCCCAAGCGAAGGTTAAGTTGTAGCATAGTAGCAGTTTTTCCCTAATGAAAGAACTAGGGTTATCAATCTAGTAGGACTCATACTCCAGGCAGGTGCTAGAAACTATTGTTGACGGACGTGGACCTGCACCCAAACACAAACTCCCCCTTGCCCTCAACTTTTCAAGGAGATTGCGAGTCTCCCTGTCTTGCTGCGAACAAAGGATTAAACGTATGGTAGAACAAAATGATGAAACTGAACAACGAGCAATGATGAATGAAAGTGCTTGAAAGATGATTTTAATAATAGGAAAAAAGATGGCTCGGGGTCCATAGGTTCACTAGTGGTGTCTCTCCATAAGAAAATAAACTTGTTGGGTGAACAAAACAGCTAGGCAATTGACAAATCATGGGGGCACCGCAATGCTATTATGACAAATTATGCACGTGTTCTATATATGTAGGCATTACGTCAAGGCATATAGACTGCTATCCAGTATGCATCTATATCTAATAGTCCAGCTAGAGACCGGTATGCAGCATGCATCTCATGTAGTATTAATTTACATCAACGAAGTGATTGCTTTGTATGCAACAAACTATTGCAATAAGAACAATACGTAATGTAAGCAATGATCTCATCAACGGGGATAATCATAAGGCTGTTTTGCCCTTAGTGGCCACCGCACATCCTCTCCCTTGCATGTTTCTGTCACTCAAGCGCAGAGACGGAGGAGACAAATACCTACTATCTAGTATGGAACTCCCTCTTGGAGATGCAAACAACTAATTGGCCAGAGTAACTACTAGTATCAGAGAGTGTGCAAGAACAATGTAAAACACTACAGTAAGGATATAAGTGAAGCTCAATAATATATGATGCACAATCTGAGCATAATTCCATAATTCATCGGATCCCAGCAAACACAACAAATAGCAATTACAATAAGATGATCTTGATCATGTTAGGCAGCTCACAAGATCTAGACATGAAAGCACATGGAGAAGAGACAACATGCTAGCTACGGACATGGAGAAGAGACAACATGCAACTGTCAAGGCGATGCGCAAAACGCTGTTAACTTGACGAGATTATCATTACTACTATCCATAACAGTTGCCAACTGCATGCACATAGTGCAGAGAGCAAGCGGACCTGAATCTGCAAAACGCTGTCTTTAACTGAAAAACCTGAACCTGGAACTGAAAGCCACCACCCATCTGTCTCCTGATTATCTACCATGGTTGCATCATGAGAACCATGCATAACACAAGAATATTAATACTAAGATTCAGTGCAAGCATATTCCAGGGCAACTTGAAATGGAGGGCCGCTTAAGCTTGCAATATCTGAATCATTTGTTACAATATAGTCCTCCTGTAAACCCAAGCCTCCCACGGTGCAATCAGCCGCGGGGTTCCATATTTATATTAGCTCAGAGACTAGGGTTACAACAACAACAATTACAAGGAAGAATATCCCTAACGGAGCATCTCTAATGAATCCAGTGAAGGATGGGACGACGGTGTGGATGCCTATCAATTGCGTGCTTCACTGCTACCTCCATCCTCTTCCCGTATTCAGGATCGTCGGCCTTACACGTCAGATGAACACTTAATTTCTGAAGCAAAGGGAGGTTCCCCAAGCTAGTAAAGTCGCAGTCAAACTTGGCCTTTTTCAATTCCGGTACACGGACCTCGAGCTCAAGGTATTCAAGCCGTGTCATAACTCCCCGCTGAAATCTCAGCATTGCGCGACTACTACGCAAGTGCCTCAACTTGGGGAATGCACCACTGCCCGTGACCGTAAGCCAGCTCCCCTCTCCGGTCTGCAGTTTGAGGGTATGTAGTTCGGGTAACCTCCCAAGGATCTCTAGACAGCGTGCCTCCATACTACACAAATGCAACTGAAGGACGGAGAGGCTTGGAAGATGTGTTGGATCCATCCAAGGAGGGACACCATAAAATCCCACGTACATGTTCATGCTATGGAGATGTCGAGGGGGAACAAAGCCTTCCCAGATCTCGTCAGCATTGTCCATGAAGTTAATTAGTATTAGGCTTTGGAGTTTATGCAAATTCCCTATAGACTTCACCAAAGCTCTGTCCGAATTATCACCAAATGAACGATAACTCTGAATCTGGAGGTCTCTAAGCTCTTTTAGATTGATCAGCCCTTCAGCAAAAACAAAGGGCATTAGTGCATCCAACTTTAGGTCTTCTAGAGATGTCATGTTCACCAGCCAATCAGGAACTTTAACTTTGGGAGCACACAGACACTTCAGTTGTCTAAGCAGGCCCACACTATGTGGCAGTTCTTTTATCTTAGTTCCCTTCAGAACCAAGGTTTGCAGAAAAAGGAGATCTCCAATTTCTTCAGGGAGCTTACAAATAGGCATTCTCTCTAGTCCGAGATACCTCAACTGAAGTAGATTCCCAATATGTTCAAGCTGATAAGGCTGATCTTCATTAATTCTACATCCTGCCAAAGATAGGACGCGTAATACTTTAAATCTTGAAAGTGGTTGCATCACATCAATATGGCAGCCAATGGCATAAAATGATCTCAGCCCGTGGCAATTAATAGTTGGAGGGTCTAGCTTCTCAATGTCTCTCTTTTGGACAGCTAATCTACGAGCATTGTTCTTTAAAGATGTGTGTTGCTCATCTATTTCCAATAAAGTAACAAAGTTTTCATCCTTTGACAATGCACAAATCATATCAAGCACCAAATCATGGATACGGAAATGAATCATTGTGCTGACCAGGTAGCGCGGATTTGCCACCAGCTGGACCATGCTTCTATTGACGAGCTGATTGAAATATCTCTCCCCAATCTCAAATAAACTTCTCCCTGATTCGTCATGAACAAAACCTTCGGCAACCCACATCCATATCACCGTGTCTTTGCAGATAAAATAGTTCTCTGGATATATGCTTAGATGCAATAAGCATGTCCTTATATGGCGTGGAAGATCACTATAGCTAAACAACAATATCTTCCTTGTGTTATCGACATCTTCGGTAACCTCAGTCCCAAAACCAATAGAGTTGTACACCTTAGGCCAATCCTCCCTCTGTTTACTGCCCAACATACTAGCTATTGTAATTATAGCTAATGGCACACCATCGCATTTTGATAAAATCTTTTCAATTACCCCATCTGTTAAATCATACTCACAGCCTTCCTCAGGAGACAGTGTTGCATAGAATAGCTCTTCAGAATAACCATCAGAAAGAGGGTTCAGCTTGTATACATCAGTAGCTATTGCGGCAACTTCAAATATACGTGTAGTTATGATTATTTTACTTCCGCATTTGCTACCAAGAAAAGCAAATTTGATAAAATCATGCCATACTTTTGTGTCCCACATATCATCGATAACAATGAGGTACCTATTCACGTGAAATGCAAGAGCAGTGATTAGTCAATGTATTCAGGTGATATGCAAGAGCAGTGAGTGATTACTGAACGACAATGAGAATCTATTCCAATTTAATCAATTCTTTTTCAAGTAACAAAATATGAATTAACTCATTGTCACCGACTGCAGGATAGAGTCTTTAATCACTTAAAAAAATTAAACTCGTGTATGCGCATAATATATGTTATTAACGATAAAAGCCCTAGTAACAACAGTATATGGTGTTCTATGTTATCAAAACGTGGAATTGAAGTTTGCAGATCATGAGTTTGTTCTTGTGTCATTTGGTCTGCTATTAATTTTCGGATCGTGAGTTGGCCTCTTTGTTCTTGTGTTATCGTGCATGATAAAAGATCATCACACAAATCGGATGTCTGTTGGATCTTTGTACTAAGGCTACACATGTTATTATTCGAATCGCATACATCTTTATCGAAAAAAGATAACGTAATATTGTGCAAGTCCATAGGATTAGTGGCTGCTTACATCTTTATGGAAAAAATATCAAACGTAAGTGATATTATAAAAATCCACAGGATTAGTGGCTGCTTGTGGTTGTTATAATTATGATCTATTAGTTTGATATGTTAAAGTAACACTGATGTCTAATTCTCAGATTCTTTTTTCAGGAACGAGGATGACCCCGACCTCTGCATTTGTTGATGCACACAACGATAATATTCAATAATGCCAAGAAAGTCATAAATCGACGGCAAATAAATCGGTTAACAAAAAGTAAAGAAAAACTAAGGCCATCTAAAATGGACCAGCTCGAGACACTATCTCGACAATCTACCACACACCCTATGAAAAGTGATCAAACAACGAAAAGTTCACTACTCCTAGACAAAGCCTTCAAGAAGGTTCATCACACGTGCACTGATGTTGACAAGTCCAACCAAAAGTCAAAACCCCTAAACCGAGCTTCAAGCCACATATTCGGCAAGGGCATGATGCATGCGACTTGACATTGTCTGATCTAAGATCGTGTGTTTCCACCTAGAACACGTGCATACTTTTCGTCAAAGTCGTCACTAGCCCCCAACCTCTCTACCAGTTGATGATTTCTCACTAGCCAGATCCTAGAGGTGAGAGTTCGTCGGGTCTTGCTGTTGGAGAAGACGCCAGACGCAGGTTGAGACCCTTGTGCCATGCTTCCGTTCACAATCGAACCACCTTTGATGCACCTCCAATGGTGACAAAGTGGCGTCTCCCATCAACCCCAACAGCAGGCTGGGCGAAACGGTCGAACCCAATCTGGATACGAAGGGCTGGCCAGATTAATGCCACAACCATGTCAGTCTGGCGTCAGAAGCCTGCTGGAACAGGCCTGATGACACGACACTTGTCAGGTCGTGTCCCATCTAATTCTCAGTTGGAGATATTTTCTTTCTACATTAACGATCTTACAAGTTGATTCTTTATCTAATGAATGTAGAAATTTAGATTTTAATGTATAGCTTGATACCTATGACTCATAAATTTCAGAATGTATGCTCTTAGAGCATCTCCAGCCGTTCGGCCCCCCAGGGCGCCGAAAAAGAGCGGCCTGGGGGTGAGCCAGCGGCATACTCGGCGCTGGGTGCGGTTGGGCACCTAGCCGTCACCCCCGGGCGCCGATTTCGGCCCATTATTCGGCCCAATTGTGTCCAAAAACGGCTCGATATCTGCGTGAATCGGCCCATATTCGGCGCGCTTCGGCTTGTTTCGACGTGAATTTTCGCATACAAATAGAAATCAATTAGTTCATCACATAGTTCGGCATGGTTCGGCGTGTTTCATCACATAAATCAAATAGTTCAACAAATAGTTCAATACAAATTATATAGTTTAACAAATAAAAACTCAAGTTTTATCAAACATCATTCCCCGCGTCGCCCCGGCCTCGCCCTTGAGCCCCCATAGGTGCTCCACCGGATCGTGTTGCAGTTCTTGATGCACCTGTGGGTCTCGGATCTCCTGACGCATATTGAGGTAGTCAGTCCAGGTTGCCGGTAGCTGGTGATCAATTTGGGCAAGAGGACCCTGCCTGTAATATGGTTTAGTGTCAAACATTGGCTCTTTCTGTTCGCTCTCAATGATCATGTTGTGCAAGATGACATGGCAAGTCATGATCTCCCACATTTGATCTTTGGACCAGGTCTGCGCAGGGTACCGGACAACAACAAATCGAGATTGGAGCACACCAAATGCCCGCTCGACATCCTTCCTGCAAGCCTCCTGAACCTTCGCAAAGAAGGTGTTCTTGCCTCCTGGCACAGGGTTTGAGATAGTCTTCACAAATGTCGACCATCTTAGATAGATGCCATCAGCTAGATAGTACCCCTTGTTGTATTGCCGCCCATTGACCTCGAAGTTCACCGGAGGAGAATGACCTTCAACAAGCTTGGCAAAGACAAGGGAGCACTGCAGGACGTTGATGTCATTGTGAGTTCCTGGCATCCCAAAGAAAGAGTGCCAAATCCAGAGGTCATGTGTGGCCACTGCCTCAAGTACCACACTGCAACCGCCTTTGGCGCCTTTGTACAATCCCTGCCAAGCAAACGGACAGTTTTTCCATTTCCAATGCATGGAGTCGATGCTTCCAAGCATCCCAGGAAATCCTCTTGCCGCATTCTGTGCTAGGATCCGAGCAGTGTCTTCCGCATTGAGTGTTCGCAAGTATTGCGGTCCAAACAATGCTACCACTGCCCTGCAAAACTTGTAGAAACACTCAATGGTGGTGGACTCGGCCATGCGCCCATAGTCGTCGAGTGAATCACCGGGAGCTCCGTATGCAAGCATCCTCATAGCTGTCATGCACTTCTGGATAGAGGTGAATCCAAGTGTGCCGGTGCAATCCATCTTGCACTTGAAGTAGTTGTCGAACTCCGGGATGGAATTCACAATCCTGAGGAAAAGCTTTCGGCTCATCCGATAACGGCACCGAAATGTTTTCTCACCGTGCAATGGAGCATTGGCGAAGTAGTCCGAGTAGAGCATGCAGTAGCCTTCCAGACGATGCAGGTTCTTCGCTTTCACCCACCCAGGCGCCGAGCCACCTCGCCACGGCTTTTCACTGCTCGCGAGCAGGCCGGCGAGGGCGGCGAGCACCATGAGATGCTCCTGCTCCTGGACGTCGGCTTCAGCTTCCTCCTCCAGCAACGCCGCGGGCGCCTCCTCATCTTCGAAGTCCATCGCCGGGCCGGGCAAATCACCGAACACCTTGCGGGCGAGGTGGGCGCAAACCCGGCGGTGTACAACCCCTGTTCGGCTGAAACACCGGAAAAGTTGCCCGGACGGCGGTGGAGAGGCTGCCTCGGCGAAACCTCTTCTTTTTTCCGGCGTGGAATGATCTCTCTAGCTATGGTGGGCAGTGGACGGCGCCGGGATCGGCAGGGTGGCGGCCGAGCGCGGCGGGGGGGGGGGGGGGGGGGGGGGTCGGAGGCGTATCTGGAGAGGTAGCTTGAGTTTTCGCCTGGCAATATGGCCCCAGGTGCGCTTTTCCCTTGCGCCGGAGCCCCCTTGCCCCCCCCCCCCCAGTGCGCCGGGTTCGGCCTGTGACCGCCGGGCGCAAAAGCGGGCCGAGCCGGCGGAATTCGGCGTCCTAGGGGCGCAACTGGGGCCTATTTTTCGGCACCGGCACGGAAAAAAGCCTGGGAAGGGCCTGTTGGGGGCACGGCTGGAGATGCTCTTACTTTGTACAAATTTATAAAAAAAATAGTGTTCAATGATTTAAGATCTTGCCCACGCATCACACGGCCTATTGTGCTAGTTCGTTTTAATTTCATGGAAAAGTGAAGCGTCATGGATGGACAATGGGCACATATTAAAAATTGTCACTTTTTGTGGCTGAGGAATTAGAGAGACAGCAATCCAATGAAAACATGATCCCTCTGTTCCAAAATATAAGATGCATTTTCAAAAGTCAAACTTAGAAAATATATCAACATCTACATTATTGAATAACTAAAATGTGGAAATCTATTTCATGGTGTGGATCTAATGATATTTATTTGATATTATAGTTATTGATATATTTTTTATAAGATTGATCAAACTTTATGAAGTTTTACTTTGACCAAAACTAATACTCGCTGCATTTTGGCATAAAGGGAGTATATATTTTTAGTTAATAGTTTAATTCCATGTGGATGCCAACCTTGCTAACATTTCTTGATGGATTTTGTAAAGAAGTACATGCAGGCTATAACTCTGTATGGCATGCTTTGCTAAAATTTAATATGATTAGTGTACATCAACTTGAACAGGGTAGGTGGTGCGTACCTGTTGTTCTTGAGCAGGTCTGTGAGTACACGTATAAGCTGGCTTTCATCCAAATTTGCTGGCTTCAATTTTGTATGCCTTGGTTCGTCAAGTTCAAATAGAATGTCGTAGAAGAGTTTCTTCACATCGGGATTCCGACCCAGTGAAACAAAAGCAGTCAAACGGAAGGACCCTTTGAGCTGATTATACACAGCTCTGGCAAGTGTGGTCTTGCCCAGTCCTCCAATACCAAAAATGGAGTGTATCTTGAGCCCATACATGTCCCCATTGCCATCTGCACCTCTTAACCTCTTGGTGAGGTCGTTTATTGCATCGTCGATGCCAAAGAGTTTGTCGCGATCTTTCACCAAAGCTGATAGATAATGGGCATTGATTGTGGAAACTGTATTTGCAACCTTTTTGACCTCTTCGACCTTGTACTTTCCCTTCCAGCTAGACTGATGCTGGACTTTGTTCTTGATGTCTTTGATCGCGCCACCAATCTGGTGACTGGTCGAACTTCCCGACATGAACAGGCCCATTATCCTTTTTATGGACTCTATCAACCCTCCAATACGGGTGGCGGGTTCTGAGCCCTTGGCGTGTATCAGGAAGCCATCGACGACATCCTCTATGTTATATGACAATTCCCTAACTTCGCCAGCCCAAAGTTTGGCTAATTTGATATTCTCATTGTTGCTGTCCCACTGCACCTCTGAAACATTGCAGAGGTCAGCGCGCATGACTCTTAGCTCATGTATGACACAATCCACATCGCTCCTAATGCTCGCCTCCAGATTGTACATGTTGAGGAGCTCACTCAGCTTGGCAAGCAGGCTTCCGATGGCTCCTGTTGCGAGATCCACGGTTTGGTCGCTCATCAAGCCAGTGGCTAGATTCCGTGGAATGCTTTCAACTAGGTCGAAGTACAATAGTTGTGGTGTACTTAACCTACGTATTTTCTTATTACGGCTACTAGACCCAATGTCCTTGCACACAGAAAGATAAAGTACTTAGATTATAAATAAGTATGCTATCAGAATAAAGATAGAAAAACTAGACATTGTACGTAGTAGAGTTCTCAAGTGAAAATCAAGATTCAGAGTCTTTTAACACAAATAAATGAAAAAAACAATCTAATAGGAACTCCCACACTACATAACCTCTTCGATCCAAACTCTTTCCGGACAAAAGAACTATATAATCACAACACTATTCACAAATCCAGTTGGCCGGTGGCTGAAACTGTGCTTGAGTGCAAGATGGCTAGAGCTAGACATGAGCTACACAACCACAATCATAAGCCGAGAGAGAAGCATTCCTAACCATGTTGTGACAATATAAATAATAATAGAAGTAATTTGATACATTCTCCCGTTAAAGATATATATGTGAACATATTCATTTTGATCTTATCAAAAATACATTTTGTTTCTTAGACTGCAGACAATTTAAACAGTTTCAGAAAAATCCCCTCTAAAAAAGTATCCATTCCAGCTCAAAACGAAAATTTACATGATACTAGCATATTCTAACTAGGGGCAAGAGGTATTGAGCAACATCATTTTTTGCCTTTCGCTTTCTTAAAGAAACAAGTATTATACATTTTTAACACAAGTAAATAAAAGGAACCATCAAATGCATGCATGTGCCGCCCTTGTTAGTTTTAGACCATACTCTGACCATTTGTTTACCATTTACTCTAGCCATGCCCATGCAAATGCATGTGCCTCCCTTGTTAGTTTTAGTAAAGGTATTATGCTGGAATAATGCACGAAGCTCACCTCAGGGACTGCCTCTTCTTGCAGATTAATTGTCTTGGGCTGATATAGAACCATCAAACTGACTTTATCAACCACGTTTTTGCCACCCTTGGTTATGAACATGTCAGAAGTAATATTATGATCTGCTACACCCACACTCACTTGTGTGCTCTTTACGACGAGCTTATCAGAACTCGTAACTTGTGTTGCACTCTCATGTGGTTGCAGTGTTATCTTCACATCGCGCTTGCATCCTGGCGGCACAATGCCTTTGTCAGGCTGAGTGCTGTACTGTTTGCTTGGCCTTCCGATGTTGAAGGCGATGGAATTAGTTGTCTCGTTGGTTAGCTCAACTAAGCACGATATATGTTCCAAAGAGAAACATAGCTCGAGTGGCTCAATCCCAAGCATGTCATCATACTGATATAGGCTCATCTGTGAGAAAAGTAACAGACGTGTCATCCAAAAGATACATGCTCCCTCCTGGCCTAACATTTTAAAAAGTTGTATTCGGACAGAGGCGACCAATTGTATGTTTAGCTAGTTGACCAAAGTGTAGACCATGCAAATAAAATAGTAATAATTTAAATTTATGAACAAACCACACTGGTGATGAGACATGGCGCACTAAGGTTATAGTATTAAGCATACGAGCTTACCTGGTCAATGGGCCCATTTGTACTTTCTATTTCGCTTAGACCGCGGATTATATCACTGATAGAAGGCCTATTTTCTGGTTCATGTTCACTGCAGCGTACCGCTATTTCCATGCATTTAATTACTTGTTGGTATTGGTGTTGTGTCTGCTGTTTATGCCACCTGTGTGTCCACCTTCGAAGTACCTATACATTTGGCATATGTTAAGTAATTTATTTAAAAACATATGCCTAATGTGGTGCGTTTATCTATGTGTTTAAGCAATACAATATATCCATTAGGTTACATACACCATTTGAAAGGCTAACACAGAAAAATAGTGGGGACTGAAAAGGAAAAATCTTGGGCAAAATTTCGCTTCCTAACTTAAAGAACTCTTACATGGGCTGTATCTCGACTGTCCTCACTTCCTGTCACCAGTTCTCGAATAACAACACCCAAACTATATATATCAGCCTTTTTTGACGTTCTGCCATCTTTCAGGTATTCTGGAGCGCCATATTTTCTGCATGAAGAAAATATTAGTGTGTAAATGCCTGAAAATTCTCAATTGGTTTCGTTGATGCATATCTTACGGTGTTATAAAAATTTCCTTAGTATGTGTGTTTTCAGCGAATCTTGACTGACCAAAATCCGTAATTTTTGGTATCATATGATCATCAAGTAGTATGTTTGCTGGTTTCAGATCCATATGAATGATAGATTTATCCTCATGAAGATAACGCATACCCTCACAAATTCCTCTGATTATATCAAAACGTGTATCCCATGTGAGTCCACGAAGTTCATCTGCAAGATTCAGGGGGACATGAGATCCTCAATTCCTCATATAACTATTTAGTTGTACATGCTAAACTGCATACTGAACGATAGAACACTTTTAATCGAGGACATGAGAGAAAGAATATGAAGTTGTATTCAGCTACATCAGATGTGGCACATCTTACCGGTAATATGTTTATCAAGGCTTCCGTTGCTGATGTACTCGAAACAGAGTAATATATCCATAATTTGAAAGTAAATTGGTTCTTCTGATCCTGTCTGTTCTTCCACGACACGAGCTTTATTAGAACAGAAGCCCAGAAACCGGACTAAGTTTTGATGTTTTTCTATCTTCATCAGGCTAGCAACCTCACGATGAAATAACTTCTCACTGACTGTGTCTTTGTTCACAGAAATCTTCTTCACAGCAACATTCTTGTTTCCGAGGACACCCTGTTGGTCAGCATTTAGATATTCTCAGCCATACACCACCAAAACATAGTGGAGGGAAAATGCTCTGCATCTATCGGTTGTACTTTCTAATCAAAGTACGTTGGCCCTTTCTGCATCTATCTTACCTTGTAAACCATTGCGAATCCCCCCTTGCCAATTATTCTTTTATCTGAGAAATGATCCGTGATATCCTCTAGAAGTGCTAGTGGCAGATCTCTCGGCATCACAACTCCAGCAAGTATATCCTCCAGGACCTCATATTTTTTCTCAATTCTGCCCCCCATTTCTCAATTCTGCCCCCCGTTGCAAAATTAGTTTGCATCAAACATGCTTTCATAAATCCTTAGTTACCAAGTGAAGAATTACAGAGAACAATCATAAAAGGATATGTGTACCTACAGGCAATCTAGCTTGCAGACTCGAACTGCTATGCAGATGTACTTCCAAGCGCTTTGATCAAACCTTGCACTGAATAAGATGTGAAGAATGGTTATGTAATGGACACCAGGGTATCTAGTAAATTAAACTATAGACAGAGTATTACTGTTAAGAGGCTAAATTTCCACATAGAGCTGATGAACATATATACCTGACAGAATCGGCTTACTCGTACAAAACGTACTCAATGAAAGAGGTGATTTCCAAGTTGAAGATGGAGATACCAGTTGATTTAGTACAGAAGCTCTAAAAGAGGAAAGAGGAGAATGGGCAGTTAGAGAAGGCGCAGAACAAAGTAAATCGCTTAGCCGCAGAATGGACGCCGGCTTGCTCCGGCGACTCGACTCACAGAGCGAGTCGCGCAACTTGCTGGCGGCTTGCTCGTCTCCTTTGTTTGGCTTGAGCCTTGAGCACTGTTTGTTGTGCTCTGCTCTTCTCCCTCTGCTTGGCCTGACCCGTGAGCTCTGTTTTGCTGTGCTTCCTCTACCTTTTGCTCTCATGTGGTGTGTGCTCGACTGCTTTTCTCATTGTCCTGGCTAGTCCGTGCTTGGTCTACACCTACCGCTACCAATTCGCATAATTCTAGTGGGGGGACATATAAAAAGTAAGGTTGTCATTAGTTTTCATCAAATGGCCTGATACCCTTCAGTAGTTTATGCTGGAATGCAATGAATAAGATGCACAACTGGGACCAGGTGATCGCATCATCACAACAATAATTAAAACCTGATTTCAACTACCCCAAGGCCCCAAACAATCAGGCCAAATGCTGAGGTGTCACCATACTCAAAGTAGGGAGAGAGAGAGAGAGAGAGAGAGAGAGGTGGTTACAAGCATCCCTCCTCGACCAATTTGAGGACATAATAATGAAGAACCAATGCTCATGTTTTCTTAGTTCTAGAAATCTACAAATACAGATGTGGTTTCCTTATACATTATTGTTCTAGCAATAGAACATTCCTTTTTTTTACATGAGCAATAGAAAATTCCTTATAATCCAATGACACTTCAAATACAGATTAGTTACCTCCTCTCAACTGATTGAGGTGAATAACAGCTACAGATTTGTTTTCTAATGCTACCTGCCTATGAAATAAGTTCCCATCACCTTTTCTGATCTGAGTGAGGTGTGCAATGCCACGCCAGCCTCCAGTTCTAAATATGACTATGAGCTAGAGATTAGTTTTTTCAATGCTAGTTCCCTATTAAATAGCTAGGCTAGTTGAAGCGTCCTTATCTCTAACCCACTGCAGCCTCGAGTTGATTTAAAGGTTTGACTGGATCCTCAGATGAAAAAAAAATGCTTGACAGTATCTTTGATGCTGATAATATGATGCAGCAGCTACATGCCACCAGAATATGTAGATGTTGGTTACATATCGAAGAGAAATGCTCTGTGATGTCCTCTAGAAGTGCTAGTGGCAGATCTCTCGGTTTCGCAACTTCAATAAGTATACCCTCCAGGACATCATAATCTTTCTCAATTCTGCTGCCCATCCTAAGCATGTTGCAAAATTACGTAGTTTGCATGGGACATGCTTTCATTAATTCTTAGTTACCTACAGGCGAACAATCATAAAAGGATGTGCGTACCTACAGGCGATTTAGCCTGCAGACTTGAACTGCTCTCCAGATGTACTTCCAAGTGCTTTTATCAGACCTTGAATTGAATAAGATGTGAAGAATGGTTATGAAATGGACAACGATGTATCTAGAAGTATATACGATGCTTGTTGAGAAAACAACAACAAAAAGATGTATACCTGACAGAATCGGCTTGCTTGTACAAAACGTACTCAATGACAGAGGTGATCGGATCTCTCTCTCTCTCTCTAGGTTACTGTTAAAAGTCATGGGCTGATGAGAGTCCATAATGAGCCAAGAGGAGCTGCTGGACGCGGTGGGGAAGGAGTCCAAGTTAGGCTGCTGCTTCCGTGAGCCAGCGACTCAATAATAATCTTCTTGAATTTACCCCTGGTCCATAATGAGCCAAGAGGAGCTGGTGGACGCGGCCAGGAAGAAGTCCAAGTTAGGCAGCTGCTTGGGAAGCTCCGCAAGCCAAGCTGGACCAACGACTCAATAAATGAGCTTCGTTGCTAGGATTTTTGTATCTTTGTTCTCTCAATCATATATATATATATATATATATATATATATATATATATATATATATATATATATATATATATCTTTGCTCTAGGACCTTTCAACCTGCTACCTTGTCTTCATCTGTTGGTGAAAGAAAAAGTTAGGATTGCTAATAATCTACTAAGTTGTTGCAATAATAATAGTAATAATTCTATTCGTTTTGTCGATGGCTGGAGACAAAGTCCGAGATGGATTGCACTCTTGTCTTATGGTACTACAATAACTGGAGTCGGCCACTTGTACAACTAACGTGTACTTATAAATTTCACTTGTACTCCCTCCGTAAACTAATATAGGAGCGTTTAGATCACTACTTTAGTGATCTAAACACTCTTATATTAGTTTACAGAGGGAGTACCAATTACGTGTACTCCTGTTATCTTAAAGGCATCTCTCTCTCTCTCTCTCTCTCTCTCCATCCCCCCTCCCTCTCTCCCTCTCTCTCTATCTCCCCCTCTCCCTCTCCCTCTCTCTCTCTCCATCTCCAGGTTATTGCTGCCCTTACTCAGTTTCTTCTTACGCCATTAAAAGTGTCATCAAAGGACTTCCAGATTGCTTGTTGTGGTACAGTTTCAATTTAGTCTTCTTCTTTCATTCCTCTTTCCCAGAAGATATTAATAGCTTTGTACTGGATTTATGCTTCTCATCTTAAGAGACTTCTTTTAATGTCAGATAATATTGATAGACCTCCTTTATCTGGTGGAGATATATATGGATATTGAATTCCATTTGCTTGAAACTATTACAAACAAATTTGCAGATAAGGTTGGCAGTGGTGGGTATGGTGAAGTTTACAAGGTATATTCTCTACTTTTCAATTGCTGACTACAAACAGATTGTCCACAATAACAAGATATCTTTAATTACAGGGGTTGTATAATGGAAAGGAGATTGCGGTGAAGAGGCTTCATCCCTTGCAAGGACTTGATGATAAGGCATTTGACAGTGAATTCCGTAACCTTAGTAAGGTCAAACATAAAAATGTTGTTCAGTTACTAGGCTACTGCTACCAAATAGTTAAAAAGTTCGTTCCATACAATGGAGAACTAGTTATGGCTATGGAAATGGAGAGAATTCTCTGTTTCGAATATATGGAGGGTGGAAGCCTCGATAAACATATTGGAGGTACCGCCGAAGGTGCTCCACATTACTATTTAGCATGCTTTCATAATTGATCTAGTGGCTTTATACGTTTCTCTTTTTCCTTTTGCAGATGAATCTTGTGGACTTGACTGGCAATCATGTTACCAAATTATCAAAGGGACCTGCGACGGTTTAAATCACCTCCATGGAGCACATGAAAAGCCTATTTTCCATCTGGACTTAAAACCATCCAACATATTGCTGGATAAGAACAGCAGGACGGCCAAAATTGCAGATCTTGGTTTGTCCAGACTTGTTGCTTCAACTGAAACCCATAAAACACAGATGGCCAACGTCAAAGGAACAATGTAAGTTGACTGATCATGTTTCAAGTCAGTTAGTATGTCACTGCTTCCAAACATAGTTTTGATTGTATTGCACTAAAACGCGTCTCTGATGCTGATGACATGATGCAGCGGGTACATGCCACCAGAATACATAGACGGTGGTTACATATCAAAGAAATATGACGTTTTTAGTCTGGGAGTTATAATTCTGAAAATAATGACAGGAAACAAGGGCCACTCCCGTTGTTATGAAATGCCTCAGGAACAGTTCACTAAGCATGTAAGAAATATTATCTTCTGTATGATGATGAATTGGTGTATTTTATAGTTCTGACATTGTTATGTCATATGTTTTTATTTTGGACCCGCCTCTCATCTTTCCAAATTTTATGTGCCAATTTTCTCAGGTAATAGAGAACTGGGAGGCAAGGCTGCAGGGAACATCGGGGTATTCATCACACCAAAACGACATCCTACAAGTGAAGAAATGTATTGAAATAGCAGTAGAATGTGTGGAGAAAGCCCGATATAAAAGGCCCCTCATAAAGGATATTGTCCATCAACTGGAGGAGCTAGAAGCTAAGATTAAGGAAATGTCACTATATTCTGATATGCCAATAGATCTTACTGGTCAGGTATGATCATTCAGACAAGTATAGATTTACAAAATTGACATATTACAGAACTCCAAATTTTCGGGGATAAGTTCACTTCAGTATTAACTTAGCAAGGCCATTCATGCACTTCAATATAAACCTGATTAGATATGCCAACGTGTATTAACCAATCCAATATTTTTTGCAGACAAGTTCTAACTACAACATTCTTGCGGTGGATCCGGCAATAGAGCTGCGCTTCCTATTCGAGCCAAGGAAGGACATATCGACGTGTATGCAGCTAACCAACCAGACGGATGGCTCCGTAGCGTTTCGTGTCATAACCAACCAAGCCAAGTACTCCGTACAACCAACCAAAGGAATCATGGCACCATGTTCCAAGCGCTACATCTATGTGACCTTGCGCGCACAGGATGCGGCACCGCTGAATATGCAGTGCAACGACATGTTCGTTGTGCAGAGCACTCGTGTTAATGACGGCCGCACGTCCGATGGGATCGCTGATGACGAAGTCATGGCAGGAACGGCGGTGGGTATGGTGAGGCTGCCGATTGTTTATGTTGGGTGTGACCAAGTTCTAGGCTGATAGTCACCAAGGTAAATTACATGGCGCAAGTTGACATTCCGGCTTGTGCATCAAGGTGCACACATGCTAGACATTAATAATTATGCTTAGTTTCCAATAGCTGCAGAAGTACTTGCTTTTTCTTTCTCAGCAAAAGGAACATACATGAGTTTTTTTCATATTTGAAGGTTGAAACTACTTTTTCTAATAAACTTGATCTACAAATATTCTGTTTGCTAGCATTGACATACATACATATTCTTTCTGAAATTCTAGGCGAAGACGGTTAGGCCTTGTTGAGGCACTAGGTGCTTTGACGGCAGCATGATTCGGCGTTGGTATTGGCCATGGTTTCTTCAGTTCAAGTTTGTAAGCTGGAAATCGCAGCAACTCGTTGTATGTTTGTGGGCACTATATAAGCCCTTGTATCTGAAACCTAGGTGGTATTGACAAGAAAAGATGAGCAGATTATATTCCATAAGTTCAGCTGTTGCTATGTACCTTAGGAAGTCTAAGCAAGTAAACATATCTCTTGTGAGAGACAACAATGTCTTGGGAGAATAGCAGTGTTTAAATTGTGGATTTGGTTTTCAGAATTCAGAGCAATATCAACTACTCCTAAGTAAGCCAAACCGTCAGGGGGGATTGGTAACCTCGAGTACGGTCACGACACAACCAGCGACATGACCGGCAGAAGCGCCGAGCCCAGACCTGTTGCCGCGGCGAGCACTATGACAACGCAGTTTTCAGGCCTGTTTAGATCCATTTCGTTTCTCAAATTTTTAGGCGAGGACTATAAGGCCAGGCCGCAAGAAAAGTGAGGCCTCCCCTGTTCTGTTGTCTGTACATTGTGATTCCAGATTTCTGATTTGGAAAAATTACGTTAATGAGAAGTACATGGGGCTGTGGCAAAAGAAAAGGTACCTGCAATTTCAGTTGATTAGTGGTCGGCGGTGTTCGGCAGCCGGGGGCATTTCGGTCGAGGGCGCCGTGCTAATCGCGGCGGCGTTCCGCTGAAAATCAGGCCCCGACGACCACCGATCTCGAAGTTCGACCGGACGAATACAACTCCGGGCGGCCAAATCGAGGAGCTCATGGAGGGGCGCGTGGCCGGCGACCTGGCCGGCGGGATCGCTGTCGCATATTCCCCATCTGCGTCCATGGCTGTCGGCAGGCTGAGCAACGACCAGTCGGCCCAGCTGTCAGCGAGACGATGAGAAGAACCAGGCCGTTTCCGTGAGCTGGTGGACCGTGGCCCACCTGTAATTGACAAACAGACAACGTCCTGTACTAAAAAGGTAATGCTTCGTCTGGATGTTTGCATTGGAAGGCTTGGCATTTGGAAGGCTTGGCATTATATTGGTTGAATGTCTAATACCTACTCCCTCCGTTCGGAATTACTCGTCCAAGAAATGAATGTATCTAGATGTATTTTAGTTGTAGATACATCCATTTTTATCTTTTTTGTGACAAGTAATTTCGAACGGAGGGAGTAGTATATTGATATTCAGACTGAATGCTAATATTCATGTCTGGATGTGTTAGATTTTTGTATCCGGACTAGATATTGAGGTTGAATGCCAAATATTGTTTGGATGGTCTAAGTGATGAATTGCAATTCTTCGAATAGGAACGGAAAAAACGCATAAACAAGCATACACACTACATAGTCTCATACTCAATATTACAAATTCTTGCGACAGTAACAAGCTGAAAGCAATGGAGGGATTCAACACACTTTGCACTGATATCTCGGAGGTATAAATTAATCTACTCTTTAACCGTGGTGGTAGGGAAGCCTTCTAAGAGCTTCTGGCCCCACCTTAGTCCTTTTATTTGGCTATCTGTGGGACCCAAAAAGTTTGACATGTGTTTGTCCTGGGTGCTTCTTCCATGAAAATAAGATAATTTTCTATATTGTTCAACATGTCATCTCTTACTTACGCTAAGCACTTCATAATTTGAGGAGCATGCAAGTATTAATTTTTAAAGATGACACCAAGATATAACCCATTGTATAACATGTTTATCTGTTTTATCTAAATGACACGCATTATAAGAAGGAAGTCTTATCAATCATTGTGTGTGTGTGTGTGTGTGTGTGTCTATATATATATATATATATATATATATATATATATATATATATATATATATATATATAACTGTTGCTTCCGACGGTGTCACAAAATAAAGTGCTTGCCAGGAAAATCCTGAACACACGAGCCTCCATCCACGAAAAGTTCCGTAGCCGCCGCCATCGTCAACCCTAGTTCGGGAGGGTTCTGAAGCTCTCCCCGGCACCCTGCGGGAGGGAAATCATCACCAGAGGCCTTCTTCATCATCATGCCTGCCTCCGAAGTGATGCGTGAGTAGTTCATCTTTGGTCTACGGGTCCATAGCAGTAGCTAGATGGTTGTCTTCTCCTCCTTTGTGCCATCATGTTTAGATCTTGTGAGCTGCCTAACATGATCAAGATCATATTATTGTAATGCTACATGTTGTGTTTGCTGGGATCCGATGAATATTGAATGCTATGTCAAGTTGATTATAGATTTATTTTATATGTTATTTATGATCTTGCATGCTCTCCGTTACTAGTAGCTACTCTGGCCAAGTTGATGTTAGTAACTCCAAGAGGGGGTATTTATGATCGATAGTGGGTTCATGTCTCCAGTAATCTGGGGGAGTGTGAGCAACCTCTAAGATTGTGGATGTGTTGTTGCCACTAGGGATAAAACAACAATACTTTGTCTAAGGATGATCCTATTGTTTACATTACACACTTTACTTAATACAATTATCTGTTGCTTGCAATTTAATGCCCAAGGTATGTTCAGAGGATATTCCGCGGGTGGATTATTAGTCATAGATGCAGTTGGATGACGGTCTATGTATCTTGTCGTAATGCCCAAATAAATCTCATAGTAATCATCATGTCATGCATGTGCACTACAGTGCGGCCAATATTTTGTCAATTGCCCAGCTGTAATTTGTTCACCCAACATGTTATTTAGCTGCTATGGAGAAGACACCATCTAGTGAACTGTGGACCCCGGTCCATTCTTTACATCGATAATACAACCAACCGCAAACACCGTCACTACTAGGGAAAACCCAAGTAGTAGCGCTTGTAATGTGCATAGCAGTAGCGCTGGTACCAGCGCTACTGCTATCACGCTACAGCTAACATGTAGCAGTAGCGCTGTCTGACAGTGCTACTGCTATACCTAGTTAGCACTAGCGCGGGTGCTTGAAAAGCGCTGCTGATAGTAGTAAGTAGCAGTAGCATTTTTTTAAAGCGCCACTGCTTTTTTTCCTGTATTTTTAAAATTGCTGCTTATTTTTGCTGTATTTGTATAGGTTTTATATACAGTATTTTCATCATATGATTTTATCACCGGTCATAGTCATAGTGTAGCACATCATTATCTTCAAACTCGTTCTAGCTAGCTAATCACCACCAACACTAGGTACGGTAGCTATCTAATCACCACCAACACTAGCTAATAATAATCATCATAGTCATTATCACCAACACTAGTTATTTAATCATCATAGTCATAGTGTAGCACATCATCATCTTCAAACTCATTCTAGCTAGCTAATCACTCATGCTGCTCTCTCACAGGTAAGATATCATATAACATGTATAACACTCCTACTACATCATATTGGAGAATGCAGATGAATATGTCTCCTAATTGTGGGCTCCGCTTTTGATTGCTGCCCCCTAGTACTTCTTTGCGATCATTCACAATTTTGTTCGAGTCGTTGACTATTAAGACTTGCTCTCTTTTAGAAATCCTGAATGCGCTAATGTGCATTGTAGGATGTCTTGGTCGTATGCTAACCATGGAGATGAGACCTTTAGCCTCGATCCACTGAGACACAACTATCATCGGGAGTCCCTGTTGAAGAACATCGTAGTAACATACTTAGCAATGAAGTTTAGCTTAAAAAATAGAGATAAGTATATTTTTCGTCCCTCAACTCTCTCGAAAATATAGAAATCGTCCCTCAACTTCGAAACCGGTAAAGGTTAGTCCCTCAACTTCTCAAACCGGATAATTTTAGTCCCTCGGGTGGTTTCGTTGATGATGTGGCATGGTTTTGACCCTAGTATTCAGAGTTGACTATCACCTCTTTTTCGTTCTATTTTCCCACGCAATAGGCATTTCATCGAATAGTTGATGTGCACATTCTGGCTCGTGGGCTCCTGCCACCTGCGCTTGTGGGCTACTTGCTGCTGTTGCCATCTTAGATCGGGATATTGGAGAGACATGGAGAGGTGGGAGGAACTCGCGGTGGCCGGTGGCTACACGACCCTCGTCGTAGCTTGAACCTTGAGCAGGAGGGGGGCCGACACCGGCTCTTTTCCTCCTCCACACCAATGCCAGGCACGGGTCCATGGCGCATTCTTGGCGTCTTGATCCAGCGGCAGCCTCTCGTACGTGGTGTTGCCGGACGTGGCTGCAATCATCATGACGGGGCCAGAGCCCGGACGCGGACAGCTCTCCCATCACGGTACGCGGCGAGCCCCGTTGTTCCAGGAGACGCCGGCGCCGGACAGGGACAGTATTTCAAACCGGCCGGTAGGACGACGGCGGCCGCCCCCGTCCGCGCGGGCTCCAATCGTGAATGCATCTGTTACTTGTGTACTTCTAGCCGGGACGCGTCCTTTCCGGCAAGGTGCACGGCTAGCTCGATTTCTTTCCGAGCTAGGTACCGCAGTACACGCTACACGAAGAGAGATGCATACGTACACAAGCAACGCATGCTAGATAATCGATTTACCCTGGAGGAATCCATCAACCTGGTAGTAGCTAGCTTCGACTGATATGAGGAACCAGAAAAAAATGGCAATGCAAAATAAATTGTACCGTGGTGTTCAGCTTAATGTCAATGAAACGCGGTGCCAGCCAAGGACCTCATCGGCCTCGCCGTGGCCGGCGCCCATGCCTCGTCAAAGCTCGATGTGGCGAGTACGGTGACCAAGCTAGAGGTGGCGTGAACGCTGGCCAAGCTCCAGCAGGCCGCTTCCCTCGCAGAAGCTGCCACGACCACGAGGGTCAAAACTATCCCATATGATCAACGAAACCATAAGTGGTATAAGGGACTAAACTTATCCGGTTTGAAAAATTGAGGGACTAAGTTTTACTGGTTTTGGAGTTGAGGGACCATTTCTATATTATCGAGAGAGTTGAGGGACTAAAAATATACTTATCCCTAAAAAATAATGTATGCAAAAGATGCACAGAGGAAAAAAAAGTAAAAATCTTACCATCTTTCCTAAATAGATGTGACCGTAGTTCAGTACGAACACTATTGGTCGCACGTTTTCAGTACTAAGATTTTCAAATCCAGGAAAATAATTTGTCTCTACAGTATGAAGATCTTCAAGGCATGAAACATAATGACTTATCTCCTCGCAGTTTAGTTCAGCCAAGGGACAGTAGTAGGTCATGTCTACCAAGCGCCGGACAAGTTTGCTTGAATGAAAATAAGTTGTCAATAGAAATAAGTTGTCAACTATTTTTGAATAAATAATATCCAAGACATAAATATGGTTGAGAAACTCACATAATGGTAGAACTGGAGGCGTCTGCACATCGACCCAGATGTCTATATTACCTTCAATTTCATTTTCCGGACGAATATCAAAGGTGATAACCATATTAGGCTCAAATGCATAAGCATTGCATAGTGCTCTCCAATTTTTGTATTCAAAATTGGAGTAGGTGTCTGCATTGTATAATTTTGCGGCAAAAGTATAACCATGCTCGGTCCTCAAGTGAACTTTATGTACCTCCATACTTTCCATAGTACTAAAATCAATCTTATCCAAGACATATATTCTTGCATGAGAGGGGATACACTAGTAGAATTGTAGAAAATTAAATTTATAAGTTGAAGCAAAAAAGCAAAAGTAGCAGAAGTCATGCTTAATTACGAAAAAAGACTTGTTATTGTGATTTACTGTATCCACTTCGAAGTTCTCATCCAGCACGATGCTGAAGCGCCTACCACCAACTAGGTGAGGTCTGTCGCACATGCCGCACTCGTCTTCACGGTATTCGCACATAACAAATTTCTTTTCGTCGTTAGACATTTTCTATATATGTTCATATTTGAAACATTGAAAATCAGTCGAAGGTAACTACTCGGGTGTAGAGGAAGTAGAGGTTCATAATTCAAAGATTAAACTTGTACAATTCAATATATGTACTACAAAACTAAATTAGATCATTATTATTTAGCACGGGTTCACTATCGGTCCGTCGAATCTTTTTTTGAAAACACTCAGCTCACGTGGTGTATATATTCGACCGTTGGTGATGGTCGCTCCTCCCTTCATCCCCGATTGCATTCAACCAAAATGTCTAGCACACGGGAATGAAGGAGAAGTGACCCCCACGACAACAGTCAGCACTATTCTTCTCTCACATATGGTGGACACACTCCCTCACTCAGTTTTTGATTGTCATGTATGCGGCCTCGACAGACTTAAAGTCAACCCGATATGTCATTTAATTATCTTTCTAGAAAATTCAGGCCACTCGATATTTCCTACATATTCTAGCACAAATCGTCCCAGAATTCATGGAAAAATCCGGCATGACCTTTGCTAAAAAAGAACATATCAAGCCTGAAATTTGCCGGAACGGAAATTAATCAACACTCCGGCAAAACATAGGCCACACGGAGGTGTAACATGCAAACATGGCCGGCCACTTGGGCATTCAAAGTAGGAGTAGTTTTCCAATTTGAGAATTCAATAAGCAAAACCAAATCGTAAAATAAATAAGTATTCAAATTAGGATGCATTCAATAAGCAAAACTAAATCACCTCTTTCGTCCGTACATCATCGAATATTATCACTAATACATCTCGAATAGTATCATACAGATAACATCACTAATATAGCTAAAACCCTAGCGAACGACGGGCATCGGCGCGGGCGGTGGACACCCAAAGAGAAGGAACCATCACAGGATCATAGCTCTAGCGAGATCCCTGAAGAATCTGCCAGGTATTGGAGAACCTGCCCTCCAACGCAATCATGTACCGACGGACGTGCTCGTCCTCCTCGCTGACACGGTGACGTACCACCTCCATGGGGTCCTCAAGCCTCCGCACCGTCACTGGCCCATGCGACCGCCACCAAAGAAGGTTCGGGTCAACGACGGGCTGGCTCCTCACCAAGCTGCGCCGCCTGGAAGGTAGCACCTCCTAGTACCAGCCCAGCGGAGCCCAGTCCCGGACATGGCCCCTCTGATCAAGCAGGTGTCCTCCGCCGAGTCGACGACGAGGATGTGGGATAGGCATCATCAATGTCGATGTGGGAACAAATGTTTTAACTAAAAAATAACAACAAATTTGACATGTTGAACATGGTTTGATCATAACTAGGGTTCATACTACATTATTCTAAGATTAAAGACATAAAATACCTAAATTATATTAAGTACACCTAATTAAAAACCTATATTTTGAACATGGTTCGATCATAACTAGCTAGGGTTCATACTACATTATTTTCAAATTAAACACCTAAGATCGTAACCTACTACATTATTCTAAGATTTAACCTAAAATTTTAAACTAGCTAGGGTTCAAAATTAACTAGGTAGGAGGAGGGAGGAGGGACGAGGAGTACCTCTCGGTGGAGGACGACCGATGCGCGCACGGGGGGGGGGGGGGGGCGAGGGCCGGTGCGGGAGGTCGGCCGGAGGGGGAGGAGAGCCGGCGCGGGGGATTGCGGCAGCGATGGCTCGTGGCGGAGGCGCGCGAGTGAGAGTGTGTGAGGGGGAGAGTGAGGTCGAGGGTGGGCTGGAGCGTGGATAAGGTGCCTGTAGTAGTAGCGCTTGTATGCGGAAAGCGCTACTGCTACGTACAATAGCAGTAGCACTTTCTACATACAAGCGCTACAACTATGCTTGGCCTGCCGGCAACGGTCTGGCAATTGTAGTAGTAGCGTGTTTTATGAACACAATGCTATTGTTAAGTGCATAGTAGGAGTGCTTACCATGAGCAAGCGCTACTGATAAGTAGTAGCAGCGGTTTCTTGTAAAAAGCGCTACTACTAAGCTCCTGTGTATAGGCATTTTCCTAGCAGTGCGTGTTCCTTTCATTCGCTGCAAACAAACCTCTTTTTCCACATTGTTCTTCTAACCCTTTGTTCAACAAAACCGGTGAGATTGACAACCTCACTTCTTCGTTGGGGCAAAGTAGATTGATTGTGTTGTGCAGATTCCATGTTGCTGCTGAGCCTGGTAGTGTGCCCTTCCAACATCCGCGTGCTTCAACCTTCAGAAGTGACTCCTTCCTCCTACTGGTCCGATAAAACATTGGTTTCTTACTGAGGGAAAACTCGCTGATGTACTCCTCATACTTCCTCTTGGGGTATCCCAACGGACGTGCGATCCACGTACAAGCAACCTCTTTTTTGGCGCCGTTGCCGGGGAGGAAGAGAATTTCTGCAAGGGGAGTCTCTCACTTCCAATCTCTTTACTTTGTTTTTGTTTTTCTTAGTTTATTTTATTTTGTCTTGTTTGCTTCTTTATATCAAAAACACACAAAAAAATAGTTTTTATTTTAGCAGTTATTTTTATTATCCTGTTTTTATTTTGCTAAGATGAGTCATCCTGAGAATACTAAGTTGTGTGACTTTACTAGCACTAACAATAATGATTTTATTAGTACACCTATTGCTCCACCTGCTCCTAAATCAGACTTTTATGAAATTAAACCTGCACTGTTAAATCTTGTCATGAAAGAGCAATTTTCTGGTGTTAGTACTGAAGATGCTGCTGCACATGTTAATAATTTTATTGAACTTAGTGAGATGCAGAAGTATAAGGATGTAGATGGGGATATTATTAAACTGAAATTATTTCCTTTCTCTTTAAGAGGAAGAGCTAAAGAATGGTTGCTATCTTTGCCTAGAAATAGTATTGATTCTTGGACTAAATGCAAAGATGCTTTAATTGGAAAATATTATCCTCTTGCTAAGATTATATCATTGAGAAGTAGCATTATGAATTTTAAGCAATTTGACAATGAGCATGTTGTTCAAGCTTGGGAAAGAATGAAATCTTTGGTAAAGAATTGCCCTACCCATGGAATGACTACTTGGATGATCATCCAAACCTTTTATGCAGGACTAAATTTTTCTTCAAGAAATCTCCTGGATTCAGCTGTTGGAGGTACCTTTATGTCCATCACTTTGGGTAATGCAACAAAGCTTCTTGATGATATGATGATAAATTATTCTGAATGGCACAACGAGAGAGCTCCACAAGGTAAGAAGGTAAATTCTATTGAAGAAACCTCTTCCTTGAGTGATAGGCTTGATACTATTATGTCTTTGCTTATGAATGGTAAAACTCATGTTGATCCAAATAATGTTACTTTAGCCTCTTTGCACAAGAAGAGCATGTTGATGTGAACTTCATTAGAAATAATAATTTCAATAACAATGCTTATAGAAATAATTTTGGTAGCAACAATTATAAGCCCTATCCTCCTAATAATGGTAATGGTTATGTCAATTCCTATGGTAATGCCTACAATAGCAATAGAAGTGTACCCTCTAATCTTGAAACCATGCTTAAGGACTTTATTAGTACACAAACTGCTTTTAATAAATCTGTTGAGGAAAAGTTTGGCAAAATAGATGTTCTTGCTTCTAAAGTTGATAGCCTTTCTCTTGATGTTGATCTTCTTAAATTAAAGGTTATGCCTCATGATGTTAAAGAAAGCAAAACCTTGAATGCCATTCAAGTTAGAATTGATGATAATGTTAGATTGTTTGGCTGAATTGCATGCTAGGTGGGAAAGAGAAGATGAAATAGCTAGAAAGAATAGTATGACTAAAGTTTGTACTATTACCACCACTAGTAATGCTAAAATTACAAATGATAGTAAACCTCCTACTATTAATGGCAAAGTAATTGGTGTTGGCAATGATTCTACTCCTTGTGTTAAACGTTTAAAATTTCCTAAAACCACTAAAACTGTTTCTGATAAAAGCGCTGAAATTTTTCAAAATATGGGAGACAATGGTCCCATTACCTCTGATAATAATGATCTTGATTTTGATGGTTGCCATATTTCTGAAGTAATTAAGTTCCTACACAAGCTAGCTAAAATTCCTAATGCTAGTGCTACAAATGGCTTTTGTGACGCCCCCGATTCAATCGTACACTAATCATACACGCAAATGTGTACGATCAAGATCAGGGACTCACGGGAAGATATCACAACACAACGCTAGACACAAATAAAATAATACAAGCTTTATATTACAAGCCAGGGGCCTCGAGGTCTCGAATACATAGCTCTATACACAAGAGTCAGCGGAAGCAACAATATCTGAGTACAGACATAAGTTAAACAAGGATGCCTTAAGAAGGCTAGCACAAAAGTAACACGATCGAAGAGGCAAGGCCTCCTGCTTGGGACCTCCTAACTACTCCTGGTCGTCGGCGGTCTCCATGTAGTAGTATCCATCGACGGTGGCATCTGGCTCCAGGGATCTACCATCTGGTTGCAACAACCGGAAAGAAGAAAGAGGGGGAAAAGGGAGTAGCAAAGCAACCATGAGTACTCATCCAAAGTACTCGCAAACATCAGATCTATACTAAGTATGCATTGGTATCAAAAGGAAGGTTTGTATCTGTGGACTGAACTTCAGAATGCCAGAATAGAGGGGAAAGGCCTAGCCTATCAAAGACTAGCATCTTCAAGCAGCTCCAAGCATCTTGCAGCATGTAGAAGAGTAAAGAATAGCAATTTAATATTTAACAAACATGTTGTAACATCAACGCCCAGAAATCCTTCCTCGTCTCCCTGCGAGAAAGCAATCCCGGGGCCACATATCCATCACATATCTCAAGTATCCATTTCTAGTTATATAAGGTCCGGATACAAGTCTGAACATCCATTACCATGGACACGGTATTCGAATATATTTCTTCCCTGCAGGAGTGCACCACATTACCCAACACGCTGGATCACTCTGGCCGGACACACCTTTCTGGGGTCAATGCCCGGTCTCGGAAGATCAACACGTCGCAGCCCTACCTAGGCTCAGCAAAGAGGTCCCTGCTGGTCTACATCGTAAGCACTCCGGGGTCTTGGTCCCATCACCCGCAGCACTCCGGGTGGTTGCGAGCAGGGTGAATACCAGCACCGCCTCGGATGGCCAGCACGATTTGACCGTGCCGCACTGCTGAACTGGACGTCTGACAAAGCTTCGGCTGATACTGCAACGTCGAGGCCCATATCTATTCTCATGTGGTAGTTAGTGCGTAAAGGCCAGAGCCCAACTCAGAACAAATACCCAAACCTGTTAGTGCATTGGGGGTTCGCGGAAATGAGCAGAGACTCACGATAAGGTGACCATGTCGCCCCGTCTCATGGACTTACGGCAAGGGCCCAGACCGCCCGGCCATGCCACGTGGAAAACTCGCACGTGCTCAACGGGCCCGCCCGACTTTCACATCAACTCGAGGGTACCCCTCAGGGCCAACCCGACTTCAACAATGGTCTCAAGTAAAGTCAAGGTAACCGTGTGTCCAAACATCAAGGGGAAAACCCGAGGAATCACCCAAGGAGGATTCCACTCGATGTAATCATCAAGGTGAACGTAAGAGGATCCACCATCGAGGTTCACACTTGAGGTGTTGCATGACAGAGCCGTATCGGGAATGGTGAAAGAGGAACCACCCTCGATGACCACGATCAAATAGCTACACTACAGAATTATCATCAGGAGTGTGTTATGAGGGATCACCCTCGGCACTCGATAGTAGCTCTACAGAGTCGAGCAACTAAAGGGGCGTGATGTGATGTGAGGTGTCGGGCTCTGGTCGTTGATCACGTTGATCGAGGCGTCGATGATGAAGCAGGGGCGACAAGGACAAGTGGGCGTCACTGATGGATCACTAACCAACCTACACTACACAGTTTATGATAAGCAGGTAGGTAACAAAAGCAGGTACAAAAGCAGGCTATGCATCAAAATAGGAGCAAACAATAACAGTAGCAAAATCTAATGCAAGCATGAGAGTATAGAATGGGCGATATCGGGATGATCAAAGGGGGGCTTGCCTGGTTGCTCAGGCGAGAAGGAGGGGTCGTCATCGACGTAGTCGATCACAGCGGCATCGGCAACCATCATGGGGTCTACCGAAGAGAAGAGGGGGGGAGAGAAAAGTAAATACATAGCAAGCAAGAGCATAACATGATAACATTCAGAGCTAGACGTGTTCTAACGCGGTGCTACACAATACCGGCAAAGGGTGATAACATTCGAGAAGTTTTCCCAGAGTTAGGCATTTTCGGACAGATGAAACGGAAGGGAAAGGTTGCATGTTTGCTATGATAGGGGCATGTCATAGATGAACGGTCTGCATATTCGAATTCATCTCATAGTTCTGAGCAACTTTCATGTAAAAAAGTTTTTCATCCGAGCTACGGCTTATTTTATATGATTTTCAAAGTTTTAATATTATTTTGAAATTATTATTAATTCAAAATTAGAATTATGACATCAGCCTGACATCATCATGATGTCAGCAGTCAACAGAGCGTTGACTGGTCAAACTGACATGTGGGGTCGTTCTATCATAGACCTAACTATCTAACAGATTTAAATTTAACTAAACTAGTTCATTAGGCTAACTAAGCAAGGTTAATTAAGTTAGTTAATTAACTCTTTAATTAATTAACTAATTAACTAATTATTTATATATATTTTTAAATCTTTTTTTTACACAAGGGCGTGGGGCCCCAACGTCAATGGCCTAGGTGGTTAATCGGGCGATGGGCGAGCGGGTTAACGGGCGGGTGCCCGTGCGAGGGCATGGGGCAACAGGCGCCTGCGAGGACACGGCGCCGTCCGGGGAGGGACGTGGCCAGGCCGGGGCGGTGACGGCCGGAGTGGGGCGGCGCGGCGAGTGCCGTAGAGGCACGGGTGAGCGGCGGGGAGGGCGGCCATGGGGTGGGCAGCAGGCGCGGTCCCGAGCAGCCGCAGCAGGGAACGGGGACGGCGGGCGAGGCGCGAGGCGGGGGAGCACGGGGCCGCGAGGAGCACAGGTAGGGGAGCGGTGACACGGGGCTGGACGCGGTCACAGTCGCGGTGACCGCGGCCACTGGACTAAGACCGGGCAGCGCGAACGACGGCCTACGGCAGTGAAACGAGGAGAGGGAAGAGGACGACAGACGGCGGCTCACCCCCGTTGCAGGGGAACACCGGTGAGGCTCGATGGAGCCGTGGTTGAGGAGGAGGTCGAGGATAGCGTGGGTGATGAGGACGAGGTAGCGGGGCAATATCAGGGCCAGGTGGCCTCGGTGATCCGGTGACGTTGCATCATCGGGGAGGCGGGGTCCCGATCTGGAATGAGTGGGCGAAGGAGAGGGGCGATGACGTTCGGTGAGGTCCAGCGGCGGCGCGGGTGCAAGGCGTCGGGGGCGGCGGTTGCCACCAATGGGATCCGCGTGGGGGAGGGAGAGAGAGGTGGCTGAGATCGAGGGGGAGTGGGGATGGTGGGGGTTCGTTGCTAGGGTTCGCTAGGGGTGAGGGGATAAGGGAGGGAAGGTGGGCCGGCCGGCTTGGTTGGCCCAGGGGGCGATGGCCAGCTGGGCCAGTCAGTTGGCCAAGGCCCAAGGGCAGTGGGGGGGTGTTTTTCTTCTAATAAAACTGCCCCACTGTTTTCTTTAAAAAAACAAGACTAAAAGAGCTTTGTTACAAAAGAGGCTTGTCAAACAAAACAAGCACATTATTTCTAGGAGTCACAAAAAGTTTTGAGGCCAAAAGTAGTTGCCAAACCATTTTGAGAAATTGGAAAGGCCAATTTAAAATCCGCTGGACCACTAAAAATAAATATCTTGGGGCACCTAGGAGTCCAAAAGAGGTTGATTCCAACATGACAAATAACCAGAGATTATTTGCCATAGTTTGAACATTTTAGATTTTATGTTTGAAAACTTTTATTTTGGACTTTAATTTAAATTTGAAATTGGACCGGATTCGAACCAACACAAGTTTAACAACGGTAATCAAGATGACGTGGCATCATTAGCAGGTAATTACTGTAGCTTAATTATCCGGGTGTTACAGCTTTCAGAAAACATATTACAAATGCTCTCATGCAAATTAGAGAAGAAAAGCTAAAACATGAAGCCTCTATTCCTAGGAAATTAGAAGATGGTCGGGATCCCATCATTAAAACAAAGGTGAATGATTTTGATTGTAATGCTCTATGTGATCTTAGTGCTAGTATCTCTATTATGCCTAACAAAATTTATGATATGCTTGATTTACCACCTTTGGAACACTGTTATTTGGATGCTCACTGTAACGCCCCGGATTCGATGCGCCAGGTGTCTCCCAGTTATTCGCCGTCGTTGCCATGTCATTTGCTTGCGTGTTGCATTTTGCCATGTCATCATCTGCATTTCATCTGCATGTTTTTAAAAACTTGCATCCGTTCGGGTCCTCCCGGTTCTCTCCGTTGTCCGTTCGGAGTCCAGACCTCTCGCGCGCACCCGTCGCACCTCTCAGACCTTGTTCCGTGAGTGGGATAAAAACATTCTCGGAATGGGCCGAGATTTGCCGAGTGGCCTTGGTATAACACGGGTAGACCGCCCGTCAAATTTCGTTCCATTTGGAGGTCGTTTGATGCCCCAACGGTTAACCGCGTAGCCCGAAAACCCCTTTCTATTTGCAGCCCAACACCTCTTCCCACAGCCCACCTAGCCCAGCTAACTCCCCTCCATGCTCTCGGTCGTTCGATCACAATCATGTGGGCAAAAACCGTGCTTCATTTGGACTCTCTTAGCTCCCTCTACCTATATAAACACCCCTTCCCCGAAATTCGCGGATGAACCCTAGCCTAGCCTCTCCCCACGACGCCGGACACATTCTCCCCCGTCGGACATGTCCGCGCCGCCGTCCCCGGGCCAATCCAGCCTCGCCACGTCAGCCCCGCCGCCCACTCTCTCCTTTCTCCGCCGCCGCGCCACCCGGAGCCTAGATCCGACCCGCCCCGGGCCAAACTGGGCCACGCCGGGCCCGCGTCGCCCGCGCGCTCCTCCGCCGTCCTTTGCGCCGTCCGGCTCCCGCCGTCGCGCCCCTCTCCGAGCTCCTCCGACCCCTCCGCCGTCCGGCACCGCGCCGACGCCCGCCGGTGCCGCCTCCTCCCGCTGCAGCGTCACCGGAGCCCTCCGCCGCCGCCCGTCTCCGCCAGCTCCGTTCGCGCCCTGCCGCCGTACGCTGCGCCTCCTCGCCGGCGTGACCTCGCCGCCGCCTTGCCTCTCCGTCGCCGTAGCGCGGTGCCGTGCCGCCAGCCCCGGGCGTCGCCCCGAGCCGCGGTTGCCGGACCTCCTCCCTGTCGTGCCTCGCCTCCTCTCACGCCGGAGCCGCCCCGTCGCCCGTCGCCGGAGTTCGCGTCGCCGGAGTCTATTGTCGTCGGATCCGGCCGGGGTTGGATCAGATCCACCAATCCCGCCAACCAAACGCCTCCGCCCGTCCCCGCACGTCTCCGTCCCGCATGTTCTCATCCCACGTTGACTTTTTGCGCAGGTATAATTTTCTCTAAGTCCCTGAAAAATTCATCATTATGTTGCCCTATTCATTGCATCATATCTCGATGTGTACTGTTCTGTTTTCTGCGTGCAATATATCAAAATGTTCATCAGGAGATGTTCTTTACTTTGTTCCATTGTGCCATGTTCATTTGAGTTCATCTTGTTGCCCTAATCATCGTTGCAAGAGTGCTATATGATGTTAACTGCTGTCTGTTAACATAACTTGGTGATTTGTCTTTTTTGTTGCATTTTGTGTGTGCATCCTATGAGCTTGATGTCTACATGAGTTTTGAGATACATCATTCCATCTTTAAATAGGTGCAATCCATGTATTTTTGTGAGTCTTGTAGTTAGTGCATCGAGCTCGTGAAGTAGGGTACTTGCTGTTGCTGTTTTGCTAGGCTGAATGTGCTATATCACGATGCTATGTAAACCTGCTGCTACAAGTCATTATGTGCATAATCTGGAGATGTTCACTACGGATGTTTTGTTATAAATGTCATGCTCTATCCATCGATGCCCCCGTTTGCATTTATAGCTTGCTGTAGATTGTTCATATCTTGCTCCAAAGATGCTAAATAATGTTGATGTTAGCCTGTTAACATGAAGTTCCGTTTTACCATGTGTTTTGCTAGTGATCCATGTACCCTATGACTATGCTATTGCCATTCTTAGCTTCATAAATGTGTCTTCTTACTGTTGGTTGCCTTATCATGCCATGTAATGCTCTGTGGTGGGTAGTAAAAGCTCACCAACATGACTACTTATCGCTGTTCCTGCCATGTCTGAATCTGTCATATCATTTGCCATGTTTGCATGGATGCTACCATCTTTTCTGTTGATCTTTGGAATTAGTTCAGTAAGGGAGATTTGTTCTTTGTCTTTAGTAGTAGCATGCCATTTCTTTGTTTTCCATGTTAAGTTCTTGTAGCATGTTATTTGATAGCTCTAAACATTGCAACCTGATGTTATTTCTGCCAAGTCTGAAACTGTTATTGTTTGCAATCTTGCCATGTGTTTTTGAGCATGTTCTAGTGATTTCTGGAGATAGCTCAGTGTTCATGTTTTGTCATGCTTTACCTGTACATCATGTCCATGCCTTTTTTTCTTATGTTGAGATGCCTAGTTACTGTTTTGATGCTTGCTAGATGCCTAGTTACTGTTTTGGACAGCTTGTCCTTTAAACTTGTATAGAGTATGTGTTGAACCGTTGCTCCGTTTTGAGTGTGCTCTATATGAAAATTGCTTGATTTTGCATGAAGTTTCATATTATCATGTTGCATCCATGTTTTGGAGTGTGTGCTTCATGTTTGAACGCCTTTTGCATCAATGCCATGTTTAACTTGTTTTGCTCATATCTTCTAGGCCGTAGCTCCGAACTAAATGAACTTTATATGTAACTTGACTAGAATTTCATGTAAATCCTCTTGGTGCTCTTTAACTTGTTGTTTAACAACTTGAACATAAGCTTTATTCAGATCTGGACCAATTTCGAAATTTACATATGAGGACTTACCGGATTTCTTATATGTTGTTTCCGGCCTCATTTAAACTTGCTTTGATGTGTTGTTCTTGTTTGCATCACTTCTTGCCATGAGTAGCCTCATCTAGCCTTTGTCATGCATCATGCTTGGTTGTGCATCATGTCATGTTTATGTGTGGTGTGTTTACCATGTTGTGTGCTTCTTCTTGATAGTTCCCATTTCGTTGCGATCGTGAGGATTCGTTCGTCTACGCTTGGTTCGTCTTTGTGGCTTCATCTTCTTCATGGACTCGTTCTTCTTCCTAGCGAGATTTCAGGCAAGATGACTGTCACCTTGGATCTCACTACTATCATTGCTATGCTAGTTGCTTCATTTTATCGCTATACTACGCTACCTATCACTTGCTCTTCAAGCCTTCCAAATTGCCATGTCAGCCTCTAACTTTTTCACCCTTCCTAGCAAACCGTTACTTGGCTATGTTACCGCTTTGCTCAGACCCTCTTATAGCGTTGTTAGTTGCAGGTGAAGTTGAAGATTGCTCCATGGTGGACAGGATTATGTTGGGATATCACAATATCTCTTATATTATTAATGCATCTATATACTTGGTAAAGGGTGGAAGGCTCGGCCTTATGCCTGGTGTTTTGTTCCACTCTTGCCGCCCTAGTTTCCGTCATATCGGTATTATGTTCCCGGATTTTGCGTCCCTAACGCGGTTGGGTGATTTATAGGACCCCCTTGACAGTTCGCCTTGAATAAAACTCCTCCAGCAAGGCCCAACATTGGTTTTACCATTTGCCTACCACCTATTACCTTTCCCTTGGGAGTAATTAACCCAAGGGTCATCTTTATTTTAGCCCCCCCGGGCCAGTGCTTCTCTAAGTGCTATTCCGAACCGAGCAGCCTGCGAGGCCACCTCGGGGAAACTCGAGGTCTGGTTTTACTCGTAGCTTGACTTATCTAGTGTTGCCCTAAGAACGAGATATGTGAAGCTCCTATCGGGATTGTCGGCGCATCGGGCGCCTTTGCTGGTCTTGTTTTACCATTGTCGAAATGTCTTGTAACCGGTATTTCGAGACTGACCGGGTCTTCCTGGGAGAAGGAATATCCTTTGTGATCGCGAGAGCTTATCATGGGCTAAGTTGGGACACCCCTGCAGGGTATTATCTTTCGAAAGCCGTGCCTGCGGTTATGTGGCAGATGGGAATTTGTTAATGTCCGGTTGTAGATAACTTGATACCAGATCCGAATTAAAATGCATCAACCGTGTGTGTAGCTGTGATGGTCTCTTTTCGGCGGAGTCCGGGAAGTGAACACAGTTTTGGGTTATGTTTGACGTAAGTAGGAGTTCAGGATCACCTCTTGATCATTGCTAGTTTCACGACCGTTCCATTTGCTTCTCTTCTCGCTCTCATTTGCGTATGTTAGCCACCATATCATGCTTAGTCGCTGCTGCATCCTCACCACTTTACCCCTTCCTTTCCCATTAAGCTTTGCTAGTCTTGATACCCATGGTAATGGGATTGCTGAGTCCTCGTGGCTCACAGATTACTACAACAACAGTTGCAGGTACAGGTTATGCGATGATCATGACGCGAGAGGGATGTTTGCTTGTTTTGGAGTTCTTCTTCTGCTTCTTCTTCGATGAGGGGACAGGTTCCAGGTCGGCAGCCTGGGCTAGCAGGGTGGATGTCGTTCGAGTTTCTGTTTGTGTTTCATCCGTAGTCGGATGGTGCTCTTATGTAAGATGATGTTGTATTCGTGTGGCTATGGATGCCTCTTGTATGTATCCCCATCTATTATGTAATGTTGATGTAATGATATCCACCTTGCAAAAGCGTTTCAATATGCGGTTCTATCCTTGGTGGGATCTTCAAGTCTCTTTAGGATAGTATCGCATATTGGGCGTTACAAGTTGGTATCAGAGCCTCGACCGACCATAGGAGCCCCCTTGATTGATCGTGTAGTTTGGCCGTTGTTGAGTCTAGAAGAAAAATGTTTTTGGAGTCTAGTTATATCGGAGAGTAGGAATTCTTTTTACTTCTCAGCCCTTCGTCGCTCTGGTAAGGAATCTTGACGTAGGTGTTTTGAATTACTTCTCTTTCCCTTCAACCTTTTCTTTAGGATCACGCAGTTGGGGTTTTGATCGTTGTTCCTCAGCTCATTGCATCCGGTGCATTTCTCGTCAAGGTGATTCGACCCTCTCCATTTTTGCAAGTTCAATCCTCAGTTTGCTCTCAACGAAGTTGTTTCTCTATCCTCAGTTGTTTTATTTTCCCCACCCGCCCACCCCTTTTCTTCTCGGAGCCGGAGTCCGCAATCGAGTATCCATCCTACTCGTGCGAAGCCTTTACATTCTTTCAACCGGTGTTTTCCCTTCAAGTTATTTGTCGGTTTTCCCCCTTCCAAGTTGCCTTTGTTTTCCCGCCCTCCCACCCTCTTCTTCCCGGAGCCTCTTCAGTCTTCCCTCAATCATTTCAACTGGTGAATTCTCGTCTTGGTGGACATTCTTCATCTTTTTTTCTTCTCTGGTGAATTCAATTCTAATTTTCGGTAGTGATTATATTCTTTTCCTCGGCTCAAGTGTTTTCCCTGCTCGTTCGCCTCTCGCCAGTTAATCATTCCGGAGTTCGGAAGACATCTCAGGAGATTCGTCTGTGTCCCAATTAATTCGAGGTGGTCACCTCATTCAAATATTTCAATTGTTCCGGTGCATCATCTATCTCTTCAACAATCCCTTTCCAATGGTGTTTTTTCTCTTTAGTGGGCCCTAACCCACAGGTTTTTTCCCAGGATCTTACCTGACTCTTCTAATTCTCCCGGAGCTATTCCCAATTTTCTTTTCAAAGTGTGATGTAAGAATGGATTCCATCAGTCACATGCTTTCTCCAAGATTGTTTTCAAATTCTTTTCATTGTTGGCTCAACCTTTTCGTTTTTCATTCTACCGGAGTACCTCAGTAATTTTGGTGGTGTTTCTCGTCGTCTTTTGAAGACCGAAGAAGAGTTTTTCCTCTAAATCTTGTCTGTTCTTCCGAAGTTTCGTGGTTCTAGCTTCATGTTATCCTCGCGAATTATTCCATTTGTCAGATATTCTTTTCATCCATCCGGAGTATTTCAGGAGTTGTTTTTTTTTCCATCTCGATCATCCGGAGGCCATCATTCCAGTTATCGTTCTCTATTTATCCCGGTGCTTCATTCAAGTGTTCTTTAGTCAGCTCATGATCTCTTTGTTCTTTTGCATCTAAATCCCCTCTAGCTTATTGGTTCTTCTAATTCTTCTCGGTGATTCATACTCTTTAATCAGTCATTTTCGAATTCTTACGGTGGTTCGTTCAAGATTCCTTTTCTTTGATTATCATATCAATTCATTCGTTCTTTCCAATCCTACCGGTAGTTCATGAAGACTCTCTCAAGTGTTGCGCTATATCCCCCTTTAATCTTTTCCAACGTGGATAAGTTGTATGTGATCCATTACTCTCATCAATTTAATTGATGAAGGATAAGCATAACATAATTCTTATTCTTCTTTTAGCAAGTTGATGAACCTCTTCCTTTTGGAGTTTGTTCACCATATCAAATTCTCGGTTCGAAGTGTTTCATCTTTTCTTTTCTGGAGCTCCATGCTATTCTCGCTTATCTCGTCGGAACCTCCATCCAAGTCATCGCAAGGCTTCAATATTATCCCTTTCATCCTTCATTTCTATCTGATCATCCTTTTGTCACCGAAGTTCTTCATGGTGGTTCTTCATGATTTATTTCATTCTTCAGAGTTCATCAAGATTTTGTTGGAGGAGTTCAAGTATCTTTTCTTCTTGCATCTCGAAGTGCAAGTAATTCTCTGTTTTCTTCTGAAGTGGAGTTTTGCATTTCTTCATTCCTCTCAGCTATTCTATCTTTTCCGTTTGTGGTCGGTTACCACCTCATAATTTCTGAGAGGTTATCCATAAGTCCACAACAAGCTTATTCTTTCGTTGTTGGTTTTCTCAACAACTCCGTTTCAACCTTCCTTCTAAAGATGCTTTCAATTTCATTCGTGGCACAAGTTGTCATTTTCTTCTCCGTTCTTTTCATTCAACTCTTTCAATTCTTTCCGGAGTTTTTGTGTCATGTCTTCATCAAGTATCATTCCATCCTCTCAAGCTCGTGTTCTATTCCTCCATGTTTCAGCCGGAGTGCTGCATAAATCCTTTCAGTCTTATTCGTTTCTTATCTCGTTCTAGCCAGAGTGGTGTCATAGTCTATCTGATTCCGTGAGCTTTCGATTCTCGTCATTCTCGTCGTTCCTTTTTTCTACCCAGTGCTCTCAACTTTGTTCTTGTCTCTTCAGCTCTTGTTTCACCTCATCCTTTTTCCGTTCCGCCTCGGTCCTAAGATCTCTTGTTAGTGGAGGAGTGTTGTAACGCCCCGGATTCGATGCGCCAGGTGTCTCCCAGTTATTCGCCGTCGTTGCCATGTCATTTGCTTGCGTGTTGCATTTTGCCATGTCATCATCTGCATTTCACCTGCATGTTTTTCAAAACTTGCATCCGTTCGGGTCCTCCCAGTTCTCTCCGTTGTCCGTTCGGAGTCCAGACCTCTCGCACGCGCCCGTCGCACCTCTCAGACCTTGTTTCGTGAGTGGGATAAAAACGTTCTCGGAATGGGCCAAGATTTGCCGAGTGGCCTTGGTATAACACCGGTAGCCCGCCCGTCAAATTTTGTTCCATTTGGAGGTCGTTTGATGCCCCAACGGTTAACCACGTAGCCCAAAAACCCCTTTCTATTTGCAGCCCAACACCTCTTCCCACAGCCCACCTAGCCCAGCTAACCCCCTCCATGCTCTCAGTCGTTCGATCACGATCGTGTGGGCGAAAATCGTGCTCCATTTGGACTCTCCTAGCTCCCTCTACCTATATAAACACCCTTCCCCCGAAATTCGTGGATGAACCCTAGCCTAGCCTCTCCCCGCGTCGCCGGACACATTCTCCCCCGCCGGACATGTCCGTTCCACCGTCCCCGGGCCAATCCTGGCTCGCCACGTCAGCCCCTCCGCCCTTTCTCTCCTCCCTCCGCCGCCGCGCCACCCGGGGCCCAGATCCGGCCCGCCCCGGGCCGAACCGGGCCACGCCGGGCCCGCGTCGCCCGCGCGCTCCTCCGTCGTCCTTCGCGACGTCCGGCTCCCGCCGTCGCGCCCCTCGCCGAGCTCCTCCGACCCCGCCGCCGTCCGGCGCCGCGCCGACGCCCGCCGGTGCCGCCTCCTCCCGCCGCAGCGTCACCAGAGCCCTCCGCCGCCGCCCGTCTCCGCCAGCTCCGTCTACGCCCCGCCGCCGTGCGCCGTGCCTCCTCGCCAGCGTGACCTCGCCGCCGCCTTGCCTCTCCGTCGCCGTAGCGCAGTGCCACGCCGCTAGCCCCGGGCGTCGCCCCGTGCCGCGGTTGACCGACCTCCGCCCTGCTGTGCCTCGCCTCCTCTCACGCCGGAGCCGCCCCGTCGCCCCTCGCCGGAGTCCGTCGTCGCCGGATCCGGCCGGGGTTGGATCAGATCAACCAACCCCACCAACCAAACGCCTCCGCCCGTCCCCGCACGTCTCCGTCCCGCACGTTCTCATCCCGCGTTGACTTTTCGCGCGGGTATAATTTTCTCTAAGTCCCTGAAAAATTCATCATTATGTTGTCTTGTTCATTGCATCATATCTCCATGTGTACTTCTCTGTTTTCTGCGTGCAATATATCAAAATGTTCATCAGGAGATGTTCTTTACTTTGTTCCAGTGTGCCATGTTCATTTTAGTTCATCTTGTTGCCCTAATCATCATTGCAAGAGTGCTATATGATGTTAACTGTTGTCTGTTAACATAACTTGGTGATTTGTCTTTTTTGTTGCATTTTGTGTGTGCATCCTATGAGCTTGATGTCTACATGAGTTTTGAGATACATCATTCCATATTTAAATAGGTTCAATCCATGTATTGTGCAAGTCTTGTAGTTAGTGCATCGAGCTCGTGAAGTACGGTACTTGCTGTTGCTGTTTTGCTAGGCTGAATCTGCTATATCACGATGCTATATAAACCTGCAGCTACAAGTCATTATATGCATAATCTGGAGATGTTCACTAAATATGTTTTGTTACACATATCATGCTATATCCATCCATGCCCCTGTTTGCATTTATAGCTTCCTGTAGATTGTTCATATCTTGCTCCAAAGTTGGTAAATAATGTTGATGTCAGCCTGTTAACATGAAGTTCCGTTTTACCATGTGTTTTGCTAGTGATCCATGCACCCTATGACTATGCTATTGCCATGCTTAGTTTCATAAATGTGTCTTCTTACTGTTGGTTGCCTTATCATGCCATGTAATGCTCTGTGGTGGGTGGTACAATATCACCAACATGACTACTTATCGCTGTTCCTGCCATGTCTGAATCTGTCATATCATTTGCTCACCAACATGTCTTTTAAACTTGTATAGAGTGTATGTGTTGAACCGTTGCTCCGTTTTGAGTGTGCTCTATATGAAACTTGCTTGATTTTGCATGAAGTTTCATCTTATCATGTTGCATCCATGTTTTGGAGTGTGTGCTTGATGTTTGAATGCCTTTTGCATCAATGCCATGTTTAACTTGTTTTGCTCATATCTTCTAGGCCGTAGCTCCGAACTAAATAAACTTTATATGTAACTTGACTAGAATTTCGTGTAGATCCTCTTGGTGCTCTTTAACTTGTTGTTTAACAACTTGAACATAAGGTTTATTCAGATCTGGACCAATTTCGAAATATGCATATGGGGACTTACCGGATTTGTTATATGTTGTTTCCGACCTCATTTAAACTTGCTTTGATGTGTTGTTCTTGTTTGCATCACTTCTTTCCATGAGTAGCCTCATCTAGCCTTTCTCATGCATCATCCTTGGTTGTGCATCATGTCATGTTTATGTGTGGTGTGTTTACCATGTTGTGTGCTTCTTCTCGATAGTTCCCGTTTCGTTGCGATCGTGAGGATTCGTTCGTCTATGCTTGGTTCGTCTTCGTGGCTTCATCTTATTCATGGACTCGTTATTCTTCCTAGCGAGATTTCAGGCAAGATGACTGCCACCTTGGATCTCACTACTATCATTGATATGATAGTTGCTTCGTTCTATCGCTATTCTGTGCTACGTATCACTTGCTCTTCAAGCCTTCCAAATTGCCATGTCAGCCTCTAACTTTTCACCCTTCCTAGCAAACCATTACTTGGCTATGTTACCGCTTTGCTTAGCCCCTCTTATAGCGTTGTTAGTTGCAGGTGAAGTTGAAGATTGCTCCATGGTGGACAGGATTATGTTGGGATATCACAATATCTCTTATATTATTAATGCATCTATATACTTGGTAAAGGGTGGAAGGCTCGGCCTTATGCCTAGTGTTTTGTTCCACTCTTGCCGCCCTAGTTTCCATCATATCGGTATTATGTTCCCGGATTTTGCGTCCCTAACGCGGTTGGGTGATTTATGGGACCCCCTTGACAGTTCGCCTTGAATAAAACTCCTCCAGCAAGGCCCAACATTCGTTTTACCATTTGCCTACCACCTATTACCTTTCCCTTGGGAGTAATTAACCCAAGGGTCATCTTTATTTTAGCCCCCTCCGATCCAGTGCTTCTCTAAGTGCTGGTCCGAACCGAGCAGCCTCCGGGGCCACCTCGAGGAAACTCGAGGTCTGGTTTTACTCGTAGCTTGACTTATCCGGTGTTGCCCTAAGAACGAGATATGTGCAGCTCCTATCGGGATTGTCGGCGCATCGGGCGCCTTTGCTGGTCTTGTTTTACCGTTGTTGAAATGTCTTGTAACCGGTATTCCGAGACTGATCGGGTCTTCCTGGGAGAAGGAATATCCTTCGTTGATCGCGAGAGCTTATCATGGGCTAAGTTGGGACACCCCTGCAGGGTATTATCTTTCGAAAGCCGTGCCCGCGGTTATGTGGCAGATGGGAATTAGTTAATGTCCGGTTGTAGATAACTTGATACCAGATCCGAATTAAAATGCATCAACCGTGTGTGTGTAGCTGTGATGGTCTCTTTTCGGCGGAGTCCGGGAAGTGAACACAGTTTTGGGTTATGCTTGACGTAAGTAGGAGTTCAGGATCAACTCTTGATCATTGCTAGCTTCACGACCGTTCTATTTGCTTCTCTTCTCGCTCTCATTTGCGTATGTTAGCCACCATATCATGCTTAGTCGCTGCTGCATCCTCACCACTTTACCCCTTCCTTTCCCATTAAGCTTTGCTAGTCTTGATACCCATGGTAATGGGATTGCTGAGTCCTCGTGGCTCACAGATTACTACAACAACAATTGCAGGTACAGGTTATGCGATGATCATGACGCGAGAGCGATGTTTGCTTGTTTTGGAGTTCTTCTTCTGCTTCTTCTTCGATCAGGGGATAGGTTCCAGGTTGGCAGCCTGGGCTAGCAGGGTGGATGTCGTTTGAGTTTCTGTTTGTGTTTCATCCGTAGTCAGATGGTGCTCTTATGTAAGATGATGTTGTATTCGTGTGGCATTGGATGCCTCTTGTATGTATTCCCATCTATTATGTAATGTTGATGTAATGATATCCACCTTGCAAAAGCATTTCAATATGCGGTTCTATCCTTGGTGGGATCTTCGTGTCTCTTTAGGATAGTATCGCATATTGGGCGTTACAATCACCTAAGAAGAAACCTTTGGGGAGAGTTGATATTGTTCTTGTTATGGTTAACAATAACCTTGCCCCTGTTGATTTTGTTGTTATGGATATTGAATGCAATGCTTCTTGTCCTATTATTTTGGGGAGACCTTTTCTTAGAACTGTTGGTGCTGTTATTGATATGAAGGAGGGGAATATTAAATATCAATTCCTACTCAAGAGAAGTATGGTACACTTTCCTAGAAAGAGAATGAAGTTGCCTTTTGATTCTATTTTTAGAACAAGTTATGATTTGGATGCTTCTTCTCTTGAAAACACTTGATTCTCTCTCTTTCTGTGCCTAGCTGAAAGGCGTTAAAGAAAAACACTTCTGGGAGATAACCCATGTTTTATTTCTGCAAAAAAATGTTTTCTTTGAGTCAAGGTCTTGTTTACCTTCTGTATCAACTCCTTTGTATCTTTATTTTTCCGAATTGTTGTGCCAAGTAAAGTCTCTAGTGAAAATTTGATACTGGATTTGGATTTCTGCGCAGTAACAGATTTTTTCTGTCCTCCGTTTAATTTGCCAATCCTTACAGGAAAGTCGAAAAATCCTGAAAAAATCATGCATGATCCTCAGATATGTACGCAACTGTTTCTAGTTTTAGGTTTTCTGATCTGAGCAACGTAAGTGCCTCAAAAAAATTCATCTTTACCGGTTCTGGTTTTGACAGATTCTGCCTTTTATTTTGCATTCTCTCTTTTACTATGTTGAGTGGATTCTTTGGCTCCAAAAAACATTAGTGGCTGCAGCTAATGTTTAGAAAGTATTGATAATGCTTGTGTCCATGCAGAATGCGAGTTTTTCATTTGTGCACTAACCCTCTAATGAGAATTCCTCGAGTGTGGTGTGAAGGAAGTTTTCAAGGGTCAAGAGGAGAGAATGATATGGTGTGATCAAGAAGAGTGAAAAGCCTAAGCTTGGGGATGCCCCTGTGCATCACCTCAGAAAATCACAAGAAGACTCAAGTGTCTAAGCTTGGGGATGCCCAAGGCATCCCCTTCTTCATCCACAACTTATTAGGTCACTTCTCGTGAAGCTATATTTTTATTCGCTCACATCATAAGTGCTTTACTTGGAGCATTTGTTTTCTTTTTATTTGTTTTTACTTTCTGCAGTAAACTTGGTTGGACCCCAGCATTCTTGTGTGGGAGAGAGATACACTCCGCTTTTTCATGTGAATACTCGTATTCTTCATCTGTCATCTCGCTACTGCAATTCGTTCAGCTCCTGTTTTTTATGCATCTCTTTTTCAGAGCTGTTAGTTCTTTTAGCTCCTGTTTTTCATGCATCTCATATGTAGAGCTGTTAATTGTCATAGATTAGTGCTCTCTTGTTTCATTGGTAATTTTTTTAGAGATTTTTTGTTGAAAATAAGTGATTGGTGTTGGAAAGCAACAACAAATTATCTCGTGCTCACAATGGTGCAATGAAAGCTTGTTTAGACTGTGGCTTAGACTTTAACATGTCATGCTAGGTGTTATTTTAATTCTATGCTTAGTAGTTATTGCTGCAGCATGATTTGTCTCAAATACTTGAGAGTGTTTAATGTGCCATTGAAAAAAAAGCATGTGTTGTTTTATCATATCAAAGCATAATATTGTGGTATTCTCCTTTGGATGCTTTACTTGGTTGACTTGGCACATGCTTACATCATGTTAAGACTACAAACAAGTCAGTTCAAGCCGCCATGATCAATTTAGTTTTTGACTTGTAATATCATTTATGCTTTGATTAATAATGTTGTGTTGCTATGCATGATTATGGCCGTTATTGCTCTCTTGATTGGTCGCTCCAAGTCTTTGTTAGCCTTCACCTGTACTGAGTATGAGCTCTACTCATGCATCCAACTCCCTAAAACCAAAAGTTTGCCATATGTGTCCACAATACGTACCTATATGTGGTATTTATCTGCCACTCCAAGTAAATTTCTTGTGTGCTACCTTTAAAACCTTCAAAATTATTACTCCTGTTTTTTGTGTTTCAATGCATAGCTCATGAGGAAGTTCTCAATGATTTACTATTCTTTTTGTTATCCGGACTTTACCCCTGACTTGCAAGCATAATGTGCTTGTCCCAAAACTGCAAAAAGAGCTGGCAAAGGGTGCCCAGCCTGCAAAAGATAAATTACAACTTATAACCAAATAAACTCTCCTCACATCTAGTTCCTGAGAAATCAGTCAAACTTTGATCATGTAAAAAAAGGAGAAGAGGAATGTTCTCGTTCCTCTATGGGAGCTGCTCTTAAAAGTTTGGTAACAAGAAGAGTAGTAAGTTGTTTAGTTCCATTCGTTGACAAAGCTTACTCACACCTCTCAAAATTTATTTTTACACTCTATATATGTTTTTAACCTTAAAAAGCTCTAGCACATGAGTAATCCCTGCTTCCCTCTATGAAGGGCCTTTCTTTTACTTTTATGTCGAGTCTCTATCTTCTAACTTTATGCACCAATTGAGATAGCATAGTTTTCATTCTGAGTATAATGTGCATAGTCCCAAAATTTACTATTGATTGATTCATAATTATGTTATTACCTGCTCTCAAATTATTTTGTATCTAGTCACCAATTGAACATTGAAGGTGTCCTGGCATTTATGTTTTGCTATTCCACAAAGGACAAGCTGGATACCACCTTGCTATGCTTTCTTTATGCTCGAAACAAACATATAACTTTCAAAGTGCATAATTATTCATGATCTTTTGTTTGTGTTACCTTTCATGTTGCAACATGGTTGCTAAGTATATTGTTAGAATTATATCTATCATGTCTATGTTTAAGTACCTTGATCTCAGCTCACAATGCTTTTACAATAATGTTGATCAAGATTGTGTTGGTAGCATGTCACCTCAGAAATTATTTTGTTTTTATCGTTTTACCTACTCGAGGACAAGTAGGAACTAAGCTTGGGGATGCTTGATATGTCTCCAACGTATCTATAATTTCTGATGCTCCATGCTAATATATTGATAAATGCTACATGTTTTCTATACCCTTCGTGTCATTTTTATGCATTTTCTGGGACTAACCTATTGACAAGATGCCAAAGTGCCGATTCCGGTTTTCTGCTGTTTTTGGTTTCAGAAAAGTTGTTCTGGAAATATTCCCGGAATTGGACAAAACGAACGCCAAAAGTCCTAATTTGCTGGCATGATCGCGGAGTCCGAAGGAGACACGAAGGGGGGCCATGGGGCCACCACACCATAGGGTGGTGCCCCCCTTGGCCGCGCCACCAGGTGGCGTGGGACCCGTGGCCGCCCACCGACGTTGCCCTTTGGCCTATAAATAGCCTTCGTCGGGAAAACCCTAAACACCCGAGCCTCCATCCACGAAAAGTTCTTCAGCCGCCGCCATCGTCAACCCTAGTTCAGGAGGGTTCTGAAGCTCTCCCCGGCACCCTGCTAGGAGGGAAATCATCACTGGAGCCCTTCTTCATCATCATGCCTTCCTCCGGAGTGATGCGTGAGTAGTTCATCTTTGGACTACGGGTCCATAGCAGTAGCTAGATGGTTGTCTTATCCTCCTTTGTGCCATCATGTTTAGATCTTGTGAGCTTCCTAACATGATCAAGATCATATTATTGTAATGCTACATGTTGTGTTTGTTGGGATCCGATGAATATTGAATGCTATGTCAAGTTGATTATAGATCTATTTTATATGTTATTTATGATCTTGCATGCTCCCCATTACTAGTAGCTACTCTAGCCAAGTTGATGTTAGTAACTCCAAGAGGGGGTATTTATGCTCGATAGTGGGTTCATGTCTCCAGTAATCTGGGGGCTTGTGAGCAACCTCTAAGATTGTGGATGTGCTGTTGCCACTAGGGATAAAACAACAATACTTTGTCTAAGGATGATCCTATTGTTTACATTACGCACTTTACTTGATGCAATTATCTGTTGTTTGCAACTTAATACCCAAGGTTTGTTTGGATGATATTCCACGGGTGGATTATTAGTCATAGATGCAGTTGGATGACGGTCTATGTCTCTTGTCGTAATGCCCAAATAAATCTCATAGTAATCATCGTGTCATGCATGTGCACTACGGTGCAGCCAATATTTTTCAATTGCCCAGTTGTAGTTTGTTTACCCAACATGTTATTTATCTTCTATGGAGAATACACCATCTAGTGAACCGTGGACCCTGGTCCATTCTTTACATCGATAATACAACCAACCGCAAACACCGTGTTCCTTTCATTCGCTGCAAACAAACCTCTTTTTCCACACTGTGCTTCTAACACTTTGTTCAGCAAAACCGATGAGATTGACAACCTCACTGCTTCGTTGGGGCAAAGTAGATTGATTGTGTTGTGCAGATTCCACGTTGCTGCTGAGCCTGGTAGTGCGCCCTGCCAACATCCGCGTGCTTCAACCTTCAGAAGTGACTCCTTCCTCCTACTGGTCCGATTAAACCTTGGTTTCTTACCGAGGGAAAACTCGTTGCTGTACTCCTCATACCTTCCTCTTGGGGTCTCCCAACAGATGTGCGATCCACGTACAAGCAATTACCTTAGCAAAGTCCTCTCTCCATGCAAACAGCGATACCCGAACTACTAGAAGCTAGCCTACGGAGTCGTTTTTACGGCCCGCAAACTCGAGCATTACTTCTAGGAGCACACGGTGACAGTGCTCACAGACTCAGCACTGGGCAATATACTGCATAACCCGGTAGCAACCGGACGAGTCCCCAAGTGGGGCATAGAGCTTGGATCCTGGGACATCATCTACAAAGGCGGTGACTCCCTCAAATCACAAGTACTCGCCGATTTCCTATCAGAATGGACAGAACTCCAGACTCCCAGTCCCCCAGACCTGTGTGTTAGCCCAAAAACTACTGGCTAGCTAATATCCTAATGAATGACCGGTGGAAGAGCTAAGTGTTGGTACTACTTGCTTGCGCTGCGCACACTAGCAAGTACACACACACACACACACTAGCGAACATGCACGGATGGAGCTGCACTTGAGAAAGGAGTACTACCTGAATTGATCGGAGTGGAATGATTTACAACGATGGATGCATATGCCCTTTTATAGGGATGCTTGCCAGCTTCACTACACGAGCTATAGTACTAGTTCAGCTCAGCCTTTTGGACTAGATAAATTCTAATACTACTTCTCCAGCTTAGCCTTTTACAGGAGAAAGACTACTACTACTCAGCTACTTCTCCACCTCAGTCTTTTTATCAGATAAAGCCTAGCGCAAGCAATGGCAGCGTCCTATAGACTGGGTTTCACACAACAATCTCCCCCTCAAACCTGTTGAAGGGGCTTGACATCGACGATCCCGACCTTGTCGCGCAGCTCCTGGAACCGAACACGACCAGGTGCCTTCGCCGGGATGTCTGCCTTCTCGGGCTTTGTGTAGCCCGTACGCCCTGCTCATGCTTTGCCACTAGAGTAAGGACCTCCTACAAGTCCTCCCCGTGCGATGTACGTAACATTTCGTGATGAGCCGCGTCTTGTGCTTCATGATGGCACCGTGCTTGTCCTCCCGGATCTCAGGGTGTTGTGATCGTCCCGCAGGCTCGCCGAGAAGTTCCTCCTAGGCGTCGCAACCTGTGTGGATCGCCAACGTTGTTGGCGTCGAACAGGTCCGACTGCGCTGTAGGCGGGGACACAAAATGCTCAAGAACCATCTCGCTCTTGGGCATCAGAGTTGCTGGGGTCGTAGTTCCTGACGTCACACTGCCCAGGAACTCCCTTCCCGGGGTCATCGTGTCAGCGACATTCTACCCAGGAACTCCCTTCCCGGGGATGACTTGTCAGACACCGCACTACCCGGAGTTGCTTCTCCCAAGGTAGTGGACTCCTTATCGCTCTTCCCAACAATCTTGCTTGTCGGGTCTCCCCCGACAGTTGTGAGTCATGCCTCCCGCACGGACTCGATGGACCCCAAGCACATTGGGGTTGCGGCGTGGCCGACCAGAGAGCTCCACGCTTCCTGCACGGCCTCGATGGTCGCCGGAGTCACGGTCGAGGCCTGGCCGCCCCATGACCGTCTCTTCATTGCCCCCCAGTTGAGGCCTGTCGAAGAGTGTCGTGTTGCCCACACGGGCTTGCAGAACCCCGAGAACCTGGTTGTCGGGGTGTGGCCAACCTGAGAATGATATGCCTCTTGCACGGGCTCACTGGTCGCCAGCATCATGGTTGGGATGTGGGCCACCATATGCGTTGTTGTCATGCCTCCTGACACGGGCTTGTTGGGTTCGAGGATGTCGGCGACGCCTTTGCCGTGCCAACTTGCACTACAAAAAAAATACACTTCCGTGATGATACGTGTTTGTCACAGTAGGTCGCGTTTTCTGTCATGCATGTACATCCATGACAAATTTATGACAGAATCAAGATAGTCATACCTGTGCTGTCGTAGAAGTGTTCCATGACATTACCAAAATTATCATCACGGAAGTGACCACTTCCATGACAATAAATCGCGCATCACAGAAGTGCTTTCATCAAGGGTGACCGACACGTGGCATCCACCATAACGGAACGCCGTTAAGCTATTAGGTCCGGTTTGGGATCCGATAACCCATTAACAGCCCGGGCCAATGGGGACTTTCCACGTCTAAAATCATCATTGGCCGCAGGAAACACGTGTTGCCTCACCATTGGGACAGATGTCATCCACTTAGTGGACATGAGGCGCCTATGATAGGTCGACACACATGGCACGGCCCAACAGTGGCCCATTCCAGTGAAAAAGGCCGGCCTAGTAAAAATTAGCAGGCCAGCCCATATAAGGCCTACTTGTGTCACGTCCATTTAAGCCCACGACCCATACGAGATGTGCCAATTCGGCCCATCAACGGCCCATTAAAGATTTGACACCATTGCAGCCCATCGTCAGTTCGAGCCCATTAACAGCCCGCTATATATTTGGGCTCAATATCGGCCCGATGAGATTTCGGCCTGTTAACGGCCCATTTAATGGATGGGCCAATTTTCAGGATGTACATCTTTCAGCCTTTTAGCGACCCATTGATATGTCTCCAACGTATCTACTTTTCCAAACATTTTTGCCCTTGTTTTGGACTCTAACTTGCATGATTTGAATCAAACTAACCCGAACTGACACTGTTTTCAACAGAACTACCATGATGTTGTTTTATGTGTAGAAAAGAAAAGTTCTCGGAATGTCCTGGAAATCTACGGAGGCACTTTTCAGAATAAATAAGAATTTTTGGCGAAAGAATCAAGGCCAGGGGGCCCAGGGCTGTCCACAAGACAGGGGGGCGCGCCCCCCTAGGGGCGCGCCCTCCTATCTCGTGGGGCCCCCGGACCTCCTCCGACCTCAACTCCAACTCCATATATACCGTCTCGAGGAGAAAAAATCAAGGAGAAAGTTTCATCGCGTTTCACGACACGTAGCCACCACCAAGCCCTAATCTCTCTTGGGAGGGCTGATCTGGAGTTCGTTAGGGGCTCCAGAGAGGGGGATTCGTCGCCGTCATCATCATCAACCATCCTCCATCACCAATTTCATGATGCTCACCGCCGTGCGTGAGTAATTCCATCGTAGGCTTGCTGGACGGTGATGGGTTGGATGAGATTTACCATGTAATCAAGTTAGTTTTGTTAAGGGTTTGATCCCTAGTATCCACTATCTTCTGAGATGGATGTTGCTATGACTTTGCTATGCTTAATGCTTGTCACTAGGGCCCGAGTGCCATGATTTCAGATCTGAACCTATTATGTTTTCATGAATATATGTGTGTTCTTGATCCTATCTTGCAAGTCTATAGTCACCTATTATGTGTTATGATCCGACAACCCCGAAGTGACAATAATTGGGATACTTCTCGGTGATGACCGTAGTTTGAGGAATTCAGGTATTCACTATGTGTTAATGCTTTGGTCTGGTTCTCTATTAAAAGGAGGCCTTAATATCCCTTAGTTTCCACTAGGACCCCGCTGCCACGGGAGGGTAGGACAAAAGATGTCATGCAAGTTCTTTTCCATAAGCACGTGTGACTATTTACGGAATACATGCCTACATTATATTGATGAATTGGAGCTAGTTCTATATCACCCTATGTTAGAACTATTGCACGAGGAATCGCATCCGGCATAATTATCCATCACTGATCCATTGCCTACGAGCTTTTCACATATTGTTCTTCGCTTATTTACTTTTCTGTTGCTACTGTTACAACTACTACAAAAAACCCCCAAAACATTTACCTTTTCTGTTGCTACTGTTAACATTATTATCATACCACTCTTGCTACTAAATACTTTGCTGCAAATACTAAGTTATCCAGGTGTGGTTGAATTGACAACTGACCTGCTAATACTCAAGAATATTCTTTGGCTCCCCTTGTGTCGAATCAATAAATTTGGGTTGTACTTCACCCTCGAAAGCTGTTGCGATCCCCTACACTTGTGGGTTATCAAGACTAATTTCTGGCGCCGTTGCCGGGGAGCATAGCTCTATTTTCTGAGTCACTTGGGATTTATATCTGTTAATCACTATGAAGAACTTGAAAGACGCTAAGACCAAGATTTTGCCCTCAACTACGAGGGGGGGTAAGGAACTGCCATCTAGCTCTGCACTAGATTCTCCTTCCGTTATTAGTAAGCTTGTGACACCTAAACCTGCTACTGCTATGAATTCTGATATGTCGCATGTTATCGATGATGCCACTTCTGCTTTGCATGATACTTATGATGAAACTACTTCTGTGTGTGATACTACCTTGCCATTAGGTGAATTTCTAGATGAACAACTTGCTAGAGTTAAGGGGAATGAAAATATTGAAGATGCTATTGATGATAGTGATGATGAGCGTTCCCCCAATGATTATGTTTTACCTGTTGTTCCTAAGGGTTATGTTATGAACAAAGAAGCTGCTGAAGCTATTCTTGCTTGCAATGATAGATCTGATCTTAAGAAATTATTAGCTAAACGGAAGCAGCAGTCTCTTAATGCTAGAATGAAACCCGATCCTACTTTTGGTACTTCACCTATCTGTCCTACTGATAGGGATTATGAATTCTCTGTTGATCCTAATATTATTACTTTACTTGAATCTGATCCTTTTTATGGCCTTGAATCTGAAACTGTTGTGGCACATCTTACCAAGTTGAATGATATAGCCACTCTATTTACTCATGATGAGAAGTCTCGCTATTTATATATCCTTAAGATATTTCCGTTCTCATTAAAGGGTGATGCCAAGACTTGGTATAATTCTCTTGCTCCTGGTTGTGTGCGTAGTCCCCAGGATATGATTTATTACTTCTCTGCTAAATATTTCCCTGCTCCTAAGAAACAAGCTGCCTTGCGGGAAATATATAATTTTGTGCAAATCAAAGAAGAGAGTCTCCCACAAGCTTGGGGGAGGCTTCTCCAGTTGCTTTATGCTTTGCCTGATCATCACCTTAAGAAAAATGAAATACTTGATATCTTTTATAATGGACTGACTGATGCTTCCAAGGACCACTTGGATAGTTGTGATGGTTGTGTTTTCAGGGAAAGAACAGTCGACGAAGCTGAAATACTATTGAATAATATGTTGACTAATGAAAATAATTGGACTCTTCCCGAGCCAGTTCCTGAAGTAATTCCTGAACCAATTGAGCCAACTCCTGAGCCTATTCCTAAACCCACTCCGAAGAAGAGAGGTGTTTTATTTCTCAGTCCTGAAGATATGCAAGAGGTAAAGAAATCAATGAAAGAAAAAGGTATTAAAGCTGAAGATGTTTAGAATTTACCACCTATTGAAGAAATACATGGTCTTAATTTACCGCCTGAAGAACCACATTGTCTTGATAACCCGACACAAGTAGTGAAGGTAAATTCTCTCTATAGATATGATAAAGTTTAAATACCCTCTACTAAATTTCATAGCCCATGCTTAGATGAATTTGATGACTTTATGGCTAGACAAGAAAGTTTTAATACTTATGTTGGTAGAGAGTTAAAGAATAATGCTTTCGAGATAGGACTCGTAGGTGATAATCTGGCTAGAGTTAAAGATGAACTTCACCGCGTTAGCAAATATGCTTCTATGGTTTCTACTCAAGCTGAGCAAGTACTCAAAGCTCAAAACAATTTGCTTGATGAATTGAATAATAAAAATGACTTTGCTGTTAGAGTGGCTACTAGAACTGGTAGAATGACTCAGGAACCTTTGTATCCTGAAGGCCACCCTAAGAGAATCGAGCAAGATTCTCAGAGAAATAATCTAGATGTTCCTAGTTCTTCTAAGAAGAAGAAGAAAAAGAAGAATGATAGGACTTTGCAAACTTCTAGTGAACCTATTGCAGACACACCTGAGAATCCCAATGATATTTCTATTTCTGATGCTGAAACGCAATCTGGTGAGGACATGAACCTAGTGATAATGTTAATGATAATGTTCATGTTGATCCTCAACCTAGCAAAGACAATGATGTAGAGATTGAACCTGCTGTTGATCTTGATAACCCACAATCAAAGAATCAACGTTGTGATAAGAGAGATTTTGTTGCTAGGAAGCACGGTAAAGAAAGAGAACCATGGGTTCAGAAACCCATGCCCTTTCCTCCTAAACCATCCAAGTCAAAGGATGATGAGGATTTTGAGCGTTTTGCTGAAATGATTAGACCTATTTTCTTACGTATGCGCTTAACTGATATGCTTAAAGCAAATCCTTATGCTAAATATATGAAGGATATCATCACAAATAAAAGAAAGATACCAGAAGCTGAAATTTCCAATATGCTTGCTAATTACACTTTTAAGGGTGGAATACCAAAGAAACTTGTAGATTCGGGTGTTCCAACTATACCATGCTCCATTAAAAGAAATTATGTTAAAACTGCTTTATGTGATCTTGGAGCCGGTGTTAGTGTTATGCCTCTCTCTTTATATCGTAGACTTGAATTGAATAAGTTGACACCTACTGAAATATCTTTGCAAATGGCTGATAAATCAACTGCTATACCTGTCGGTATTTGTGAGGATGTGCCTGTTGTGGTTGCAAATGTCACTATCTTAACGGACTTTGTTATTCTTGATATTCCCGAGGACGATAGTATGTCTATTATCCTTGGTAGACCTTTTCTTAATACTGTAGGGGCTATTATTGATTGCAACAAAGGCAATGTCACTTTTTCATGTTAATGGTAATGAGCATACGGTACACTTTCCAAGGAAACAATCTCAAGTTCATAGCCTCAATTCTATTGGAAAAGTTCCAACTATCATTTTTGGAGGTTTTGAATTTCCTCTCCCTACTGTCAAGAAAAAGTATGATATTCTTATTGTTGGGGATTTTCATATCCCCGTTGAGGTAACTTAGTGTTATTCGAAATTTCTCTGGTTCCGTGTTATTCAGAATGAGTTAGTTAACAAGACTTGATCAACCATGTTGGTGGATTAATTTTGATGATCACGAGATGGATGAAACTAGAAGGCACAACCTTCTGTACCCTCTTTTTACTTTCTGTTATTTAGAATAAATAAAGAAAAAATAGTATTATCTGTCTGTTTTCTAATTTATCCGTGCAATAAAAAATAGTTCGAAAATAAAAGTGCTCCAAATGCCCTGCAAATTTAGTATGATTTTTTCTGGAATATTTGGGGATTTTAGGCGCTGAAAACACTGCAGGAGGGCCAAGCACCAGGCCACGAGAGAGGAGGGCGCCCCCCCTGTAGGGCGCGCCCCCTGTCTCGTGGGCCCCTGGTGGCTCCCCTCCACTTATGCCAGCACCCACACACTCCATCTTCTACCCAAAAAATCCCCATCCAGCTCAAGCACGAGTTCTAGCTCGTTTTGCTGCGATTTTCAATCTCTTAGCTCAAAGCTCCATTCGCAAAACTGCTTTGGGAGATTGTTGCTTGGTATGTGACTCCTCCATTGGTCCAATTAGTTTTTGTTCTAGTGCTTTATTCATTACAAATCCTTGCTGCCTTGGTGACCCTGTTCTTGAGCTTGCATGTTAAATTTTTGAGGTCCCAAGCAATTCCAATGCATGATATAGGCTCTAGGCACTTGTAGGAGTAGTTGCTATCAATCTTGTTTAGTTTTATGCACTTTTATTTTGAAGTTACTAAAAATTTCAGATTTTTTCAGAAAATGTTAAGGAGGTTCTTTAAGGGCTCTTCTAGCCAAAGCTCTGAGAAAAAACAAGACAAAGAGAAGGAAAAACCCAAGTATAATCTTCCTCACTTAGCGGAAGTACGGTCATGTGAATGGCCATGTGAGGATTTCTTGAAGGAAGCCAGAATTCATGAAGACTTTTATGCTTTAATCAAGACTGCAGGCCTCACCGGTTTCATGAACGACCGAATCGATCAGTATATCTTACTTACCAATACTTTCGTGCAAAACTTTTATTATTATCCTAAGAAATCACCGCCTGCAGTATCATTTCATTTATATGACGAGTTCAAAGAAATGTCTTTACGTCTATTTTGTGCGGTATGTAGGATACCTCATGAGGGAGAATTAGAGGAACCCCATCGTGAAGATGTGGCTGGCTTTGTTAACATTATTGCTATAGAAGAGCCAAAGAAGGGTTCCGAAGCGAAAGTCTCTAGCATACACTTTCCTGTTTTACGCTACTTTACCATATTTGCTAGTAGATGCTTAATTGGTCGTGGGAATAGTGGAAACTTGAGTGTTCCTGATATTATCATGCTTCAACATGCTTTGCTTGGAGACCATAGTTTTAATATGGGAGATGTCGTTGCTAACCGGCTAGCCCTGAATCGTACAAAAGGCCCCATATTTGGAGGTATCTATGCCGCACGTCTTGCTAGACATTTTCAGATACCCATTAGGCACCGTGAGGAAAAGGAGACAATATTGCCTCCTCACATTTTAGATTACAAGAGCATGGTAGCACATAAGTTTATTGTTGACAACGAAGATAGGATGCTCTTGTATAAAGTTAGATTCAATAAGAAACACTTTGAGATTATTATTTTTCCTGCGCCTCTGTTGTTTGATTTGCTTGCAGAAAAATTTCTCGTTACACCGGAGGCGGTGAACAATCTTCTAGCTCAAGCTTTTACTCCAGAGCCTGAACCTGAACCAGAACCTGGACTAGACCCTTATCGCGCATCATCTTGGTATTAAACCAACTTAGGCCAAAAGCCTAAGCTTGGGGGAGTACGTATTTCTCACCGACTTTACATTCATGTTCACACACTAGTCGTCACTACTCATACTCTTTCATTGTATTATCCATGTTAGTTTAAATTTCTAGTTTTCTTCTTGTGTGTTCGTTAAACCTTAAGAAAAACCAAAAAAAATAGTTAGTTTAATTTCCTTACTTGTAGTAGAAATTAAAATGAAAACCCAAAAAGATTTCTTGTTCTTCTTTTACTTGTTGGGAGCTTTCCCGTGTAAATAGTTTTATTTTATTTTCTTTCTTCTTGGGGTCGAGAAGACCATATTGAAAATGCTTAGTGGCTCTCTTATGCATGATTGATTATTTATATTTAGAGCCCATATTACTTGTCTTCTCTCTTGAGTTGAATGCTTGCAGATTCTAGCTTAGTCCAATGCGCGTGCACTCTTATTATTATACACTTCATTCGGTCGTGCGAGTGAAAGGCAATAATGATCATATATGATGGACTTATTGGGATGCGAAAAGCTGGTATGAACTTGACCTCTCTTGTTTTTGTAAATATGATGATTCATCGTTCCTGAGTTAGCTATTATGAAATAAACATATTTGCAATGACACTTAGAGATTATAGTTGCTTGTTCCATGCTTGATTAGCTATGAGTCATAATGGTTTACCTTGCGTGCCAACATGCTATTAGAATGATTATGATGTGATATGATGGGATGGTATCCTCCTTTGAATGAATTGAGTGACTCGACTTGGCACATGTTCACGCATGTAGTTGAATCAAATCAACGTAGCCTTCATGATATTTATGTTCATGGTAGATTATATCCTACTCATGCTTATATCCCGTATGAATTAATTTTAATGCATGCTTACGACTGTTGTCGCTCTCTCAGTTGGTCGCTTCCCAGTATTTTGCTAGCCTTCACTTGTACTAAGCGGGAATACTGCTTGTGCATCCAAACTCCTTAAACCCCAAAGTTGTTCCATATGAGTCCACTATACCTTCCTATATGCGGTATCTACCTGCCGTTCCAAGTAAATTTGTATGTGCCAAACTCCAAACCTTCAAATGAAATTCTGTTTTGTATGCTCGAGCAGCTCATGTTTCAACTAGGGCTGCCTTTATCTTCCATGCTAGGTGGGTTATTCTTAGAGGAGTGGGCTCCGCTCCTCATTCACGAGAAAGGGCCAGTAACCGGGATGCCCAGTCCCATGATCCAAAAAGATCAAAGCAAATCAAAATAATTAAACAAAACTTCCCCGGGGCTGTTGTATGTTGGAGGCACTTGTTTTTTCGAGCAAGCCATGGATTGATGCTTGTTGGTGGTTGGGGGAGTATAAACCTTTACCATTCTGTTTGGGAACTGCCTATAATGCATGTAGTATGGAAGATACAGCCATCTCATAGTTGTTGCATTGACAGTGAAAGTATGCCGCTCAAAATGTTATTCAATCTCTATTTTAAAATCGAGCTCTGGCACCTCTACAAATCCCCGCTTCCCTCGGCAAAGGGCCTATCTATTTACTTTTATGTTGAGTCATCATCTTTCTTATTAAAAGCACCTGCTAGAGAGCACACTGTCATTTGCATTCATTATTACTGGTTTATATTGGGTATGACTTGACTGGATATATTTTACCATGAATTACAATGTTTAGTCAGTCCTTGATCTTTAAAGGTGCTCTCCATTTATGTTTTGCGGTCTCAGAAAGGGCTAGCGAGATACCATTTTGTTACATCATGTTATGATTATTTTGAGAAAGTGTTGTCATCTGAGTTTTATTATTATGACTCACTAGCTGATTATGCTATTGATATGAGTAACTGTGAGACCTATGTGTTATTGTGAGTATGGTTAGTTCGTAATATTTGCTGAAACTTGAATGCTGGCTTTTCATGTTTACAACAACAAGAGCAAACAGAGTTTGTAAAAGTTTTTCTTTATCACTTTCAGTTTATCAACTGAATTGCTTGAGGACAAGCAAAGGTTTAAGCTTGGGGGAGTTGATACGTCTCCAACGTATCTACTTTTCCAAACACTTTTGCCCTTGTTTTGGACTCTAACTTGCATGATTTGAATGAAACTAACCCAGACGGACGCTGTTTTCAGCAGAACTACCATGATGTTGTTTTATGCGTAGAAAAGAAAAGTTCTCGAAATGTCCTGGAAATCCACGGAGGCACTTTTCAGAATAAATAAGAATTTTTGGCGAAAGAATCAAGGCCACGGGGCCCACGGGCTGTCCACAAGACAGGGGGGCGCCCCCCTAGGGGCGCGCCCTCCTATCTCGTGGGCCCCCCGGACCTCCTCCGACCTCAACTCCAACTCCATATATACCGTCTCGGAGAGAAAAAAATCAAGGAGAAATTTTCATCGCGTTTCACGACACGGAGCCGCCGCCAAGCCCTAATCTCTCTTGGGAGGGCTGATCTGGAGTCCGTTCGGGGCTCCGAAGAGGGGGATTCATCGCTGTCGTCATCATCAACCATCCTCCATCACCAATTTCATGATGCTCACCGCCGTGCGTGAGTAATTCCATCATAGGCTTGCTGGACGGTGATGTGTTGGATGAGATTTACCATGTAATCAAGTTAGTTTTGTTAAGGGTTTGATCCCTAGTATCCACTTTGTTCTGAGATTGATGTTGCTATGACTTTGCTATGCTTAATGCTTGTCACTAGGGCCCGAGTGCCATGATTTCAGATCTGAACCTATTATGTTTTCATGAATATATGTGTGTTCTTGATCCTATCTTGCAAGTCTATAGTCACCTATTATGTGTTATGATCCAACAACCCCGAAGTGACAATAATCGGGATACTTCTCGGTGATGATCGTAGTTTGAGGAGCTCATGTATTCACTATGTGTTAATGCTTTGGTCCGGTTCTCTATTAAAAGGAGGCCTTAATATCCCTTAGTTTCCACTAGGACCCCGCTGCCACGGGAGGTAGGACAAAATATGTCATGCAAGTTCTTTTCCATAAGCACGTGTGACTATTTACGGAATACATGCCTACATTATATTGATGAATTGGAGCTAGTTCTATATCACCCTATGTTAGAACTATTGCATGAGGAATCGCATCCGGCATAATTATCCATGACTGATCCATTGCCTACGAGCTTTTCACATATTGTTATTCGCTTATTTACTTTTCCGTTGCTACTGTTACAACTACTACAAAAAACCAAAAACATTTACCTTTTCTGTTGCTACTGTTACCATTATTATCATACCACTCTTGCTACTAAATACTTTGCTGCAGATACTAAGTTATCCAGGTGTGGTTGAATTGACAACTCAGCTGCTAATACTCAAGAATATTCTTTGGCTCCCCTTGTGTCGAATCAATAAATTTGGGTTGTACTTCACCCTCGAAAGCTGTTGCGATCCCCTACACTTGTGGGTTATCACCCATTTAAATGTTGGGCTAATTTTCGGCCCGGTGTGTCTTTCAGCCTGTTGACGGCCCATAAATCTGATGGGCCATTTGTAGTCGGAACTGAGTTTCGGCCTTTTAGTGGCCCATTTAAGTGTTGGGCCAATTTCTTGCCTCGTGTCACTTTCAGCCTATTGACGGCCCATAAATCAGTTGGGCCATTTGTAGTCGGACCTGAGTTTTGGCCTTTTAGCGACCCATTTAAGTGTTGGGCCAATTCCCGGTCCTGTGTGCCTTTCGGCCTATTAACGGACCATAAATGAGTTGGGCCATTTGTAGTCGGACTTTAGTTTTGGCCTTTTAACGGCCCATGCCCGTCATGGTCCAATACAAGCCCGGTTTCTCTTTCGGCCTGCTAAAGGCCCACAACATAGTTAGGCCATTTACAATACGACCTGACTTTCGGCCTCTTAGCGGCCCATGCTCTTCATGGTCCAGTACAAGCCCGCTGTCTCTTTCGGCCTGCTGAAGGCCTATAGTATAGTTGGGCCATGGTAGTCATTATGGACCGGGGACATGAGGGGAATTTCCTAGGGCTGGAATTCTGGCTGCCAGATATTTCGACTTGAAACGCTGAGGCTCGACTGGTTGGGGTTGCCTAATGTGCGTACCACGCACGCCACCAAAGGACATGAGCCCGGATTTTTTATTTTTTATTTTTTTAGGATCAACACGAGCCAAGGTCTGGCTGGTACGCCATTGGGTCAATACGAAAGGAACCTTTTAAATTGCCGAACGAATCTATGTGTATTACAATACACGTATTTTCCTTGCAAATACTAATCTTAACGTGGTGATTGATTTATGACGAGTTGTTGAATTAGAGTGAGTTTGTGATATAGTGATCTCAACGTGGATTTCACATTTCATGGTATCCCTAGTAAGTTTTCCAATGCAAATTCAAATTTAAAAGATGAACAATATGGAGGTGAGAAAACTTTGTATGTATCAAGCATATGACCACACACACACACACACAGAGAGAGACACACACGCACGAACACAACAACAATCCAATAAGTATAGTGCATCTATTATTCCAAACCATGCATGTATGACACGAATTCAAAAATACTCCTTCTATTCCTAAATATTAGTCTTTTAGAGAGTTAACAAGTGACTACATACGGAGCAAAATGAGTGAATCTAGACTCTAAAATATGTCTATATACATCCGTATGTGCCAGTCCATTTGATATCTCTAAAAAACTAATATTTATAGGAATGAAGGGAGTGAAATGTAAGACATGCATGGTCCTCAGTTCAATATTTAAAATGAACATGAGACTGAAACATGAATATTAAGTCTAGTACTACAGTACATGCAAATGTTGTGTTTAGGCGGAGCTATGATTGTCGGGGGTCAACCCCTCGACCTTAGATAAAATTGTGGAACTTTGTTTAGGGTTGTTTAGATTGTATTTGTCCCCACCCTCCCAACCACCGATTGGTTGTGCACCCCCACTCCTCCTCCCCGGGAGAATATCATGTGCCCCCATACCTTAGACTATGCTGATATGAGTTGCTTGGAGCTTGTAGATCTGAGATATAGCAGCTCACATGATGTGTCTTAATATTTTAACAGGAAACCTTGATTAGTTTGAGAATTGCACACAATTTGTACAAAAACTACTCAGATGCCCTTGGATCCCATATCCAACGACGTCGAAGCTCGTATCACCGTAGCATCTAAGATGAAGGAGGATATCATATTCTCCTATATGTAAGAATATCATGTGCTACCACACCTTAGATGCTTTGGTGATACAAGCTCTTCGGAGCCATTGGATTTGTGACCCAACACCTCCTCGGTGGTTCGAATGGTTTTTTGCAGAAAAGCCCCAAAAGAGTTCGGCCACTGCTTACAAGCACAAAGACTGCTCAGATGCCATTGGATCTCAGATCAAACGACCTAGAAGCTCGTATCACCGTAGCATCCAAGCTGCGATAGCACCTTATGTTTTCTCGCACGGGAGTATATGAGGTGCTCCCGCACCGTAGATTCTATGGTGATACGAGTTCACTGAGATCTAATGGCACACATTAGGAGGTTTGAATGTTTTTGCAATATACGGCTGATAGAGTTTGGGAAATGCGCAAAAAGTACAAGTACTACGAATGTGCCATCTAATCACTGATCAGACGACCTAGATGCTCATATCACCGTAGCGGGTAATTAAGCTACGGGGAGCACCTAATATGAGCAACGGGGAACCATTGGATCGAAGATGCAACGGCACACATGAGGCCTGAATGTTTTATTTGCAAAAAAACCTTTGGAGAGTTTGGAAATTTGCGCATAATTACAAAGACTACTCCCAAGCCATTGGATCTCACTTCCAACGGTGTAAAAACTCGTATCACCATAGTATCTAAGCTGCGGGGTGGATGTGATATTCGATGCCGCTGTCATTTTTGTTCGTAAACTTGCAAAATGCGTGTAACTCGCGTTGTTACTCGTCTAACCGCGCAAAGTGTTTGTTCAAAAAACCATCCTACACTAAAATATCGGAACAACACACGGGGTCCCCACTTGTCATTCATCAAATTTGGACCTAAAACTAACAAATCTGTAAGAGGAGATTCGAACTGGCAACCTGGACTACAAAGTGTAAGTCGATAGCCTGAAACAACAATGGTTGTTGGCTTGGTCCCATAACTTGGTTTTATACAGTATTACGTTGAGTAGAGTAGAGGGAGTGCTCGTCAACACGTGCATGATCGTTGTCTCACTTACTGGTGGGTCCCAGGTCTGCGATCTCAATCTCTCTTCTCTCCATCGTCTAACCTTTGCATGGGCACACACGAAGAGCGGCGCTAGCTTGCCGTGGTGTTATTACAACTAAAAAAAGCTTGGAAAATAGAAGAATCGCCTAGAACAAGAGACGTTGTGGCTGGTCGAGACGGAGCTAACCACATCTATCCTCCGTGCCATGTTTGCATGATGAAGTTGTGTGGCCAGTGGGGTGTTTTCGACCGACTGGCTGGGTCCCGAGGTCGAACCATAGGTACTAGAGTTACTGTCGACGTCTGATACAGTACTCCCTCCGTCTAGGTGAGTAAGTCACCATGACCAAGGAGGAGGGGAAAACGAGAGACCATAATGTTTATTTGCTAATTAATAGCATTGCATGCAATGAACTAAGCACTGCATGTCATGTTTGGTAGTCTCAAATCATTAAAAGCATGCACACCCCTCATCTCTTATTGGTTGATATGTCCAGAAACAAGAAACGAGATAGAAGTTAATGCACCGCGCCTAAGTGTTTTTGCATTATTTGATTTTCGTAAGATGACTTACACACCTAGACGGAGGGAGTATATTTTTACACGCACATTTTTCCTCCGTGTCGAGACGTGGCACACCCTACCGCACGGTTTCGGGGTCCTCCCGGGTGGTGCACACATATATTCTACCTGACGTGGGATGCACTACCGCGCGTTTTCTGGGTCCTCCTCGGTCGTAGCGCTGAAGCAAGTAAATGAGTCGTCAAATCACGAAAGACCACCTTTCCCGCCGAGTACATTAGTGAAGCATGGCGGCTAGCTAGTCGAGGCTCATGGTCGACCGATTAGCTAGGCCGCCGCCACATTTGTTTTTTCACCCCCTTTTTTATCTACTTGCCGGCAGGTAAATTTAAATATCCACCACGGCGTTGCTTTGGTGTTTGGGTGCGGCAGGATTTTTAATTTTTTGATTGACAGGAGCAGGCGCGGCAGGATTTTCAATTATTTGATTGACGGGAGCAGGCGCGGCAGCAATTAGTCATGATGACTCTGCCTGTAAAACCCACTGCTCCCTGATGTGAGAAGTCGTCGACTCATGTTTTACCGTGATGAAAACCAAAAGATTCCCCGCTCCTCGGCTGGCTCCCTCCGCCTTCCCATAGATTGCATTGCCTGTCAGCTGTTTCGCCCCCTTTGCTTCCTCTCCCCATTGCTTCTACCTGATGCCATGGCGGTGCAGCAGATGACGGAGTCCGAGGTGAGGCGCCTGACACAAGAGCTCCATGCCAAGGATGTGGAGCTCAGGGCCAAGGACGTGGAGCTCCGTGAGCTCAAGGAGGAGAGGAGTGCCATGCTCCTCCGTTATGTGCGGGAGTTCACGGAGCTTCAAAAGCGGCAGGCATCCACCACAAAGATGCTCAAGGCATCGGCGGCATTGCTGGAGAAAGCGGGAGATACGATAGGCCGTCAGGGAAGCCGGCTGGAGCGCGAGCGGGCCAATCATGACAAGGTCCAGGATCGCCTCAGCCACTTGGTGAACCAAGTTGCCAAGCACGTGTTGCGGCTGCGCGATGCCTACCGTCCTGCCAGCGCAATGATGCCGACCGTCGGGCTAAACTCGTTCGACCACCCGGTCGACTTCAAGGAGTTGCGGCTTCCTGACCTAGTCTCCTTCTTCACCTATATCTCCGAGGAGCTGAGCCGTCCCCGCGCAATGGTGGGGGCTGAGCTGGACAAGGAGGGGTTGCAGGCTGCCGTCGCCGTTGCCGGGCGAATCCTTTCACGGCTCCGTCACCGGAATCCATTCGTGTCATTGGACGCCGTCTTTGACGAGCTGGCTCCCGTCGACCGGGAGCGGGCTCTGCGGGCGGTTGCACCCTACATCACCAACGTCGTGCGCCTCAAGAAGCAGAGGGACTTTGGTGGTGTTTAGGCGCCCTCTACATGGGCATGTCCATGTCTCGACGCAACATGATCGTTGGATCAAACTCAGACGATGCAGATCAGTCACTATAGCACAAAGCGTGTAGGTGTGTTTGGTTGCATTCTCATCTCAATATAGTTGTTTCCTCTTCGTGTATTTTTGTTAGCCTACTAGTGTGGACTCATGCACGCTTCTTGTACTCTGCCAAACACCCAAAAGTGGGTCGAGAAGGGAACTTTTGCTCCCATCCCGTGCACCCTTCATACACCATGTCTAACACTATTTGTGCTTCATATGGTTCATGTTTCATGGAGTACTGTAGCACCGTACTCTCCGTGCAATGTAGACCTACTTCTGTTAACATTGATCTCACCGTTCATTCTCAACCGGACAGTCGAAAAAGCGGTACTATGTTACATATAGGAGTAGTTGACATGCGCACAACATCATTTGTTATCGTCATATCTTACTACACTAGCAACAAGATTGTCTAGTACTGACGTACTAGTATGAACCTCTGCACATGCCTAGTAGTAGGAGCACTGTGTATGTTCAAGTGGCTGCCGTGTTTCGCACTCCTTCGTCGTAAGAGTGGAAATGCTTGTTGTAATCATTTTTTTCTTCAGAAAAACAGTGGACACGCTCTACCGTGCGGATCCTCCTCCAGACATGCACTAAATTACTCACTTTCGCCGACGTGTGGGACAGCCAGCACCTGGGTCCACCAGCCACGCACTAAATTACTCCATAGTAGAGTGACGGTAGACTACCCTGATCGAAGCGCCGCAGTAATGCCCAATGAGCCGTCAAATTACAAAACCCCCTCCTTTCCAGCAGTAAATTGGACGGACGAAGCAACCATCATTTCACTCTTCTCTCTCAACTTCCTCTCTTGAAGAAAACCCCCACTCGCTTCGCTTCTCCCTCATCTCGTTCCTCCTTTCACTCTTCTCTCTGAGCTTCCTCTCTTGGATGGACGCCGAAGCACCGGCCGACGTGATGTCTATGGCTCTGGCCAAAACCGTCGAGGCTCATGGTACGAACAAGCGCAAGCACCCCGCCGAGACTATTGCAGAGAAGCGCAAAGCCATCGCCCTGTCCAAGCCCCCCTCTCTGGGATCCCTCATTAAGCAAGTCCAGGTAATGTCTCTTGTTGACGATCTTTTTCTCGATCTTGATCGTGTTTTTTCATCTAACATGCAGTACTAGTACTGGTAGTACAACTTTCTGGGTGATCTTGCATGTGATTTTAGTGTGCCAAATGACGGTTCTAAATTCCTCTTCTGACCAAAACATGCGAGAGGTTGACACTGATTTCTTATAGATTACTTTCAACTACTCCCCCTGTCCCAAATTTCTTGTCTTAGATTTGTCTAGATACGGATGTATCTAATACTAAAATGTGACTTGATACATCCGTATCTAGACAAATCTAAGACAAGAATTTTGGGACGGAGGGAGTACTTTATGAACATCAATGCTACCTTTGAAGAGGGTATATTTGCCTCAGTAACTTGTGTTATGGATATTGCAAGTAATCCATCTGCTCTCATGCCTTTGAAGACATGTTCTAGTGTCTTTGTTCACTCATTTCTGTGTGTATATGTAGTCATATATGGAGTATAATATTGAAAATCATCTTATATTTCTAAACGGAGGTAGTAATAAAATATGGTTTCTGTTTGAATTTGAACCAGGTCCGCGGTGGAGATGAAGTTCTCAAAGTCATGCCGCGTGAACTGGAAGACCTGGGGATGATTTCTACTGCTAAACTATCCAGCTGTTGTGTCCTTGTCGCCACGTGTCCTCAACTAGTGTTTTCCTGTAGCATTGTTGTCAGGCGTGTTCTCGAGGCTGTACTTGACCACAACAATTTACTGGCTGTGCCTTTGATTACAAAGGGTATGGTTCTTGTAAAGCTTCCCAACAAATCTGATGCGGCATGTCTTCATCATCATGTTTATGAGTGGAAAGACCACTCTGTTAGGTTCTCCAAGGTTGACAAGATGGTGATGGTGCATGTAGACATCTCTCACGAAGTCCATGGCCTAGTCAGTTATGCGGGTTTCATCCTGTAGGTCGGTGGCAAGAAATAGTCTGCACTGTTTAATTAGTGCAACTTTGCTTGTGTGTAGTAAGTACTATTGTTCAGTACTTGATTTGTGTTTGTGAACCCTATATTGTTTATTAGTACTGCCGCTTTTGGTGTGTGGTCAGTCCTAAGAACGGTCTATGTTAATGTATGTCCACTCAATTCAGTCTGTATATTTTGAAGTACAGATCATCTTTTTTGTGAGGACGGTTTATCAGTTATGGTTACACTCCAATATATGTATGCATTGCAGGGTTTATCGCACCCACCAGGATTTCCAGTCCCATGGATGTTCGGTCCATACAATTTGTCACGACCTTTGGACTGTCCTGCTTGTGGGAGTAGGAGGGGCCCCTACATGCCACCCATAGTTGTACAATGAATCTTCTGTTTAGTACTTCAATATAGTGATTTCCTGGTAAGGATTCACTCGTGTCACATCAAGTAAATATTATTGATTTACTGTCTAAATCTTATTGATTTAATTTCATGTTTTCTTTCTTTTCCTGCAATTTTATGATGCAGGTTTTGCCATGTGACATTCATCACAGAATAAACCGTTTGATTTGCTCTATGATGGCTATTTTTGCAGGTTTGACTTCTTATGTTGTGTCAGTAACGAAGGCACTGTCCATCACTTATATTACTAGAAAAAATTGGATCAGTCTGTTGTTTGGGTACAAGCTGAATCCCTATGATGAACTGCAGTTTGGTTTAACAAAAACGCCACAATTAGTCCTTCTCGCGTTTAGAAGAAATGAAGAAAAAAACTGGATCACGGTCACGGATCCTAGTCAAGTTAGAAAGCTGATCATAGCAGACCAGACACGATCGCCGCTATCTCGCACATCGGTACCACCTTCAGCAATGGATCGAGCATCGACAGTTGCTCTAGCACTAACAACGGCAGCAGCTTAGTCCGATCCAGCTGAGGATTGGGCACCGACCGCGTCAGCGGATCAGTCTGATCTATCGGAGGATCGGGCATCGACACCGGCACCTGCTCCGACACCGGCACCAGCTCTACAAGGAGCACCATCTCCGGCAGCAGCAGCGGCTTCGGCACCTGCACCAACACTTGCACTTGCATCTGCTCCGTCCCGTGCAGTTGCACCGGCAACAGACTGGGTTGCAGTTCGCAGTTCATATACCAAAGTCCTTACAAAAACCGACATGTCCACCTTCTTGGTAAGCATTGGCCGCCCAAGTGCTTTGTTCTTTTTTCTTTTCATGTTGTTTAACATGATTCATTGTGTTGATCTAACTGTTTGGGTATGTCTTCTTGTTTGCAAACAGAGAATTCCTAGAGCAACAAGGGAGTCGTTCAACAATCCGGGCGACCGCGGCCAAGTTTCTCTTACCATGCGCAGCCTTGGTGTGAATGAACCTGCTCAATATACCATAAGTACAAAGGATGGTCGCATGATGATTGATGCTAAAGGATGGTCAAGGTTCAAATCTAAATAATATCTTGCGGTAGGGGATGATGTCAAAATCGAACTTTCTCGGCAAGGAGAGCTGGTCCAAATCAACTTTGAAATTCTTCAGTAGCAGCACGCAACTGCCGAACTGATTTATCCTCCGAGAGATTTTGATGTAATAATCTGGCATGGTGAAACAAGTGTCATGTGTGCATAAGTAGTACGACAGTATTATTTATCACATGGTATATCGTTGATAGAATTGCAACTCTAATTGCTGGTTAGGAACTGTCGTTTGATTTCATTCCAACAGCTGCCGTGCGTTATTCAATTTTGTGTATTCGCCTTGCGACAACATCTAAAACCAGCGGCGTACCGATCGCTTGCAATATGAAAAGCGCTGAGGTAGAACACATGGCCCCCCAAACATGCAGGGTGGGCCTGCGGCCCAAAGTCCAGAATCGTGAGCTTGTCTGAGTATTATATTCTCAGCTGAACCCCCATAGAAAAAGCTGAACTCCCATAATGCCCGTGCGTTGCACGTAACATCAAGATGCATTTGTATGAGTATTTTATCTTGTGAGAGAAAAGGATGAATGAGGGAAGGCCTTATTTGCAAATGTGGAGAGGTGTGTGGGTACCTTTTTGCAAAATTGCCATAGTATCCTTCCTATCCGTCAGATATAAATCGGACGGCCTATATTGCAGGATGGCAGGCACACCATCATCACCAACTCGTCTATACTGTGTTAAAAACAACTCTGTTTTTTATAATTACTAGCAAGATGCCCATGCATTGCATGGAACATCAAGATGCATTTGTATGAGTAGTTTATCTTGTGGGAGAAAAGGATGAACGAGGGAAGGCCTTATTTGCAAATGTTGAGTGGCTGTGGGTATCTTTTTGCAAAATTTCCATTTTTCCTTCCTATCCGTCAGATATAAATCGGACGGCTTATATTGCAGGATGGCAGGCACACCATCATCACCAACTCTATTTTTTATAAGAGTAGAGATATATGTTATATATATTCCCCTTTATTTTTCTTATGTATAAAGTTGTGATATAAAATATTTGTATATTTATTTACAGTGGGAGTATCTCTCTATCAAAAAAATATATTTATGTGTAACTAGTTACTCCTGTCTTTCTACTTCCTTTCGCTGATATGTGGGGCAACCAGCAACAGGGTCCACGTGCCATATGCACAAATTAGAGTGCACAACTGCACGGTAGACACATCCCGGTCGTAGCACCGCAGTAATGCCCAATGAGTCGTCAAATCACAACCCCCCCCCCTTTCCGGCTTTAGCAGTAAGCTGGATGCACGAAGCGGCAATATTTCACTAGGCCTGAATCCCCTTCTCCCCCGTCTGCTTGTTCAGAGAAAACCCCCTCTCGGCGATTGCATAGGGTTTTCTCATGGAGAACCAGGTACGAATTCTTCATCCATCCCCGATAAATCCAAGTCCCTTGGTCGCAGGTAATCCTAGGATGGCAGCCGCCGCCGTTGATGAATTTTTCTTCCTACTGAATCTAGTGTGTTTCATTTGTAGTGCCCAAAGTGCGAGGACCCTACATGTTTCTGCACCCTCGGCGAGATGCCACACTTGTTCCTTCTCATCCTAACACAGCATTTTGAAACGCGCACAGTATGTTCCTAGGATCCTCTTTTCTATCCGGGAGGGTGGGTTTTTTTTTGAACATGTTGTGTTCTCATATTATTTTTCCTGTAGTGTATTATTTGCTCAGCCAGAACACATGTACTCAAGATGCTCGGCCTTGCCATAACTGAATACACTAGTTTAATGGTCACAGTGAAGACAAGCCATGGATATAAGTTCCGAGTTGGGTTCATGAACCAAGAAGATCACTGCTTTTTTATGGCTGAACTTGGATAAACTTTCTCAAGTGTTACAGACTGAAAGTTGGCGCACGAATGTTGATGGAAATAGCAGAACCTGGTCTCATCTTCACTGCGATCTTCCACTCCGATGTCGTTCCAATTGTTCATCCATATTAGTTTTGTATCTGGTTCTTGCTTGTTGCCTCGATTACTTCTTAATCCACCTATTCTGTCTAACTAATCACAATTTAACTTTAGAAGTAGCAATGAATCTCTCACAAAGATTCTACTTCTAACTAATATTTTCTTATAATTGGTGGCACGTGTAGGTTTTTTCAGAGTTAAGTAGTCTGCTCATTTTTACTCTGATAACCACTACTAGGAAAAGGGCTATAGATAGGACTGATTCTAATAGCGCACCAGGTAAACAGTGCGCCACTACTATATACTAATGGCGCACCGGTTGCTCGTGCGCCATTAGTGTGGAAGACACTAATGGCGCACCGTACTCACGGTGCGCCACTACTATTGATTATTTTTCCCATTTTTCCATACAAACTAATGGCGCAGGTTGACAAAGTGCGCCATTACTAGTTAGAACTAGTAATGGCGCACGACCAAGACAGTGCGCCATTAGTATATATATTTTTTACTTTTTTGCAAACCTACTAATGGCGCACTATGCCAAAGTGCGCCATTACTAGTTTAAACTAGTAATGGCGCACTTTTCCACAGTGCGCCATTAGTATACATATGTTTTTTTTAAACTAGTAATGGCGCACTTTTCCACAGTGCGCCATTAGTATACATATGTTTTTTTACTTTTCTGCAAAAAGTACTAATGGCGCACCACCTGCCGGTGCGCCATTAGTAACCAGGGTTACTAATGGCGCATTTTGTGGTGGTGCGCCATTAGTAACCTAGGACGAACAAGATATTTTGGACAGCCCACCTACCCACTCACTTTCCCCACTTCATTCTCTCCACCTCCTCCTCCAAGCTTGTCTCGGCTGCCTCCTCCTCCTCACCTCATTTCCACCATAGATTCATCAAAATTAAGTGGTGAAATCACCTTTTTTTGATAGGTAAGTAAGGGGAAAGCTATCTTCATGATGTAGATCTACTTCTTTTCTCCCTAGCTCGCTCCAACAACGTGCACATGCACTTTTTGTGGCCTAGCTAGATCTATGTATGTTTGTGGTGTTGCTTGTGTTTGTGGTGTTGCATATATGTTTGTGTTTGCAGGTACCGGTATTTGAAATGCGATAGTTGCCAATATTTTGCCGGAATGTTGATTCATTTCCGTTTTGGCGAGAATTTTGGCACTATGCATTCTTTTTGGTCCTATTTTTAGGGAAGGTCATGCCAAATTTTTTCTTGGTTCTAAAATATCGTTTTGCTCTACCCCGTAGGCGACCATGGTCCGCACGATGACCGAAGGCATCGTGAA